>NW_024871042.1:15220000-15725000 GCF_019054845.1 Dipodomys spectabilis
ATGCTAGAGCACCAGCCAAATAAGCAAATCCAGCAACTGTGAGACTCTGAGTTTAACTGTAAGGGTTAGCCAGATGGGACATTAGCCAAGTTACAGAATCAGCCCGGGTGTCCATCAACCATGAATAAAAGAAATGTGGTACCTGCACCTACTGGAGTATAATCTGGCTCTAAACAATGCGACTATGTTGTCCGCAGAAAAATGGACTGAAATGGAGATAATCGTGTGAAATTACATAAGCCAGACTCAGAAAGATTAATTATCACATATTTTCTCTCATATGTAGAATTCAAGCTTGGGGGGGGGGGGTGGGGGGGACACATGACAGGAAAGTAAAAGGGGAATGTGAAGAGGAGAAGGAGCAGGAGAATGAGAAAGTGTAATGGGAGGTGTCATTACATTATATGCATGTATGAAAATGTCATAATGAAGCTTTTTCTATGCATAATTGATAAACACTAATACAAATATTAAATAAAATGCATGGTTTTTTGTTTGTTTGTTTTTTTCAGAAGAGCTAAGTTTGGGCCTGGCTCTAAGTCAGAAGGATTGGCATTGAATTTAACTTACCTGCCCGCTATTGGCCAGGTCATCCACAGACAGAGTAGGGTCCAGACGCAGGGACAGCCCAAAGTCACACAGGCAACAGGTCAGGTCATTCTTCACGAGGATATTGGAGCTCTTGAGGTCCCTGTGTACAATGGGCACCTTGGGCCTCCCACAGGGAGTGTGGTCACTGTGCAGGTGAGCGATACCCCGGGCCAGGGAGCTGCCCAGCTTGCACAGGTCCTCCCAGCTGATGACATGCCGTGTGAGGTACTCCTGCAGGTTGCCCTTAGCGTGGAAGGCAGTGATCAGCCAGTACTGTTTCCCCAGCTCTGTCTTCCGCTCCTCGGCTGTCAGGAACTGCAGGATGTTCTCATGCTTCAGGTTGATGTCTGAAAAGATGTCCTTTTCCGTTTTCCAGGAAGCGTACTCCTCATAAGGGAAGATCTTGACAGCCACAGTCTCAAACTGCTCTGAAGTGTTCTGCTTCAACTTGGCCTTATAGACTTCAGCAAAGCGCCCTTTGCCCACCAGGGTGTCCAGTTCGATGGGCAGCAGTTCGGTGTTGTGGTTGATGTTGTTGGCACACGTGGAGCTGATGTCAGAGCGGTCATCCTCCAGGATGATGGCACAGTGGTCGCTGAATTCCATGAGCTTGCGAGTCTTGCTGCTTTCCCAGGACGGGCTCAGCTTCTGCTGCCGGTGAACTCGGTAGCAGTAGAAGGTGACGATGACGGCGATGGCAATCCCCAGGGGTGGCAGGAGGCTGACACCCGTCACTTGAATTATGACTAATAACAAGTCAGGACTGTTGGTGGTATACTCTAATGTGGAGACAAAAGAAGGGACAGGAGATGGGCTCAGGAGGTACAACGTGCCCAAGCATCTAGCTACATGTTAGCATTTGAACACTTTCTGCAGATTCTACATTATAATTTTTTTTTCCCTTTGGTGCCATTACTGGGGCTTGAACTCAGAGTCTGGTCATTGTCTCTTTGCTTTTTCACTCAAATCTGCAGCTCTACTACTTGAGGTCCACCTCTACTTTTTCCTTTTGCTGGTTAATTGGGAGTTAAGACTCTCATAGACTTTCCTGCCTGGACTGGCTTTCAAATCTTGATCTTCAGATCTCGACCTCAGGAGTAGCTAAGATTCCAGGTGTGAGCCACCAAAGTCTGGCCATTGTGATTCCCCTCCGCCCACCCACCCACAGGTGTTGATATGTACCTGTACATCATTCTTTGCCTCTGATAACCCATTTAGCCTAGCCTACGCCCCACTCCCCCTCCAGGTATTAGGGTTGAAACTCAGGGCCTGTACTCTTGCTTTTTCCTATCAAGGATGGTTCTTTCTCTACCACTTGAACCACGCCTCACTTCCACATCTCCTAGTCATCCTAGACTTCAGCTTGAATGTCGCTCCCTAAAGGAAGTTTAAGAAAACTAGGTAAAATGCCTTATGCTTATATATCCACACAGCACCTACAATCTTCCTATGGAACACTTCAGCACAATTAGATCTGACAAATCATGACCTCGTGATTTGTTTGTGTGTTTGTACCAGTACTGGGCTTGAATTCAGAGACTGGGAGCTATCCCTTTGCTTTTTCCACTCAAGGCTAGTCTCTACCATTTGAGTCTCAGTTCTACTTCCAGCTTTGGCTAACTAATTGGGAGATTTCAGTCTCATGGACTGTTTTTTTCTGGGGTTGGCTTTGCATCACAGTCCTCAGATCTCAGCCTTCTCAGTAGCTAGGATTACGAGCCACCAGTGCCCAGCTAATTTTTTGGTTTCGTATCTGTCATTCCCTATTCTTTTGCTCAGCCTGCTGAGACTCATACTGGCTGGGAGTTCACTGTACATACAACACGTAGTAGGTCCCCAATATTTCTGAAAAAAGACAAACATCTCCTGAGTGATGATGATAGAGGAAGCATTGGAAATAAAGACAAAAGGGGAAAGCTCCTGCCTTCAAAATGCTTGTATAAATCATGTGTGGTTAAAATACAGAAACTGCCACAGTTCAGCCACCATCTTTTCCATTTTCCAAGCTCCAACATATTTTGCTCCAATCATCATCCAGGTTATCCTGAGCATCAGCTCTGGGCCTGAGTATGAGGAGCAGAGTCTCTGGAAAAGATCTCTTTGGAAATCGGTGACTTTATGTCCACCACATAGTTCTCTTTATACGGTGCAAATAGTTTAGTGTTCTGTCAAATAGGAATAATTAATGGAAACATTGGTATGAGGGTAAGAGAAGCGAAATGGAAATGCAGCCAGTGTTCTGACAGCACACTGATGCAGGCCTCTGTGAACTCATCAAACATAGTCCACGACAACTGATATCCAACAACACTTTCTTCAGTATCAAACTTTGGTTCCTGGGCCAGCCTTGATTGCCTTAAGAGAGTTTTCCTCTTGGAAATAATGTGATAGATAAAAACACAGAGTGGACAGGAAAAAGTGAAAGGCAGATAAGAGTTCAGGGAGAAAGTCTGTTTTTCTTTTGTTGTTTGTTTTGTTTTGGCCGGTCCTGGGGCCTAAACTCAGGGCCTGGGCACTGTTCTTGAACCTCTCTGTGCTCAAGACTAATACTCTACCACTTGAGCCACAGCACCACTTCCAGCTTTTTCTGTGTATATGGTACTGAGGAATCAAACCCAGGACTTCATGCATGATAGGCAAGCACTCTATCACTAACCATATTCTCAGCCCTGAGAGCTTCTGTTTGATATCTCCATTGTGTATGTGCTTGAACTCAGAGCCTGGGCACTGTCATGTAGTTTTGTCCGCTCAAGAGTAGCGCTCTACCATATGAGCCACTTCTCCACTTGGGGCCATTTTCGGTGGTTAATTAGTTATAATCATTTCATGAAATTTTCTGCCCAAGCTGGCTTGGAGTGGGGATCTTCAGATTTTGGTATCCTAAGTAGGTAGGATTATAGGCTTGAGTCATTAACACAAGGTAAAAGTTCTATTCTTTATGCGCAGTTTATCTTCTGTTGAACATGAGCAGGCTTCAGGCGCAGAGACTGGATTCATTTATCATTATTATTATTATCATTATCATTATTATTTATTCATTATCACCAAAAGGATGTATAATAGGCATGATACCCTCAAAAAGTACCCAGAGGATGAAGTAGTGAATGTAAACATGGCCTGTGAGAGAAATGTGTGATGTTATCTGTATGTTGTTAGATTGTGAAATGCTCTTGGAAACATAGAAGGCCCAGTGGTAAGGGTAGCTTTTGAGTGGGTCTCATACAGATTGCAAAGGCCAACAATATCTGGAAAGAAGATCATAATAAGGAGAAAGGACATACAACCTATCCCAGAATCCCTCCAGAACTGAATAGAATAGAAAGAGAAAACATTGAGGTTTGATGCCATCATTTAATTAAGTAAGTCAGGAATGAGATGAGTACGTCACCCTGTAGGATTTCTGGGTCCATCCAATCTACTCCTTTTTCTAAATAAAAGCTAAGTGGAAATGCCATCTTTCACGGACTCTAAGTTTTAAGGTTTTGTATCTACTTGACACCACTAAGCACTGAGTGAGTAACTCAAACTTCTGGATTTCAGCAGACAGACTCCCTATTTGGGAGTCAGTCACATTAATGTGCTTAAAATAAAAAATTAACAACAACAACAACAACAACAGGCAAAGGTACACAGTTTGGCAATTGACCTTTGAAAACACAAATTCTGAATTGCACTGGGAAGACTGGCTAGGGGACAAAGGACAGGTAGCACGGAGCAGAAGTGGCTACGGAAAGGAGAAGTAAACAAAACAAAACAAAAAAATATGACCCTGAGATGTCCTGTGGAGCCTGTCCTTGGGTCCTCCTGCATAAGCCTACACAGCAAAATTAAAGACACACTTGTGATCCTACCAAGTGTCACAGAAAACTGCAGGGCCTTATCTGCTTGAAGGGCCTCTGTCTCTGCTCTTTGTATCTCCAAAGGTGTGAAATGCCTCATGTCATACACTGGCTTGATTATCTGGTTGACTCTTTCTCTTGAGATAAAGTCAACTCTATATAGCAGCAGCTGCATCTATTTTGATCACTACGTTGTATCCAGCCATTGGTGTAGACTGCGACACTTTATGGTAGTAAACAAATGCATGGTTACTTCTGGGAGAAGGTATTTCTCTTATTTCTTATGTTCTATGACCGGATTTGGCAAAGTATGACCCAAAGGGACATTTCATGACTAGTTTCATTATTGTCTATTTTTTAGCCCTAGGATCTAAGGCTTCCATTTCTCTCTCTCTCTTCTCTCTCTCTCTCCTCTCTCTCTTCTCTCTTTCTCTCTCTCCCCCTCTCTTTTCTTTTTGATAGTACTGAACTAAAGGCTTCATGCTTGCTAGTTACTCTACAACTTAAGCTTACACAGACAGACCATTTTTGCTCTGGTTACTTTTTGCCCAGGGATGGGTTGGCCTACAATCCTTGTGTGTAGTTAATTCTACAGTATGAACTATCACTCCTAGTTTCATTCATTAAGATGGAAGTCTGGCTTACTTTTTGCCTGGGCTCATCTTGGAATAAATCATCCTGATTTTCATTTCTCAAGTAGCTAGGTTTATAGGCTTGCACCACCACATTCAGCCATTTATTTTTGCTTTTAGAGGATTGTATTACAAACACACACACACACACACACACACACACACACACACACACACACACACATTCACATAAAATGGAAAGAGATGGTGAAAGGGAAAGAGAAGAGAACAAAAGAGAAAGAGAGAGAGAAGAGGAGGTGGTGAAGGGAGACAGACAGTGACAGACAGAGAGACAGAGACAGAGAAATATTCTTGCAACAGAGGTCAAAACAAAAACATTTACTGTGTGGTCCTGTAAAAGAAAAAAATGCAACTATTCTTTTTCATATCTAAAGGAA
Source organism: Dipodomys spectabilis (assembly GCF_019054845.1). Taxonomy (NCBI): domain Eukaryota; kingdom Metazoa; phylum Chordata; class Mammalia; order Rodentia; family Heteromyidae; genus Dipodomys; species Dipodomys spectabilis. The sequence continues at coordinate 15,225,461 of NW_024871042.1, forward strand.
TAAAATTAGTGAAATTTAAATATTAACTACATAATTAGTTATTTGTAAGGTCCGCTCCTGGATGGCCAGCAGACTCCACCCTCCTCCCAGCAAAGTCTCCACCCAGTACCTGTGTTACCTAGGCCACACCTTTCTCCACCCATACCCTAGATAAGGCCTAGCCCAGGCCCAGGCGCTATCTCACTCTTTTCTAGCTCTCTCTGCTCTCTCTGCTCTTTTCTAGCTCTCAGCTTTTTCCTTCTGTTCTCTTTCCCAGCTCCCTTCTCTTTTCTAGCTCTCTCTGCACTTTTCTAGCTCTTTCCTCTTTCTTTCCTCTTTCCCAGCTACTTCTTTTTAAAAACCTAACATTATTTGTGTCTATAATTTATTAAACCATCCAAGTGGTTTGTCACTGATAGGTAATTTTATAACCCCTAGCCATACACACACAAAAAACTTCTCCTTGCTAATTTCTATTATTTGTCAGGCTAAGGAAACACATTAAAATAGAAGTTCTCAAAGCATAGAAATTTCTAGAAACTTCCAGTCAAGCTTTATTTTTCTCTCCCTCAAATTTCTCTTAATTTCTTATTGAAAACCTACATGTAAAAATTGGTGGGGACGCAGGGGGCGGGAATATTATTGAATAACATCTGCCAATCTTGAAATCTCAAAGATACGATGAAGTATCCCAACAATAGCAACCAAGGCTGGAAGGAAGCTTTGGGGAGTGGCTCAATCTAAACAGGAGCCTCCCAAGTCCTCCAGCAGTATTCGCCCCTGAGCTGTTCTTTCAGGAGCCAACAGCTGTGGGCACTGGCACAGGCTGGCATCTCCCTTGTTCCCAGATCCACAGGAGCTATTTCTCCCTTCCAGCCCCCACATATAGAGAAAGGCATAAACTGAATACATACTACATACTGGGTGTGTGCTAAGAGTTGTTTCTGTGTGTGTGCACACATGTGCATGTGCACATACCTGCATGTACATGCACCAGTACTGGGGCTTGAATTCAGGACTTTATGCTCTTTCTTGGCATTTTACTCAAGTCTGGTGCTCTACCACTTGAGCCATGGCTGCACTTTTTTTTGTTAATTGGAGACAACAAGTCTCTAGTCAGAGTGGGCTGGTTGCTTTGAATCTTGATCCTTAGATCTCAGTCTCTTAAGGAGCTAGGATTAAAGATCCAACCTTGAGATTTATACAATATTTACCCTGCAAAGTAGAGACTTCCATGATCATAAACCCCATTTTAATTTCCCAAGATCCTCAACCAGGCAACAGCAGAGCTGGTGTTCACAATAAAATCTTTCTGATTGGAGAGAACTCTTAATTTCATGCCAGAAGATCTCTAAACACACTGGTGAGAGCCAATGAAGAATCTCACTTTATACACTCAGGATAAAGAACAGTTCATTACAAAACATTACATATCCAATTTCATAGTGCTACATTTTGTAGTCAGACCTTCCACCTAACCTTAGTATGAATAGTTATCTATCTGTTTTCAATCTCTTCTAGTCTATTCTAGAATAAAATGTAAAGGAATTCATACAGAAAAACTAATTTTAGTTTAAGAAGGGGATTTATGCATGGGACACTAGACGAAGTGCTTTCTAGCTATTCAATTCAATGATCCTGGCCACTCACAGCATAGTGCCTGAGAAGACACAGCCTGTGTAGACCGCTGTGTAGAGCCACAGCTGAGTAGCATTCCTGGGAATACCATCTTTTCCCTGACTGTGAAGAAAAGGTCCCAGACAAGGGAGAACACAAAACTCTTTCTTTCTTCTTTAAGAAATTATCCTGTACTATGTACAGAGAGAAACCTCTCAATGAGAAGTTTCTTATTCAAAAACATAAAACCAGATAAAACTCTGGATAAGATTTTCTTATGTCTCATAAAATATGAGACTTGACAGCAAATGAGTCCCATGAATAGAATTTGGTAGTTCTGTGTATTCACATGAGTAATAGTTACACCTCTAATTTTCTTTTTCTTTTTTTAATTTTCTCTAACCTTTAACTAAAATTTAAGTTTCTGGAATTAGCTGTACCTGTGACTTTGTCAACAACAAAGTCATGCATGCATAATGCAAAGTGCTTATACCATCACTCAGATATTTAATTTTTCTCAGAGCTGCTGCTAGATCTTTAAGAAATATATGTATATATATTTTTTTCTATTGTTTTTGATGAACACACATTGATATCTTTGTATTCACAGCATTAATCACCATTCCCTGACTCCTCAAAATGTTATATAGTGCTTATTAAGGTATCAAGGTGAACAGGATTTAGAAATTAGTGTTGGATTTGGCCTTCAAAAGGGACCAAGTTTCATTGTCTCCTGTGGGGTGTATTTGTGTATGTGTGTAGATGTGCACAAAAATGTTCTTGAATAAGCTAATTTGTTTATTTGAGGTTCTCTGCCAGTTTTTTTAATGGAATACTAATTTATCTTTTAGAGACAAAAAAAGAAAGAAACAAGTGAATTTGACATTTTTCTTTCAAAAATATTTATCTACTAAGAGTCTGACACTGCCAAGTGGCTCTTCATTTGTAAAGAGGTATGGCCTCTCTCTGTGGTACAGAGCACATGTTACCAGACATCTCTAGTTATTTTTATGGATTCAGAGTTAGGAGATAGGTTGGCAGAACAGAAAGAATGGCTGAGAATTTAACCAGCCCTGGGGAAAATAGGTGAGAAAACTACCCTAACTCTTAATTTCTTACCTCTAAAATGAGACTAATATTTGGAAAGGGTTTCTAAGTATTGTGATGACATATTTGAAGTTCTTGGCACATAGTAGGGTTTAAAAATCAAACCAAGGGGTTGGGAAGGTGGCTCAGTGGTAGAGCGCTTGCTTTGCATGCCTGAGGCCCTGGGTTCGATTCCTCAGCACCACATAAGCAAAAAGAAAAAAGCCGGAAGTGGCGCTGTGGCTCAAGTGGTAGAGCGCTAGCCTGGAACTGAAGAGCTGAGGGACAGCGCCCAGGCCCAGAGTTCAGGCCCCACGACCGGACCCAAAAAAAAAAAAAAATCAAACCAAAACCAAAACATAGTTTCCTCTCAAGTTTATCTGAAATAATATTCTCAGCCCAGCAAGACATGGATTCCATAAATCATTATTCAGATTTCTCTTTTATCATGCTGTATATTTTTATTTCAAAATAAAACATAAGCCAAGTGCTAGTGGCTCAGTCCTGCAATCTTTGCTACTCAGGAGGCTGAGATCTAAGGACTGAGGTTTGAAGCCAGATCAGGTATGAAAGTCTATGAGATTCTCATCTCCAAATAACCACCAAAAAGCTGGAAGTGGAGCTGTGGCTCATGTGGTAGAGTACTAGCTATGGGCCAGATTCTCTAGGCCCAAAGTTCAAGTCACAGTACTGCTACAAAATATTTTTTAAGCAAAAATAAAATTTATAAAACAGAAAAGCCTAGATAACAAGCAGGTAGTTTAGCATATTATTAGGAAGCAAAAGCTTTTACAACTACTGGTCAAGTCACAACACATAGCTTTCCCAAACATGTCAGACCCTTCGTGTTGCTAAACTCTTATGTACACTCATTTTCCTCCCTCCATAGCAGCTTCTGTGCCTAGATTTTGTGGTCCATATATGTGGGTCATTTTTAGTTTTGGAGAATTATATGAAGAAATCATGCTCTGATTTAAAAAATCAGTAAAATCCTTAAAAAATGTCTAATAACAATTCAGTGAAATAGGAACCATCAGACAAACCCAGAATGAGTCTTTAGAAAACAAATGGACAGATATGCTCATTATGAGGACAAAACCAAAAATACTGAAGGAGGCCATGCCTTTGATGTGTGGCCCCTGACTAGATTCTGAAATTATTAAAATCAATGGTTCCATGGTAGGGGAAAAACAAAGGAGGAGACAACAATGCTTAATAAGAAATGTCCTCATTACCTTGCTCATGTAACTGTAACACCTCCTCTTTACAGTATTCTCACAATAAAAAACTTATTTAAAAAAAATAAAATCAATGGCTCCTCAGAGGAGGAACACAAAGGCACAATGCATACATGCCTCAGATCATTTAAAATATATTTAACAAAGTGAACTCCAGGAAATGCAAACAAGAGGTTTTTGCTTTGTTCTCTTTTTGTCTTGTTTGCTCGTTTATCTGTCTTTGGGAAGATAAGAGGGGCACAGAAATGGAGGGACAAAGGGTGAGCAAACACAGCAGTGGTGCTCACTGGACACTATGTTGAAAATGAACTATACAACTTGTGGGTGGGGATGGGAAGGAAACACTGGGAGAAAGAGGGGGAAGGGATGCTATTCTCCAAAAAGAAAGGTACTCATTATCTGATTTATGTAACTATAATCTCTCTGTACATCACTTTTAAAATCACAATAAAAAATTAAAAACAAAGAAAAATGTCAATATATCCCTGGACTACAATTTATACATATTTATATGTATACACATCTCTGTGTGTTTATATAGGGATATACATGTATATTTGTTCAGAGAAAGAGAGAAAGAGACAGAGACAGAGAGAGAAAGAGAAAGGAATCCAAGTCATTTACTTCACAGCTGTGGAGATCACATTGCCAGAATCATCTACGTCTGTCTGTCTTTCTTTCTTTCTTTTCCTTCCTTCCTTTCTTCCTTCCTTCCTCTCTCCCTCTTTTTCTCTTTCTTTCTTCCTTCCTTCCTTCCTTCCTTTCTTTCTTTCTTCCTTTCTTCCTTCCTTTCTTTCTTTCTTTCTTTTCCTTCCTTCCTTCCTTCTTTTCTTTTTGTTAGTGCTAGTACTAAGGCTTGAACTCAGAGGCTTGCACTCTTGCTTGGCCTAACTCAAGCCTGAAGCTCTACCACTTGAGCCACAGTTCTACTTTCATCATTTTGCTGGTTCATTTGAGATAAGAGTCTCATGGACATTCTTGCTCTGGCTGGCTTCAAACTTTGATCCTCAGATCTCAGTCCCAGCTAGAATTACAGACATGAGCCATTGTGCCCAGCTCATTATCTTTAAACATTTTGTTGGTGTGGGACAGAGTATCTTGTTCAAAAGCTGATCCCCAGACTGGCAATGTCAGCATCACCTCAGGGCTTATGGGAAATGCATAGCCTTATCCCTGTCTTAAACTGGCTGTGTCAGAATCTCCATTTAAAAGTTCCTAGGTGATAAAAGTTTCAGAAGCATGGGTTTAGCAAAACATAAAATCTGTTCCTGGATACTCTGCCATAGAGATGCCACTCTGAGAAGAAAATTTCCTAATGGGATTATTTGCAGAGCTTGGGCACAACTGTATTTGGTACTAGCCAATAAGAAAATGATCCATGAGGCCCAGTGCCAGTGGCTCAAGCCTGTAATCCTAGCTACTCAGGAGGCTGAGATCTGAGGATCATGGTTCAAAGCCAGCCCAGGTAGGAAAGTCTGTGAGACTCTTATCTCCAATAAACCACCAGAAAACCGGAAGTGGCACTGTGGCTCAAGTGGTAAAGCACTGGTGTTTAGCTCTGCGTCCAAGTACAGAGTTCAAGCCCCATAACCAACAAAAGAAAGAAAGAAAGAAAGAAAGAAAGAAAGAAAGAAAGGAAGGAAGGAAGGAAGGAAGGAAGGAAGGAAGGAAGGAAGGAAGGAAGGAAGGAAGGAAGGAAGGAAGGAAGGAAGGAAGGAAGGAAGGAAGGAAGGAAGGAAGGAAGGAAGGAAAATAAAATGGCCCATGAGAATTTTTTAGTTAATTAGCTGGTGGAGTGGAGAATTAGATATGACTTCCTGTTCACTTGCTTCAAATAAATTGAAGCAAGCAACTGAAAGAAAACATTTTAATTGGGCCAGAGCAGGACTGTAAGCTCACCGGCAAACAAGATCGGATTTGATTCCCAGCAAATTCACAAAACTATTAGGCATTTCTGGAGACTCCAAGAATATTTTTCTCCAAATAACAGAAGCAGCCTTCTCTTCATGTGACTATTTTGTGCCAATTGCACATGATTAAAAATGAAGCTGTTCCTACCCCTCCCATCAGGGTCTGCTCTACATTATGTTCTCCTTGGCTCTCCCTTCACCAAAGAGTCATACATGCCATCTAAAAGGTGTGTGTGTGTGTGTGTGTGTGTGTGTGCTGGGGTTTGATATCAGGGCCTGGGTACTATCCTATAGCTTTTTCACTCAAGGCTGGCACTCTACCATTTAAGTCTCAACTTTGCTTCCAGCTTTTTGGTGGCTAACTGGTGATAAGAGTCTCATGTATTTCTTGCTGGGCTGGCTTTGAACTGAGGATCCTCAGATCTCAGCCTTCTGAATAACTAGGATTACAGGTATGATTCACTAGTGCCTGGAATGTCAGCTAATCTAAACCCTCTTCTGGAATACTCCTGGAAGGTGGCAATAAAATATTACAAAAGAGGGATTCCACCTCTTCATCACCTATTGGCATCAAGTACCAACATTAGGATATTTAATAAAAGATTTTCTCATTGAATCAAATGGGGCCTCTGAGCTGCTATTTACTGGTCCACATGTTGCTCTCTAAAGCCAAAGGGGTGGGGGAAAGGACTCCTAGGGCATGAGAGCTCAGACTCCTGTCTCTGCAAATCATTTATTTTCCAGGCTGAACATCCCTGTTTTCCTTCAATTACTTTTCAAAAAATACATTTTTTTCAAACTCTAAAGTCAGACATATGTTTCAGATTTCCGAATCTGCCAAGAGATCCCAATATTATCCAATAAATGCTGGCTCCTTCAAGTACAAAGAAATCTCCTCTCTAAAATTATTTTGTTGTTTAAGACATCACATGATGTATTTTTCTAAACCTAGCTAGAAACCTTTCAACCTCTGTGGCACAGATTTACAACAGAGATTTTCGCCAACCTTCTCAGTGACTGCAGTTCAAGACAAATGCCCTGCTTTTCTGTGAATTTCATTTTGGAATTAAAAAAAAAAAATTTCAGGTTGCCAGAGCAGCCTGAATTGAGATTGACTCAACTTACTCGCAGACTATTTCTGTATCATATGAACAAATGCCAACACCAACTATCGGGTCATTGCCTCTCTGTAATCACCTTGCTGAGATACATGTTCACTTTTACATGCACCTATAGGTTTCTTGCCACTAAAACCTGCTTGTTTTTCTGAGGTGGGCATTCCTACCATTATGACTTCGATCCTTCATGTTATTCCAGGGGATAAAGACCCCCGATGCCTCTGTCTCTAGGTCATAGAAGGAAAGAAACCAGCATAAATGAGGTTCTACATTATGCCAAGCTCTGCCCAAGAAAACATGGCATGTTTCCATGTCCATGATGGGGCTTGAACAGCCTGGGTGCTTGCACTGAAGGCTTGATCTTTCCCACTGGAGTCATACTTCTACTTCCGAATTTTTGCTGGTTAATTGGAGATAAGAGTCAGAGACTTTCCTGCCCAGGCTGGCTTTGAACCACGTTACTCAGATCTCACCCTCCTGAATAGGTAGACTACAAGATGCATGAGCCACTGGTGTCCAGCTAAACTTGGGGTTTCTAGACCATCCATCTGTGGAAATACTTTCATTCTGTTTCCAGCTGACTGTCTAGTGGCCAGCCATGTGGTCAGGAAGCAGAGACATATTTATTTCAGAATCTCCTGCAGCGGGAAGACAGGATTGTCTTGGAAAAGCATATTCATATATTTACAATACCAATACATTCCAGGTGGTGGCGATTGTGCTGTGTCGTCATCTCCTGTGTTTTGACTTTCCATATGTAACTAATTTCTGTAGGCCCTTCTCAACTGAGCATCTTTCTCTAATAAACCATGCATCTTGTCTCCTGTGTCCCAACTTTGTTCCTACAAAGGTAGTCATACTTATGCTTCCCTTTAATCTAAACTTCAGTTCTACAACTTCAAGGAGGCCCCAGACCTTGTTCTAAAGTCATTGATTGTAAATTGTTCAAAATATGATATTTTGTATTAAAAACTCCTCCTGCTGGGTACCTGTGGCTCACAGCTGTAATCCTAGATACCCAGAAGGCTGGGATCTAGGTTTGGTTGAAAGCCAACCCAGACAGAAAATTCTATGAGACTTTTTTTTTTTTTTGGTCAGTCATGGGGCTTTAGCCTGGGCACTGTCCCTCAGCTCTTCAGGTCAAGGCTAGTATTCTACATTTGAGCACAGTGCCACTTCTGGTTTTCAGGTGGTTTATTGGAGATAAGAGTCTCATGGATTTTTCTGCCCAGGTTGACTTTGAACCATGATCTTCAGATCTCAGCCTCTTGAGTAGCTAGGATTACAGGCATGAGTTTGTAATCAATGCCGGGCTTCCAGGAGGCTCTTAATCCAACTAATCACAAAAAAGCTAGCAGTGGAGGTATGACTCAATTGGTAGAGTGCTAGCCTTGAGTGGAAAAAGCTAAGGGATATTTAGGCCTTGAGTTCAAGCCCCAGTACCAACACACACACACACACACACACACACACACACACACAATCCAGGGACAGTGTAGGAAATACAGGTGTTCTACTAGTTGGTCTTCCTCTTCCTCAACCTGAGGCTGAACTGCAGCTACATGCTATGGTAGCTGCCATTCTCTGAGTGTCACATCTTTTCTTTTTATGACATAAAAAGACATAAAAAGATTTGGCAGGACAGACTGTCTTGAGTCCAGAGTACCCAGAGTTGGCTGCATACTGGAATATCTTGAGGGAATTAAAAAACATTCTTGATCCTAGGCCCCAGACCAATTAAGTCAAAGTGCAGCAGAGTGAGGCCTGGTTAATGAGAAGTCTGTAAGCTCCTCAGGTGTTTGGGGAGGGGGTGGGCAGCAAAGGCTGAGTCAGCCAGGCCCTTTCTAATAGGGCGGAGCTTGGAAAGTGTGAGAAATCAAAAATATTCCAATGATTGTGGACAGGGATGGAGGGGAAAATTGGGGGAAAGTGAAGTAAGGAGTGACACTGTCCAAAAGAAATATATTCATTACCTGACTTATGAAATGGTAACCCAGAAGGGTTACAACACCTTAAAAATAACAATAAAATAATACTTAAAAATACTTCAGTGACAAAATTCCACACAGATTGCTCTTCCTTTCTCTTTCTTTCCTTCCTTCCTTTCTCTTTCTTTCCTTCCTTTTTACTTTCCTTTTTTTTTTTTTTTAAATTTTGGTGCCTGCTACTACTGTGACTTAACCTCAGGGTCTTGTACTCTTGCTTAGCTTTTTCCCCCAAGGCTGGAACTCTACCACTTGTGCCACACCTCCACTTCTGACTTTTTGCTGGTTATGTGGAGGTAAGAGATTTCTGGATTTTTCTACCTGGACTGGCTTCAAACTTTGATTCTCAGATCCCTGCCCCCTGAGTAGCTAGGAGGCAATGTCACAGGACTAAAGAAACCTCTGGTCTTGTAGACTTTACTTAGAAAGCACCCTCTGAATCTCCCAGTCCAGCCCTGTTTGGCTAAGGAAATGATCAAGACTGCTGGAGGCCAAGGTGACTCAGTCAGGTGAAGCTTGGAATGTACTTGAAATGTCTCAAGGCTAAGCAATTTGCTTTTGTAGATTTCCCCACAAGCAACAAAATCACAAATACGTATTTTACAGACCCTTATTTTCACTTGAGTCACTGCAGAGTAGAATGTGGACACAAAAATGTCTTGAATCCATCCCATGGATATGAATGGCCAGTGGAGTGATTGGACTTCAAGGGCTAACATGGCATGGTGACTTTACATTCATGTTTCTCCCACAAGCTTCTGCCTTATGGGTACTGGTGGAAAGGGCTGAGACCCTTGTTGCATTGCTACCTTGCCGGAATCCAATGTCATTCCCTCCTATCAGGAAAGCGAAGCTCAGGAAGCCAGGCACTGCTAGCTCACACCTGTAATCTTAACTATTGAGGACACTGAGTACACTAAGGTTTGAAGCCAGTTAAGGCAGAAAAGTTTGTGAAACTTTTATTTCCCACCTTTTACCAAAAAGCTGGAAGCAGATATATGGCTCAAATTGTAGAGCACGAGCTTTGAATCCCTAATTTTCTTCTAACAACTTTTCTCAACCGCACATCCACACCTATTTCTTATTTCTACACTTAGACAAGATAGAAAATAGGTTTTGATTTTCTCAAAACAAAAACATTTGGCTGAACCAAGTGCCAGTAGTGGATGCTGACATATGAGGTTTGCCATTCGAAGCTCAGCTGGGCAGGAAAATCTGTGAGACTTTTCTCTCCAATTAACCACCATGGAAGTGGATGTGTAATTCAAGTGGTAGAGCATCGGCCTTGAGTGAAAAAAACTGACAAACAGTGTCCAGGCTCTGATTTCAAGCCCCAGTAACTACACACACACACACACACACACACACACACATACACAGAGAGAGAGAGAGAGAGAGAGAGAGAGAGAGAGAGAGAGAGAGAGAGAGAGAGAGTGGGTGGGGGGAGGAGCGTGGCTAGCAAACTGCTATTTTGAAAGGTGCATCCACAACTGAAAGGAACTATATACAGTATTCATCCTAAGTCCCAACCCTACTTTCCAAAGCACTATTTGCCCTTCTCATTTCTTCTAGGAGAAAAGAAATGAAGTTTCCTTCCAGGAAACTAGTTCCAGGATGTTGGGGCTGAATCAACACACAATGAGATTTTGGAGGCAAGGGGCAGCATTTCTAAATCTGCTCTTCCTCCAAAAAGCAATAAGTCAATTAGGATCTCAAGGCATGTGACTCATGTACAGTGGGTTTTGCAGGATGGCGCAAGGCATCCTAGTAAGGTCGCAATGGGTCCAGAGGGAAACAGCTGGCCGAGCCGAGCTGCTAGCAAGTTAAACACAGACAGGAAACCGCGTGTCTGATACTGTAAAACAAAAAAAAAAAAATTATTTGTCTTCCTGCCAGAGTGAGTCTTACAAACCCAAAAGACTGTTTTCATTTTAAAGAAACTCTACAATAATGAGAGGAAGGAATGAATCTTAGTGGCTATAAGCAGTCTTCTCTTTCTCCACTCAACTTCTCTGTTAGAGGCCACGGATTTCCATGCTTGTGGCTCATATCTGCACAGAGCTTGTATGTCTGTTTTCCTGTTTAACTGCACAAACTGAAGTGGTTACTAGGAGTGTGATGAAGAGGGTAAAATTGATGAGAATTCAGCATTCACATGTATGGAGATGTAATGGTGAAATCCCTATACTCTTCTACTCTATATAAATAATATAAGCCAATGCAATTTTTTAAAAGTGGTTAGCCAGGGGCTAGGGACTCACATGTGTAATCCTAGCTACAAAGGAGGCATGAGATCTAAGAATCATAGTTCAAAGCCAGCCTAGGCAGGAAGGTTCATGAAACTTGTATTTCTAATTAACCATCAAAAAGCCAGAAGTGGAGCTGTGGCTCAAGTGGTCTAGTGCTAGCCTTAAGCTCAACAGCTCTAGGACAGTATCAAGTCCTGAATTCAAACCCTTTATCTGGCACAAAATAAAATGAAACAAAATAAAATATATTTTTGTAAAATGTAGTTTCTAGAGTACTGGTATTTGAGTTTATTAGAAACACTTGATGAAATTACGTAAGTAAATAAGTGTTATATATACTTACATTATTATACATACAGTAAGTAGTAAAATTTTTGATTGTTCTAAACATAAAGATATGATAAATGTGCCAGTGGACAGATATGCCAATTAGCCTGTCTGAACATTACACAGTATACACATATATTTGAATGTCATCCTATATCCCCACAAATACATACAATATCTATGGTTCAATTACAAATGAAAATCACATGTACTGCTGAGTACTGTGGCTCACGCCTATAATCCTAGCTACTCAGGAAGCAGATCTGAGGATATTTGTTCGAAGTCAGCCTGGGCGGAAAAGTCTGTGAGACTTATCTCCAACTAACCAGTAAATCAGCTGAGAGGAGAGACATTGCTCAAGTGCTAGAGCACCAGCCTTGAGCAGAAAAATCTAAGGGAGAACTTGATTTTGTGAGTTCAAGCCTCAATACCAGCACAGAAACACACACACACACACACATTTAAAAAGACATGCATAACAAAGTGCTATCTTATCTTTCCTATAGCCGTATCTATATTAAACCGGTATTAGTGGAGTATATAACAAAAATCTACTCATCACTACAGTGTTATAGCAACAGAAAAGTCTATTTAGCTCATTTCCAAATGACCAAATTTTCTCCTATTGGTCCAGGTAAATATGGAGCATGAAATCAGCAAGAGCCTGTCACTGATTCCTTCCTATTTGGGTGAGTTCCCATAGTACTTTCCACACTTCAAGGTGCACAAAGCACCCTGAGGGTCTTGTCACAACTCTGAGGGCCCTGAGGTTGTGTAAGACTCCCTGTCACTGCCTCTCATCTGCAGAAAGAGCGGCAAGGATCCAACCCATCCAGACAGGTGTGGTCCTCAGTGCAGTATTCTTCTTCCCTAGGGAGGAGCAATAGGACAGGGGCATATACTTATGCCAGCTGCAATGCTGGGCATTACTGGGCATCGTGTTCCTGAATTACAACAATACCCCATTAGGTACAGTTTCATTGCTCACTGGGTAGCCATGGAACAGCAATTCAAAGAGAAAGGGGAACTTGGATTAGTAGAGATCGCAGAGACTGGGATTAGTCTCATCTCTGATCAGAAAGGTCCTTGTGTTTCAGTCTTATTTTGTTGCTTCCTGTTGTGATCCTGAATCTAAAGCAAGAACAACACATCTAATTTGTAATATTAATCCAACAAAGTCAGGAATGTTGTTAGCCTGGACTCCACAGGCCTTTATGCCTCTGTGAAGATGTACAGAGGAAAACAGAAGCAGTTAGGTTGGGACAGGGGGAGGTGATGAAAATAGGGCATTCCCATAGCACATCGGTGGTCCAGGACTTCAAGCTCCAAATGCTGTGTTCAAAGGGCCTGGCCAGAGGGTTCCCCAGTCCTTTAGGAAAAAAAAATCAGACAGCTCTAAGAGCTCAGATAATGATTGCTTACTCCGGTCAGGCACCTCGGTGAGAACTCCCTGTGTGTGAACCTATTTGATACTCACAAGGACACCTCCTGTCCCCTTAATATTTCCATTTTGCAGAGGAGGGGACTGTAAGGTCCGCTCCTGGATGGCCAGCAGACTCCACCCTCCTCGCAGCAAAGTCTCCACCCAGTACCTGCGTTACCTAGGCAACTGGGACACCTGGAAGAGGTCACATCTGAATTTGATGTGGCCACACCTTTCTCCGCCCATACCTTACATAAGGCCTTAGCCCAGGCCCAGAGGCTCGCTCTCTAGCTGCTCTTTTCTAGCTCTCTCTGCTTTCTCTCTGCTCTAGCTCTTTCCTCTCTCTTTCCTCTCTTTCCCAGCTCTCTCTCATTCCCAGGCCTTTCCCAGCCACGTGGAGTGCCAACCTTGCCTGGTCCCAGCAGGTCTACTGAATAAACCTACCCCTTACCTGAATACTAGGTGTGTGGTGCAGTTCTTACTCAGCTACCTCTTTTTAAAAACCTAACAGGGACCAGGCCTGATGACATCAGAAGCAGCAAAGCAGGCCCTGAACTGTCCCCTGTCTTTCATCCTGACCCCTGCACTGGGCTGTTTCTCACTTCCCTAAAGAGCAGACACCAACTCCTTGCTGCAGTCTGTAAAGCCAATGTTTTTGCTACCATTGGCAAATATTTGTGAGCAATGAGTGCATTTGAGACTTAGAGTTCAGCAAGACACAAACACCCATGTCATATCTTGCAGGGCAGGAACTCTACATGGTATATAGCAGCTGCTCAGCTGCTTGCATCAGAAAAAAGAGGAGGAAAGAGGGAGTAGCATAAAGTAAGGTGGTAGAAAGAATGGTAAGAGACATGTGTGCTTCCAACCATCTGTTCCTTTGGATTATCTGTTGGGTTGGGAGTGATGGGGTAAGAAAAATACACTTTCATTTTTAATTGTCACACACTGTGGGGTTGTTTGAATTTTTCCTAAGAAATTAAAAAATACTGAATAGGTTTGCTTTGCTTTTGCTTGATTTCAGTTTCAACAAGACCATGTTTCTCTTTCCAAGTTGAAGGAATCATGAACCTCAAGATGAAAGGCCAAGATTGAGTTTCCCTACAGTTTCTTAGGTAAACTTAGGTTATTATTTTCTCTCTACATTTCAACTTGAATAGGACTCAATGATCTCAAGTTGAACCCTTTAGACAAATCCCAGGAACTTGCTCATTAGACCATAGCAGTTAATGTAAGGGAAGTCTTTCTCCAGGATCAAACAGCTCTTTTCAAATCTATAGAGCACTGGCTCTCAAATTTTATCTAAAATATGCATCGAATTCAATGGTCTGGGATAGTTTTTGAGACTGCATTTCTAACAAATTCTCAATTGCCATTGCTGCTGCTTTGGAATCTGTATTTTTAGGACCATGGTCTGGGTAAAAGAAACTATATGTCAGAACAAATGTTAATATGGACCCTGGAGATTGAATCAAAGGATCGTGCCAACCCTTCCACTTCTTAGACACTTAGCTCACCAAGCAAATGGATTTGTCATCCACACAGAACAGGCTCACTCTCCAGCCCGGAGCCCCAAGAGGATGTCTTCTGCAGAACTGGGAGCAGGAGTGAATGGCACTGACAAGAAATGTCCCCCAAACCCTTAAGAGAAGAAACCTTACCCTCTGAGAAGATGATGTGGTCATTGCACTCTTCCGCACTACAGGAGCACATAAAGAACGTCTCGCCCAGCACTTTTTTTTCCTTCATAATACATTTTGTAGAAGAAGAATCTTCCAGAGCAAATCCATGGTAGGTGAGCTTGGGGTCATGGCAAACGGTCTCTAGAGTTATGTTCTCATCATTCTTCCTCCTGAGAATCATTGAGGAAGGAAAGAGAGAGAGAGAAAGAGAGAGAGAAGGAAAGAGAGAGAGAGAATATGAATGATTGAATGGATGGATGGATGGATGGATGGATGGATGGATGGATGGATGGATGGATGGATATGGTTTCTGTGAAGACAGGCAATATGGCCTGTATTTTCCTCATGAAAGTTGCTCCTATTGATGGCAGCTGGCTCTTGTTCTCCATCAGCAGTCTGCCCCCATACTCTCCCATACTCACTCTGTTCCTTTGTTTGTCCTCTGCTTATTCTCAAAACCTACTTCTGATTATAAATACCATGGCTTCCCATGGCAGTTTGTCCTGCTAGAGAATTTCACATATTGAACTTTAACTGGATCCGTAGAGAGGAGTAAGTACTGCAAACAGAAAGTTCCCATGTGTTCAGCATAATTTTAAGCCTTCTACCTTGAAGGTATGGTAATTTACGGCTCACATAGTGAAGGGTTCTTCATTTATGGCTCAGTGAAATCTATGTTGTTGTAACTTAATTACTCCTATATTTAGTATCGCTTTCATATCATCTATGGAGGGACCAATTCAACTAAGGTTCTGTGGGTTTTAGGAAATGCTTAGTTGGCTGTATATGCACATTACATTTAGAAATGGCTGGAGTAATGCATGGTATTACAATTACAAAAAACAGCATAAAACGTCAACATTCTTGGGGAAGAGTACTGATTCTCTATCTCTTTTCTACAACTTCTCTCTCTGCTTCCCTGATGAGGCTACCATGATGAGACCCTTTCTCCCATCTCAGCCTCCTCAGGTGCAAAATACTGTCTTGTTGAATGACAATCTCTCCACCAAGAGGAAAGCCTTGGGAAAGCAATAATTTTGCTGTAAAAGATGTTACCTACAAGCCAGGTGCTGGTGGCTCACGCCTGTAATCTTAGCTACTCAGGAGGCTGAGATCTGAGTATTGCCACTTAACGCCATCCTGGGGGCAAGAAAGTCCATGAGACTCTTATCTCCAATGATCTACTCAGAAAAAGCCAAAAGTGGTGCTCTGGCTCAAGTGGTGGAGTGCTAGCCTTAGCCAAAGAACCTCAGGGACAGCGCATAGGCCCTGAGTTCAAGCCGCAGAACTGACACAAAAAGAAAAAGATAAAAGAAATAACATGTACAGTCTGTCTGCTACTGCAATCTTCCATGAGAAGGAGTCTGAGTGCATATTATGTGAGTGCATCATGTGTCAACAGGTGTGTGTACATACTCACGAACAGCCACCATCACCAGCACACACAAATTTATTACTCACAGCAAGGAAAACGGAAGGAAGGCTAAGAGCAAGAAACAATAAAGACAGAAATTTGTTCTAGTAAAAACGTAGGGTCTTTCTCACAGTAAGGGCCAACCCTGGCCTGCTTAGTGCTTAAATGAAGGACACGTAAAAGACAGAAGGTCAACAAGGAGATGAGACAAGGAAGTTTGGAAAATAATGGTGCAGCCCAACCAGGAATTAGTTGGTGTCTGTGACATTTACGCAATCTGAAGGTCACTCTAGTAGAGGCAATGTGCCCCCTGATGAAAGAGCTCAAGTCTCCTGAAATAAAATCCTGGCAGGCACAAAGGGAGCTATTTTTTTTAACCAACCAGTTCCCTATAGATACAGGAGGAGCGACTATCTTCCTATGAGTAGACCTTTCTCTAGGACAGCTGTCAGAAAATGAAAAGAGTCAAGGTTTGGCAAGACCACTTCACAAATGCTGCATATCTAAAAGCCTACCCAACAAGAGGCTGTGTTTAAAGTTAGCTCTGGCAGACTAATCTGAGAGACCCTTATTTCCAGTTAACCACCAACCAGAAGTGGAGCTGCAGCTCAAGTGGTAGAGTGCTAGCTTAGAATGACAAAGCTCAGGGTCAGTGCCTAGGCCTTGGATTTAAGCCCCTATGTAGGGATACACACACACACACACACACACACACACACACACACACACACACACACACACACACACACACACACATGCAAATCTACTCAGCCTGGAGTAGAGCACTTAGTAGTACTAGGCATGCACAAGGCCCAGAATTACATTCTTTGAAAAAGATAAAACCCAAATCAAGAACCCTTATTTGTCCTTAATCCCATAGTTACTGGGGTTTCTTTGCAAAGTTATATCCATTGAATAAAACACCCTGAACACCTCACAGACACACAATTTTACTAGTGTGAATATGTGTGAAGTTTATTTTTGCTTGGGTAATAAAATGAGAACACAATCTTCTGTTTTCCCAGAGAAAAGCACGGTAGCTCCCCTCTGAGAAGTTTCTAGAGGCCAAGGAAGGAAAGGTGTTGATCTGTAACTATCCAGCAGCTTGTTCAGAGCCTCTTGCTTCACTGCTCTTAGCTGCTCAGAGATCTTCAATTGCAGGAAAAAATGATATTACTCAAGTTTCAGAAGAGTCCTGAGATATCAATGTCCTGTAAAAGAGCTTCTTACCAGGCCAAATGGACAATACAATGAAATACATCCAGACTTTTCTTTGTTCTGAGCTACAGGATACACTGCCAATTTCCACTGAAAGAAGAATCACTGTAATGCTATTAATTTTGGACCCCAAATATTTCTTACCTTAGAGAAAGTATTAGCATTTCACATGAACTGGACACCCAATTGTCATTAGTTGAATGAATCAAACAATCCATCAATGAAAAGAACATGAAACCCAATCAGAGCACTGGAACAAATTCCAGGACAGACCCTTCCCTTTGCCTCATTTGACTCTTTTAAAAATAGACTTCTGGCGGGGCACTGGTGGCCCCCACTTGGAATCCTAGCTACTCAGGAGGCTGAGATCTGAGGATTGAAGTTCAAAGCCAGCCCAGGCAAGAAAGTCTGTGAGACTCTTACGGCCAATTGAATATCCAAAAAGCCAGTAGTGGAGCCATGGCTCAAGTAGTAGAGTGCTAAACTTAATCAGAAAAGCTAAGGGACAAAGCCCAGGCACTGGGTTCAAGCTCCAGAACCAGAAGGAAACAAACAAATAAACAAAAAAATAGAAAGTAGCCTCCTGTCCAGTTTTGTTTGTCTGGAAGCAGACATTAAACTGTAAGGTGTCCATGCAGGAGGTGTTTGAAATGTACCTGCAGGGGGAGAAGTTAGACTACTGTACAGGTCAATTGCCACAGAGACCCTGGTGGATGTCTCAGACGTTCTGAAGCCAGAAGGGCCCTTAAATTTTTCCTAAATTAAGCAGCTAGCAACTTGTACCCCTGCATCAACCGGCCATGGAAGAAGCTGCTCATAAGGAATGAAATACCTCAGGGAGGGAAGACACTGAAGGGATTCAGGGATAGTGCCTCAAGTAACCATTGCTCCCAGGGAGCAGGGACTGGTGCTCATTCCAGACAGATACCAAGGAGGTCAGAGACACCAAGTTCTGCTTCCCTTTGCCATTATCCACAATCCTGACTCGCAGTGAGGTTTGCTTTCATTGAGTAAGCAAGAATAAAGCTCACTGGATTCCTCCACATTCTCATAGCTCTGTTCCAGAGAGACTTGATTCTCATCCAATCATTTGGATTTGTGTGGAAAGACAGGAAAACAATGCAATTAAAGGATGCTGCTACAAGCAACAGAAGTCGGTCCTCCCAGCCCAGTGGGAGATGAGCTGTGGATGACACAGCCCTAGAAGAAAGCGTGGAGGCCAGGGCTCTGGTGTCTCCACCTTTCCTCTATAGGCCATCCAACCCCTCTGGAATTTCTCTCACTCTGCCAAAGAAGAGAGCTTTCTGGTATTGTGAAACCAAGAATGTGCAAATGTTGAAGCTTACATTCAGCACAAATCTGTCCCCAGCGAAAGGTTATAGACCCTCCCTCACCCTTCAGAACCTCACAGGATGACTTTATGACATTTTCCACCTGAGAGCTTTTCAGAATCTCTCAATAAAATCATGTACTTCTTACTGAATTTGAACCATTCCTAATTGCTCCAGCCAGTCCTCGGATACCATACTTTATAACCTTCTACTACAATGGTTCTGCCCTCGAATACCCTTCTTTCAAACCACTGATCAAAACTGGACATGCATGAGGTTGTAAGTACGTGGAAGGAAGGTGGAGGGGCGGCATGAAGCTGCCCTGACCAGTCTTGGCTGTTAACATTCTTCTAATTCTTAAGAAACCAGTTCAGCACCTGGTATGCATGGAAATTTGCAAAGTCCTTAGATCTATCATCAAGATAAATCTGTGGAATGGAGAAAGTCTACAAAGATTCATTTCCAAGAAAAGGAGAGACATATTTGGCTTTATATTCGTGCCTGGTAATCAACCAGGACATGCATATGGTTTTTAAAATAGTAGGTAATTTCCAATCATCAGAATAAGCCTGCAAAATGTTAAACTCCACTAATGAATTTATACATTTTCCTTACAAAACTGGCACTCTTTTAATGATCAGAGTTGTTTCTCACCAGGCACTGGTGGCTTATGCCTGTAACCTTCCTACTCAGGAAGCTGATATCTGAGGATCACAGTTCAAAGCCAGCCCAGGCAGAAAACTCCATTGAGACTTTTATGTCCATTCATCCAGCAAAAGGCAGAAGTGAAGCTGTGGCTCAAGTGGCAGAGTTTCAGCCTTAAACAAAAACTCAAGCTAGGGAGAGAGACCCTGACTTCAAGCTCCAGTACTGGCACATATTAGTCACTCACAGCCATGAATTAATCAAATGATTTATGAGTACCCATTGTGTAGTATACAGAATTGTTTGGGATGTTTGTATGTGCAAAGGATGTAAGTTGGAGGGAAGGAGAGAAGAGAGAGAACAGAAGATTTGACCCAAGAATATATGGTCCTGATCCAAGAGAAGGATGTCAGGTATAGTCCAATGAATATACCAGGGTGTAGCTGGGATGTCTGACAAATTAACAGGTTGTCTTTCTGCTTCTCTAACTAGCTTTCCCATCTTGGGCAAGTGTTTTTCTTCCCCAAAAGCCAAACTTAGACCTCTTCTCCTTTACCAACAAAGAACTAAGATTGTCTCAGCAGAACAAAGCTCCTGGTGTTACTATAAGGACTGGGAAAGAATAATTTAAATTACTAGTAGGGAGAAAATCATTCTTTTTTGACACAGGAAGGGCTTCTAGATGCACTATGCATATTACATCTCATGTCATGAACTCCTGTGAATGTGTATATGTGTGTATATGTATTTGAATATCCCTAGAAGCCACACTTAATAACTGAAAGATAGATGTTATTAACAAGGAAGGAAGTGGACTGAGTGTCTGCACTGAGGGAATATGGAGACACTTATATTATATACTATGAGAATTCAAGACATATAAAGTAAGATAAAGAACTGGGCACTGGTGGCTCACACCTGTAATCCTAGCTACTCAGTACATGGAGATCTGAGGAAGCTAGCCTGGAAAAATAAATTTGAGAGACTCTTATCTCTAGTTAACCAGCCAAAGGTCAAGAATGGAGATGTAGCTCAAGTAGGAAGAGTGCCAGCCTTGAGTGAAAAAGCCAAGTGAGAGTGTGAAGCCATAAGTTTATGCCCAGGAACATCACTAACTAACTAACTAAATAACTAACTAACTAAATTAGAAAGAAAGATAAAAAGCAAAAGTCCCTTACCACACGGCTACACAGACTTCATGTGGCTTCTCACAGATGGCCGTGATGCTGCAGTTGCTCATGCAAGATTTCCGGTTGTCACAGGTAGACGATCTCACATCACAAAACTTACATAGCTGTGGAATCTTGACCTCGCCATTGTTGTCACTGGTCATCATCTCATCATTAACTGGGAGAAGAAGAGAAAGAGACAGTAAATACCTATCTAAAGGTTAGGGAGCCAGCACATGGGTTCCTGGAGCCATTATGCAATTTCCAAAGGAACTTGAGGCCATGAAAAGGAATATGGAGAAAGGCAAGACAACTTTTTCACATCAAATTAGAGTTCCCTCACATAGACCACTTGTCATATAAGCCATGTACATGAGGACAGTGGATGATCAGTAGCAGTAGCTTCTTGCTTTTGTCCATGATTGCCAGAAAGCACTCTACAAAAACTTTATCAATCAGTAAAGACACAGAATGGTTTACTGCATAGTAATGGATACTAGAAGCACATGTGCACGTATGCACATGTGTGCTTGAGTGCGTGCACATACACACAAAAATAGAAAGAAGAAAAGAAATTACAGTTTAGCTGATGAACAAACAAGGAAACAAACCAGAGCAGGGCAACCCAAAATAGAAGGAGCCCCATAGGATGTGGGCACCAGAAAGAGTCATTGCCCACATGGGCAAAGAGGTCACAGCAGAGTGGTAAAGTGTATAAGCAAGCGGGCAAATCCCAGGGCAACTCTTAGAGAAGGTACAAGACCATACCAACTGCCATTAAACAATGGCAGCACCTGGAAGAGCATAAAAAATAATCTCTGTACAAATGACAACTCCCATGATTTCCTGCCTACAAGCCATTAATTAAAACTTTCCCTGTATGTCTGAGACACAAGACTGTCAAGGCACTGATCTGATGGCCAACTAAGACTGGTGCCACCTCAAAGACCTGTGGCTGGCCACCTCTTTGACCTCATCCAGTATATCCCAAGCCCCTTAGTCATCACATAGGAGGACATCTGGGCCTTTCTGATCTCTGATTAAATGTCACCTTTCATTGTAAAACTACCATAGGATTCTGTTTAATCATCTGCAAAACTATGTGGGTCACAGACTCAGTTATTATCTATTTACCCAAATGTAAGCTTCATGAGACTCATTGTTTCTATACTTGTACCTCTTACTACAAAAACAACTCAGGTCGTATGGAAGGTACCCAAACTATTTATTGTGGAAGTGACCAGAAGAATACATATAGGTATAATCACATAGAGTTCACGTTTAGCCCTTTATACCAAGTGGGGCAGGACACAAAACCTCTTCCCTCAGATGGAGAGGAACATGATCATAAATGAAATATTTATGTTTACTCGGTACAATATTGAAAGCAGACAATGCATGGTAAGGCACAGGCATGCCAGAGGCAGTAAGCAAAGTACAATGCTTATACCCCATTTCTGTCCTCAGTGAGGCCCATTTCTATTGGTGATGGAAGTAAATTGAAAGAGTTTGGAGAGCCAATAGAAGTAAACCAAGGCTAAAAGACATTCAATACACAAACATACTCAATAAACTTTCTCTGCCTTAGAAAGATTATACTTTTGGATCATAAGTGGCACTGAACAAGGTGCTAGTTCTTCATTCCCTTGGAGAAACTCAACAGTGCTTTATGGTAAAGGTAAATGTTCCCGCCTGCAAAGGGGCAGCCCCGGGTCCTTCTACAGCCTCTTTCTGCCCCATAAATTTTAACTGTCTGCCATCAGTGCTCTACATGATACATAATCTTCTTTGTTGCTCAGGCATAACACCTGTTTCCTGGATCTCTAAAAATATAAACATACATATTTCACCCTTGCTTTCTTGTGGTAACAGTAAATACAGAAGAAAAAAATAAACCCATTCATCGCATTCAGGCCTCAAGTTCATTTCAGGAAGTATATTTTTAGGAGCAAACTATTTTGAAATTCTCAATGACTCCCAGACCAACAACTCTATGCTTAGCTAAAAATACAGGCAGAATCTCGGCACCTTATGTTAAATTGGAACTCACACAACAATGAGTATATCTATTTTCTACAATGGTTTATATTTGGATCCACTTGAAAAACAACTAATTTAACCCTCTAGATTCCCCTATAAGTCACAGTCAAAACAAAACAAAGAAAAATAAAAACATATTTTCTATATTTGATTTTTTTGACAGAGTACATTCTGAAGAAACATCTACTTGTTCATTTGAAAGCTTTGTACTTTTTTTTTTTGGGTCCGGTCGTGGGGCCTGAACTCTGGGCCTGGGTGCTGTCCCTCAGCTCTTCAGCTCAATCTAGCGCTCTACCACTTGAGACACAGCGCCACTTCCGGCTTTTTTCTTTTTGCTTATGTGGTGCTGAGGAATCAAACCCAGGGCCTCAGGCATGCAAGGCAAGCGCTCTACCACTGAGCCACCTTCCCAGCCCGTTTTGTACTTTTTTAAAACTGTAAAATCAAACCTCTTCGAAATGAAATAGAGCTATTTAGGATCTTAGCCTCTATTACTAGTTATCAACTTTGAAGGCAGGCGGAGATAAATTCTTGGAGAACTTGATAACTAATGAAGTCTGGGTCCCACTTTGAGCTATTCTTATTATTCTGAAGTGTTTCAGAAGACACCCTGCACGATTCTGAGGTTCAACCAAAACTGAGAATCCTAAGCTAGAATTAGTTGTTAAGAAAAATAAAATAACAAGTGTAAAACAAAATAACACTATCACCTCTCAATACACATACAAGCTATGTGGTGGTGAGAAAGGTCTTCTTAACAAAGCTAGACGAAGTTCCCCGGTGCAAAACACATACCTAAAGAGATGTGATTAGCTCATTTGCACCTCGGATGGAGAGAAACATTTCCTGGGAGGATCCATCCTTTTCTAGAAGTGTGAGAGAGGTGACAGCAGTCAGGAGTGACAAGGTAGATATGAACGCAGAGGAGTCTGGGGAATGTGCTGACAAGGATAAGTGGTTTAGGGCTGCTGCCTGTGAAACACAATCAACACAAAAGATGCAAGAGAGGACCCCCCAACAAGATAGGAAAAGCAAGGAAGGCAAGAAGGGAGGGAGGAAGTGAAGGAGGGGGAAAAGAGGGAGGGAGGAAGGGAGGAAAGCAGTGGGCAGAGCTCTTTACACTGGAGCCTGTGCCCATGGTGTACTGGACACATAGCCTGACCAGGAGGCTCAGAAGTTTCTCAGCTAAATTTTTTGTGAAAATGGAAACAGACAACCATTACTCCGTATCTGGAAGCCTAGGCATAAGAAGGAGACAGCCATTCTACAATGGGAGTTTATACCCACTGAAGGCCTACTGTGTACTTTTTACCTAAGGTATTACCTCCCACCCCATACACACCACCCACAAACAGCTCATTCTCCTTACTTTGTTTCAGCAAAGGCTGAGGGCCAGTTTCACTGAGATTCAACATGAAGCAGTGTTGACCCCCAGAAGTTTGCTAACCCTGAGAATTCCCACTTGCTCTCGATGTGAATAAATTCCTCACCTTTGCTTTTCAGCAAGGGCTCTTTTTTTTCCTCTATGTAAAGTAAGTGCCAAAGCCCTTTGTGCAGCCATGTATGAGGGGGGATAGGTGGTTGAGTTTAGAAGGCAAAGCTCACCTAGTTTTGTTTGTGCCGCTACTAGACTTCAACTCAGGGCCTTAGCACTGTCTTTGAGCTTTTGGGCTCTAAGCTAGCACTCTATCACTTGAGTCACCCCTCCACTTCGTTTTTTTTGTTGTTGTTGTTTTGTTGTAATTAGAGAGAAAAGTCTCAGAGATTTTTTCCTGTCTGAGCCGGCTTTGAACCTCGATCCTCAGATTTTGACTTCCTTCCTCCTGAGTAGCTAGGATTATAGGTGTGAGCCAATGGTGCCCAACAACCTAGTTTTGATGAAAACTTTCATCTCCTTCCATAATGTGTGACAAGCCAAAAGAATGAAAAGACAGGGGAATGCATACATATAAATAGCTATCAAGGAAGATAGTCAACAACAACACAACAAAACCCATCTTTCTCTCTCCAATAAACCCATGCCCCAGTTCAAAATCATTTCCCGTCTGGTATTGTTACATTACCCTGAGTATCTTTAGTTAAGCATTCTAATATTAAGACAATATATTTTAATCACTACAAATCCTTTGTGAGCACCTGACTATTCTGAGCACCTTCCTTCCATAACAGATAAGTTAATTCTTCATGAAGTTCTCCAAAAAGAAGTTTCAAATAGAATATCTCTCACATTCAGGTGCTAGTAGCTCACAACTGTAATCCTAGCTATTCAGGGGGGATGACATCTGATAAACATAGTTCAAAGCCAGGCCAGGCAGAAAAACCCAAGAGACTCTTATCTCCATTAACCAACCAATAAGCAGAAGTGGAGGTGTGGCTCAAGTAATAGAGTAAAAACATGCAGTGAGGGCAGGATGCCCTTAGTTCAAGACCCAGGATTCGCTCTCTCTCTCTCTCTCTCTCTCTCTCTCTCTATATATATATATATATATATACACACACAGAGAGATATACACACCTATATTGATATAAATATATAATATACATATTAAATGTATTATATGTAATATATAATGTATAGTACACACATATCTTCTAGAAACTCATTCATTTAGAAATTAGTGTGGGCAGCTCCTCTCATCATGTGATAGTATCATATGGCCTGTCACATCTCACTACTCTTCCAACAAGACCATGAGTAATATCAAAACCTTCACCCTGGGTTATACTGCCTTCCTTATTTCATCTCACATTTTCCCCAAACTTAGAGTTTACAGCCAAAGGTTCCAGGTCTTGTGAATATGAATTTAGTAAGTGCTAGGCTGTATTTACTTGTGGTACTCTTTTTTTTTTTTTAGGTTCAGAAGGAAGCAGCCTAAGAAAGTTTAGACTATTCTAGATATATGTTAGGCATTTTGACTGTAAATTCTATAGTCCCTATCTTTGAAGTAGTGAATACTATTACCTTAATCATTTGGTAAAAACTCAAGATTTCCAAATGATGTT
This sequence comes from Dipodomys spectabilis, assembly GCF_019054845.1. Classification (NCBI taxonomy): domain Eukaryota; kingdom Metazoa; phylum Chordata; class Mammalia; order Rodentia; family Heteromyidae; genus Dipodomys; species Dipodomys spectabilis. The sequence goes on from NW_024871042.1 coordinate 15,250,895, forward strand.
AAATGCCATACCAGTAATGCATTTGTGTTTAAATCCATGTATCTATTATTGCTTTCTAGCATGCTTTTGGGGGCAGGTGATTTAAAATTTATGCCACAAACACTTGTGGATGTCTTGCTTAATGCTATGTAACTCACGGCAGGGACTACTGAAATTGATATAGTTAAGTGTAGCATCCCAAAGAATATGAGTGAGCCAGGCTCAAGTGGCTCATGCCTTTAACCTAGCTAGACAGAATGCTGAGATCTGAGAATGGAGGTGCAAAGCTAGCTCAAAGGCAGCCCAGGCAGACAAATTCATGAAATGCTTATCTCCAATTAACCACCAAAAAGCCTTCTGGCTTTTTGGAGCTGTGGCTCAAGTGGTAGAGTGCCAGACTTAAGCAAAAAAGCTAATGGAAGAGCACCCAGTCCTTGGTTTCAAGCCTACACAAACCTACAAAGCAACAACTGGTAAATGGAACTCACTAACACCTTAGAGCTTTGCTTCTCAAATATGAAGGTGCACAGAAATCCCTTGGGGGGGGAGAGAGAGAGAGAAAGAGAGAGAGAGAGAGAGAGAGAGAGAGAGAGAGAGAGAGAGAGAGAGAGAGAGAGAGAGAGAGAGAGAGATTTATAGATATTGGAGCTGGTCCTAAGGCTTGAACTCAGGGCCTTGGTACTGCTCTACCACCTGAGCAACTGCAACATTTCCAGGGTTTTTTTATTTTAATTGGTTAATTGGAGATAAAAATCTCACTGCCATCTATAAGGAAACTAAGTCATGAGGGTATCAGAATAGAGAAAGGGCAGAAAGTGAACTCAACTGATTAACAGACTTTTATTTCAGGGTAAAAGACTGAGAGAGATGCCAGAGTCTTCAAGTCAAACTGGAGAGACAACGGCCCACTCCTTCACAACTACAAGGGGAGAAGGGGGAAGAAAGCTCTTTGTGAGCATGGCAGGAAGGCCTTATCTTGGGCCACAGGTTGGGAGTTGTCAGTAGAGGAGTCCACAGCAGATGTGACCAGAATCTTATAAAATCAACGGTCTCAGGGTCAGTTAACCTCGAGTGTGGGAATTCAGGATGTGAAAAGCAGTTTATTTGGGGAGGGGGATTGTTTGCTTTAGAGGGAAGAAGAGAGTTTGTTTTAGCTATTTGTTTCAGCAGGGTCAGCTTTAAGGCAGTTTAGGGCCAATTTCTCATCACTATCTGGGAACTGTGACCCTCAGATCTCAGCTTCCTGAGTAGCTAGATTACAGACATGAGCCACTGGCACCTGGCTCTTGGAAATATTTTTAACATGCAGGTGTAGGGAGTGTGCAACTCACAGGTCTGTGGGAGATGGCAATTCTGATGTTTATAGAGCAGTTCGGAAGGCAGAAAACAGGTAGAAATTCACATTGAGGATTTGAGGCAGAATTCTACCTCCAAGAAACCTCAATGTTTCCCCTTACACCATCCAGTTAACTCACATTAGTGAAATAACTTCTTTTACTTAAGTTAGGTGCCAGTGGCTCACTCGTGCAATCCTAGCTATTTAGGAGGCTGAGATCTGAGGATACCAGTTGGAAGCCAGCCCAGACAGGAAAGTCTGGGAGATGTGAGACTTTTATCACTAATCAACCCCCAAAAAGTCAGAGGTGAAGCTGTGGCTCAAGTGGCAGAGCACTAGCTTTAAACAAAAAAGTTAAAGGACAGGACCCAGGCCTTGAGTTCACCCCCCCAATGCCAGCATGCATGTGCTCACGGACACATACACACACTTACACACACACACTCACACACACACACACACACACACACACACACACACACACAATTTCTTATACTTAGAGCCAGTTTATTGTGGAAAACCTACCTACTGAATACCCTCATGGTAGTAACTGGATTGTCTGGTTAAAGAGCTGGATACTCCAACCTAGCCCAGTAGGCCCATACTACCCAGTCAGCTAGGCAGTGGGATTGCTCCCTATCTCCACTGATTCAGAAACTAATTTAACCAATTTAATAACTATTCCTCACCTTTTTCCATGCACTTCTCACTTTCTAGCTCTTTCCATATGCTTTTTTCTTGAGCCTGGCCTCTTAAATGATCACAAGTTCAGAGGCTCAGTCACCATATGGGCCTGCATTGAAAGCCTTGTTCTCTGAAAGAAGGGTTTTAATTGCAGCTGGCATTTCACAGTCAGACACTGAGGCAACCATCTGGCCAACAGCCGTTCTGGTCTGTGATGCTGGCAACAATCACTCTGGTCCTCGAGACCGGGTGGGAAAGTCCACTGGCCTGCCACATACATCCTCCTAGCCAGAACAGAAAAGCAAGCCAAGCAAACTGGAAGGACTTTTCATGAAGAAAAGATAGTCCTGGTCCGACCAAACACTTTGGTACCAAACAATCAAACACAAGATATTTCTTGATTGAGACAAAGGCAGAAATACTTTAGGAATATTTCCCTTTTTTGAACATATATGGCAGATTTGAAATTTGAAATACAATGCAGTACTTGTGTGAGTGTGTATGAGTGTGTGTGAGTGGTGGAGGAGGGTATTTGCTGGCACTGAAGCTTCTACCAGGGCTTGAACACATGGCCTCTATCTCAAACTTGGCTTTCTTGTTCAGTGATGGTGCCCTACAACCTGATCCATACCTCTACTCTGGCATTTTGCTGATTAAGTGGAAATGGAGTCTTTCATACTTTTCTGCCCAGGTTGGCTTTGAACCAAGATCTTCTAGGATACAGCCTCCTAAATAGTTAAGATTGCAGGCATGAGCCACTTTCACTTAGCTTTGCAGCAGTTGTACAAAGCAGTTTCAATTCAACATGTCAGTTTATGCATACAATGCATCTTGATCATTGTCGGTTCTTGTGTTTGGCTCTAACTCCCTGTGTAATTAGAAGTATCTTGACATGGAAGAGTTGGAACTTTTCTTCCAGTGGTAGTGAGTCTTATGTTGTCTTTGAGTTTCACTACAGAACCATCCAGAAGTCCACAAGGATAGCCCGGGGTGTTAGAGGGAAAGAAACAAAAATAAGAGGCTTGAAGGCATCCGTTCTCAGTCTTATGCAATTGTTTTTGTAGATGATATAATTAGTGCTCTTCAAAATGCAACTGCCTTCTAATTCCTACTTGGTAAATAGTTCAACAAATGCCACAACAATCGGTGTTCACCGGAAATGAAGAGCATTTTCCCTAAGTCCTCTTTAGTACTGTTCTAAGAGAAAAAAAAATGTCGCTTTGAATTTCAGCTCCTTTCCTTGTCACCAGAGAACAAGGACTTTAAAAGCAAAGGATCTTACCTTCATTACTGTGGAAGTTAAAAATGCATAGTGTGCACAGGTGTCTGTGGCTCACACCTGTTTTCCTATTTATTCAGGAGGCTAGGAATCTCTATTAGAAATCAGCCCAGGGAAGAAAAGTCCATAAGATTCTTATCTCCAATTAACTACCAAAAAGCTGGAAGTGGAGCTATGGCTCAAGTGATAGAGTACCAGCTTTGAGCAAAAAAGCAAGGCACTGGGGTGCACACACACACACACACACACACACACACACACACACACACACACACACACACAATGTACAGTGTACCTCACCCACCTCAGAGCAGAAAAGATTAACCAGTCAGATAACAGTAGATTGACCAAGACACAGACACTGTGACAAAACCATGACTTAATTGAATGATAGAACTTCTTATTAGTTTCTGTTGGTGATCTCTATCAAAAGTACAAATGTAAATGGCCTTTTACCTGGCACTTTCACTTCTATGACTATCAGCCATTCACTGACAAATTCATTGCCACGGTACTGGGAAAAGAACTGGTTTGCCCACCATCATCTAACTGCTCATCAACACAGCAGTGGTAAACTGCATGAGGTGCATCCAGAGATTACAATAAAGTGGTCAAAAAGTGAGAGCAACTCCATCCCTGTCACTTGTCAATGTCCAGGTTACTGCATTCAAGAAGAAAGGTCCAGATCCAACTAGAGAGCAAACACCTGGCTTCTCTTGTCCTAGGGCTGTGCTCCCCTACATTGTCACCTTCCTCTTTCATGAGGCTGTCCTTTGTGAACTTCAGCTCTGAGGTCCTCAAGCTTCCAGGAAATTTAGCCCTTAGGCAGACCTAACAGCAGATCAGGAGCAAAGGTGACTGTGTTTAGAATATTTGTGTTGCAGTTCCTCCCCGTGGAATTTTTTCCAGCTGTCTAAAGGTCGCAGCTTCTCTTGAGGAAGTCATTTCTGGAATTCTGGTGAACATTCCACAGTCAGGTTTCTGTTGCTTATTAAATATAGCCGTGTGCCCATGGCTCATGCCTATAAAGCTAGCTACTAAGAAGGCTGAACTTTGAGGACCACAGTTAGAAGCCAGCAGTGACAACAAAGTCCCTGAGATTGTTTTCTCCAATTTACCACCAAAAAGCTAGAAGTAGGATGCCAGCCTTGAATGGAAGATCTAAGAGACAACACCCAGGCCCTAAGTTCAAGCCCCAGTACTGGCAACACCACCAGAAAGAATAATATATATGTATATGTATATATATATATATGTATATGTATATGGTTCTTATATATACAAATGTATGTCTTATTCTGTATGTACATTATCTCTGGGAGTAAGTAGAAATCAAACATTATTTTTCTCTAGAAAAGGAAACTGGGGGCTGGGAAGGTGGCTCAGTGGTAGAGTGCTTGCCTTGCATGCATGAGGCCCTGGGTTCGATTCCCCAGCACCCCATAAACAAAAAGAAAAAAGCCGGAAGTGACACTGTGGCTCAAGTGGTAGAGTGCTAGCCTTGAGCTGAAGAGCTGAGGGACAGCGCCCAGGCCCAGAGTTCAGGAGCCAACACCGGCCCCCCCCAAAAAAAAAAAAAAAGAAAAAAAAGAAAAGGAAACTGGATGGCCAGGAAATTGAGATTCCTTTTGTTAGTTTTGAATTTTCTGTAATGTTTCCGTACTTCAAACTGTGTTAATTAAAATAAACAAATGTCAGTCAGATTCTGCCATGGCAGATACCTGTGGCCTTCACTAGAATGACAGTATTATTGTAGCTTAGATCAGTAGTGGGGAAGCATCCTCAGCTGATGGAAAAAAATGGAGTGTAGTGTAGGCAGGAAACAGATAAGCAGACCAAAGGCCTCAATCTCTTCATGTAATGTTTTTGTAAAAATACTATAAATTACTGTTCTTTCTTCCTTTTTTTTTTTTCAAATACTGGAGATCAAACTCAGGACCTTCTGTTTGCTCAATTCGCTTCATTGGCTGGCATACTACAGCTAGAGTCACTCCTCTAGCCCTGCTTTTTGCTGATTATTTCAGACATACAATCATGTGGACTTTTTTGTCTAGCTGGTTTGGAGCTGTGGTCCTCTGGATATCAACCTCCTGCATAGCTAGGATTATATATGTGAGCTACTCATGTTTGGATGCTGTCCTTAAGACAGTATGGGTAAAAAAAAGAAAAGATGATATAATCAATATTCAGAGTATTGTTAAAATTGTGGAAAAATCATTCTGGTCAGAAATCTTGTAAAAAAAGAGACATGTTTTCTCACTCTGAATCTGTCCTCCACAACTAAGGGTCCACATTGCAAGAGAATTAAACCAAACAGCAAGTGGTTCCCTGGCCTTTAATGAGGCAATATTAACCAATGCAACCTAATGAGCATCAATTACTCTTTCTACATGCCAACATGAGGTCAAAAATGGAGAGACCGTTGGGATAGAACTTGGTTTGCTGGGGGCTGAGAAGGTTGCTCAGTGGTTAGAGCACTTGCCTTGCATGCTCAAGGCCCTGGGTTCGATTCCTCAGCACCACATAAGCAAAAAGAAAAAAGCCGGAAGTGGCGCTGTGGCTCAAGTGGTAGAGCGCTAACCTTGAGCTGAAGAGCTGAGGGACAGCGCCCAGGCCCAGAGTTCAGGCCCCATGACCGGACCCAAAAAAAAAAAAAGAACTTGGTTTGCTGGAAAAGATAGACAGTTCTGAGGCAGGGAAGGAAGAGACTGTAGGTGCTTTAGTCTGAAAGTACAGCCTGGATCAGGAGTAACCAGGTAGAACAAGGTACCAACATCTAGAGACACTTTCATTCAATTATCAGATACTTTGGTCTGTTGAGATCTCTGAAGAGAGCCACAGTCAACAAACATAACATCCACGTAAACACTGAAGCATTTGAATATGACAGGACTGGGTGGTATTTCTATATTGTTAATTGGATTGGCTTGGGCCAAAATTAGAATGACAAAGGCCAGAAGCGGAGAAGTTGAGGAAACATTCCAGCAGAAGCACATCAAGAGCATCCCAGACTTTGTCCACCTACACCTGAAACCAAGGGTTCTACCTGATGCCTATTTGAAAAACTTGAAGGTCCAAGGCAGGTAAATAAACCACTGAATCTGGGCACCCATAGATCATTTTAATAAATCCAGTCTAAATTCACTATTATGTAGTTGTGAGTGAATGGGTATGTGAATGAATATATAACTTCAAGAAAGGCATTTAAACCTGTATATTAAGTTAGTAAACCAAGAGATAAATGAAGGACTCCCACATTTCAAAGGGATTCATCTAGTGCAGTATTTAAATGGAAAACGTATCTGCCCTTTTAAGATTGTGTGTGTGTGTGTGTGTGTGTGTGTGTGTGTGTGTGTGTGCGTGTGTGCCTGTATTGGGGCTTAAACTCAAGTCCTCATTTGCTCCTTCCCTTCAAGGCTAGTACTCTACTACTTGAGCCATACTTGTACTTCCAGCTTCTTAATGGCTAATTGGAGAGAAGAGTCACATGGATTGTTTGGACTGGACTGGCTTTAGGCAGGCTGTGAACCACCATCTTCAGATCTTTGCCTCCTGAATAGCTAGGACTATAGACATGAACCAGCAGCAAGAAGGCAAGAAGGCTGATTTTAACAATTCATCTGCCAACCATTGAGACTGACATGAATAAGAATGAGAATGTAAAGGTTGGGAAGCCAGTTGAAACATTAGCCATATGGATTCCAATGGGGACACTATTCCATATGTTTTTACAAGCTCTGTTTTTTCTGCAGAGAAGAGCTTTAAAGTTTCTGCTTCATGTAATGTCACAGCAATTGAGGAACCAATTCTCTCCCTCAGGTAGTGTGATTTGGATGAGATTTAATTGCCCCGTGAATAATAATGCAGAGATTATTGATAATAAAGATAAATGAGAAATTTGTTGGGCAATGGTCAAAACAAACATGGTAAGTAGCACAGTCTTACAGAGGTAAGAGAATGGATGAGAGTTCAATGTATGCGTTTTAGAGCATTACAAAGCAGCCCAATCTTTTACCAACAAGATTAGCTGATGTAAACAAATAGGGAATGGATTTGCTCTGTGAGACCTTCCGGTAACACGGTGGGAAAGAAGGTAAAAGGCTGTTTCCCCGGATACTTACGCGCTTGAAGGAAATGAAAGGGCATACACAGAAATGAGCTCATCCCAAGAACTTCCAAAGTTGAAAAGTTCCATGAAGAAGGTCTCTCTGTTTAAGTTACTCATTTATTATTGAAACAATACTTTATCTCAAATATGGAAAATATAAGCACCAAGTGTGGTAAAAAATAGATGTAAAACATCGTGACTATTAGAGAATCAGTAAAATGACACCTGGCTTGTACCACTTGCTTCAAGGAAGAGTGGAACTTCGTTTGCATATTAATTTCCTGCAGATGGGGATTTTTCACCATGAAATTTCTCTAAGGAGACCCTTGTCCTGACAAAATGTGCTGCAGTTGTGTGACGTACCCAAATGCCTGAAAGGGATTTCAATTGTGGTTTTCCTAAGGATGTGTGAATATGGATCCAAGTAAATGAGCCTAACTTCCCTCTAGGAAAAATTGACAATATCCAGGTCCTAGAGGGAGACATGTTCAAAGGCTGGGAGACCAGTGTGGAGACACTGTCTGTGGAGAACAGATGGGGCAGGCAGAATCTTAAGCAAAGACAGAGAGAACTACCTGTGGCTTACACTTACGCTGTGTGTGTGTGTGTGTGTGTGCATGTACTGGCTGGAGTGCATGCACACACATTCAGAGTACCTCAGGCACTTGGCTTTTTGCTCCAAGTGGCAGTACTCTAGTCCTTGAACCCTGCTCTACGTTCAGTTTTTCCTGGTTAATTAGAGATAAGAATCTAAGCCCTGGTTGGCTTAGAGCCTCAATCCTCAGACCTCAGCCTCCTAGGTAACTAGGATTATAGGAATGTGTCTGGCTTGCTTTTGAATATGCATGGTCACCTGCTTATAATCATTGACTGTTTAACTTTTCCATCCAATTCCATGTTCTAATATTAAAGGTTTCGATGACACATAGTATGTCATGATTTAACTTTCCAATATGGATATTTTCTAATATGCATTTAACTCCTTATGTGGATAATCACATTTCCGTTCAGGAGTCACTTTACTTTTTTCTTTTTTGTGCTTGTACTGGGGCTTGAATTCAGAGCCTAGACTTTTCTACTCAAAGACAATGCTTACCCATTTGAGCCAAATCTCCACATCCAAATTTAGCTTGTCAATGAAGATTTGAGTCTGTTGGATTGACTACCCAGGCTGGCTATGAACCTCAATTCTCAGATCCCACCAGCATCCTGGGTAGCTAGTATGATCCACAGGGATAGGGCTTGGCTTTCTTTCTTTCTTTTTTTTTGTTTTTTTTCTGTTGGTCACAGGCTTGAACTCTGGGTTTGGGCACTGTCCCTGCACTCTTCAGCTCAAGGCAAGCACTCTACTGCTCAAGCCACAGCGCCACTTCCGGTTTTCTGGTAGTTTATTGGAGATAAGAGTCTCATGGACTTTACTGCCTGAGCTGGCTTTCAACTGTGATCCTCAGATCTCAGCCTCCAGAGTAGCTAGGATTACAGACATGAGCCACTGGCGCCTGACTGGCTTTCATTCTTAAGGCAATAATATTGGTATACTTTGATTCACAACTAAAAAGAGAACTTAGGAAATGAGTATGAACAAATAAATGTTTAAATATCTACAAGAAATACTTATGCATCTAGATATATGAAAACGACCGTATCTTACTCTCATCTCCTTGAAATTTACTTCCCTAAAATTTACTTCCTCAAGTAAAAATTAGACACATGGTTTAACAAAATGATTATCAGGAAACAGAAACATGATAGGGTTGGAGGTGGGGCTAAAAGACAGGAGTGGATAAATGGAGAGCGGAATGGCAGGAAAACACAGAGTACTCAATGTACTATGTGAAAATGGAACTAAGAAGGAAACGAGACAGGGAGATAGGGTAGATAGACTGGGAAGAGAGAATGATGGAAGGGGCGACTCTGACCAAGATGCATTTATTCATAAAGGGGTATGTTACTCCATAGTACAACTATTTGAATATAATACGGGAAATTAATTAATAAAATAAAAACAGTGGCATGTATCTGAGGTCAAAAAGAAAAATTAGTCACATGATCTTGCTATATGATTTCTGTAGGAGAATTCCCAAGGCTGGAAGTAAAAGCAGATTGTTCAGAGAAGGCTCTGAGCTAGTCATGAGCTGGCTTCATGCTTTGGGGTAATTAGTTGGCTACTTTCTATGCCTCTTTCCTCTGACTTGTTTGAACATGTATGCTGAACATGAAGACCTTTAAGTGTCTTTCGATTTAAAAAAAAAGAAATACTTGCAATTTAACTCCAAAAAGCCAAGAAAGATGAAAAAAAATCAAGTATATCCAGTTTGAACATTAACCCTGGTTAAACAGAATGAAGTGTTTGATTTAGCCTATAAAAAAATAAATTATTTCTGAGCCCAAGAACTGGAGGCTCACTCCTGTAATTCTAGCTACTCAGGAGGTTGAAATCTGAGGATCCCAATTTGAAGCCAGCCCAAACTGAAAAGTTCATGAAACTAACTCCAATTAACCAATAAAATGCCAGAAGTGGAGTTGTGGCTTAAATGTTAGAGCACCAGCCTTCAGTAGAAAAAGCTAAGCAAGAGTATAAGGCTCTGAGTTCAAGCCCCAGAAAGAGCACAATAAAAAAAAATAAAGAAAAAGAAAAAGAATTTCAAGATTATTAAACACATACAATTTATATTAAGAAACCCATTCTACAACATCTCCCTTGCTGTGTAAATACTATTCCTCCCCGTATACTATAGACAAATTTAAGCCAGACCACTGCAGCTTAACAGGCTTTCAAGAACAAATACGTGGTGGTATAATTTGCATATCACAAGGTCTGAGGAAGGAAAATTTTGTCAAGTGACAAAAGACCACTTTCCATACAGACATTGTAGGCATTTCCTCTAATTTTATGGGGGTTGTGAAGGAAGTTCTGGTTTAGAGCAGTTATTTACTATAAGAACAGAAACCCTTAGCAGTGTGTGTGTGTGTGTGTGTGTGTGTGTGTGTGTATGTATTCACAGTTTAATCTCCCAGAGCTCAGCTTGGAAGAAAAATAAGTATTAATGCAAACCGGCACAATTATGTAAAAAAAAAAAAAAAAATCCTGCATGATCAGTGCCTGATTATGTCTGAGGGTGACCACTGTGGAAAGGACTTGGGGAACTTCTATTTGCTTAGTAGCAGTTGGGATAATAGGACAGAAAAGCACATAATTCAGATTCATTTTGTTGGTTTCTCACACCCATCTATGCCCTCCCCCCTACACACACACACACACACACACACACACACACACACACACACACACACACACACACACACACACACACTTCATGTTTTTCAAGTAGAGGAAGTGAAATAAAAAGAACCAAATTTCATGCATTGTTCGGGTATCAAGAAAGGACAACAAAGGGCAGGAAATTTGAATGAAATCTGAGAATCTGCCCGTAAACGAGAGCAATTTTGCTTGTTTTCTCACAGAGCAGCTGGATGAGAAAAAGGGGTGAGGTTGGTCCTTGCCTTTCCTGGCCATTACTCATGGCTGTCATGACCTGAATGTGATTTGCAGGAAACAACATCAAGGTCTCTCATAAAGTAAGCCGCTGCCACTTTAGAATGGGAGCCTCCAAAGAGTAAAAGAAAATCAACTTCCCTCCAATTCCAAACAATCATACGAATGTGTCTTAAGCCATTCCTGCTGCTGTAAGAAATTACCAGAGACTGGGAAATTCATAAAGAACAGAATTTTGTCTCATAATTATAAAGGTGGAAAGTTGCAGAACAAGGCACTGATATTCACTGACTTACAGACCTGTTCCCTTGCTTTCAAGATGGTGCTATATCCTAGGAAGACTAATGCTGTGTCCTCACATCGAAGAAAGCAGAGGGCCCAAGGGCTAAAGTTCATCAACTCTAACCCATTTCTAGGAGTCCAATCTCCTCTTGGTTTTATCAATTCCTAAAAGACTCCACCTCTTAATACTCACAGAATGGAGATTAAGTTTCTGGATGAATTCTGAAGGGGACATATTCACACTCTAACAGTTGATAAGAACAGAGAATAGTGTTACACCGTGATATTATTTGATGGTCAGTGGACAGTGAAGGAATCTAGATAAGACTCTAAGAGCAATCTAAATATGAAAAACAAGGAAGAACCAGAAGCAGTCTTTGAGGTGAACTTTTCTCATGTGTCACTCCTTCACATGTGGGTGCTGAAATATAATTTAGAACCAGAAATGATGGTACTGGAAGTAACCCAAACTTTGAAATGTCTTGAATTACCTTTGTACTTCTCTCCACACTATACCCCCATCTCAGGCCAATTTTAATCCAGGGTCTGGGCTCTGTCCCCTAGATTTTTCTTTCAAGATTGGTGCTTTGCCACTTAAGCCACACCTCCACTTTCCTGTCCAGATTGGTTTGGCCAAGGGGCCTTCTGATCCCAACCTCCTTAGCAGCTATAATTACAGTCACGAACAAATAGAACCTGACTGCTTTGTACTTCTTAAGATGATCTTTTATGCCAGTTCTGCTTTGTACCTTACTTAGTTTGGTATCTTAAATTTTCTCCCATTCAAATAATCTTACTCGTTAAACTTCCTCCTCATGCAGGAGAGCTGAAATGTGCGGAATGCTAAAAGTCACTATTCCACAGTGTTGTGGAGTGCAATGTAAAAATACTACACATTCAACTCTTAGAAAAAGTAGCAAAGCCAGGTGCCCATGGGTCACATCTGTGATCCAAGCTACTCAGTAGGCTAAGATCTGAGGATTATAGTTGGAAGCCAGCCCTGGTAGGAAAGTCTATGAGACTCTTACCTCCAATTAACCACCAAAAGGCCAGAAGTGGAGCTGAGGCTCAAGTGGTAGAGATCCAGTCTTGAGTGAAAAAGCTAAGGGATACTACCTAGGTTCTGAGTTCAAGCCCTAATATCAGCACAAGCAAGAAAAAAAGAATGGAGAGAAAGAAAGAAAGAGGGAAAGGAAGGGAGGGAGGGAGGAAAAAAAAGAAAGAAAGAAAATAAATGAAAAAAAAACAAAGATGAGAGAAACCATGGACTTAGTTCAGTTAATTCTCTGCAGGGATCTCCGTCACTGGCTGCAGTACACTGGCTATCGCTTGAAAAGTACTTTTTGATAGGCTGGGAAGGTGGCTTAGTGGTAGAGCGCTTGCCCTGTATGCCTGAGGCCCTGGGTTCAATTCCTCAGCACCACATAAGCAAAAAAGAAAAAGCCAGAAGTGGCGCTGTGGCTCAAGTGGTAGAGTGCTAGCCTTGAGCTGAAGTGCTGAGGGACAGCACTCAGGCCCAGAGTTCAGGCTCTAGGACCGGATCAAAAAAAAAAAAAAAAGAAAAAAAGAAAAATACTTGTTGATCCATTTCTGTTTCCTCAAGACCTCTGAAACTAAGTTCCATAGCTCATCCTTAAGTTCCAGTAATACCTTTGTACTCCTCTGAAAAATTCAGATTGTTTATATAAAAGAAAAACTGAATATACATTTTTAGTTGCTGGACAAGGAATAAAAATATACTCACAGAGGAAATAAGGCAATGGAGGAGGGTAGAGAAGAGACAGGTCAAATCCAGGTACAAGGGTATAAACATTTTTCAAGGTTAAATTAATCCACACTAGTTTGGAAGTCAAAGAGAGTTTCTATCCTAGGACAAGCTGATCATGAAGATGAAAGGCTGTGCAGATGTAAAGAGCAATTCTTCCTCCAAGACACACTACCCTCAAGTCTGGGGCACAATCTGCAGCTGCACAATAACCACGAGCACACAGGCCTCTTCACATTGAACTTAGGCTACATTGCATTAAGTCTCACTAGTCGTTTTTTCTTCCATCCCTCCCTTCCTCCCTCCCTCCCTTCCTTCCTTCTTTTCTCTCTCTTTCTTTCCTTCCTTCCTCCCTCCCTCCCTTCTTTCTGCCTTTCTTCCATGTGTGTGTGTGTGTGTGTGTGTGTGTAGAACTGAAGCTTGAACTTAGGACCAGGGTACTGTCTCCTAACATTTTTGTACGACACTGGCGCTCTACCACTTGAGCCACAGCTCTACTTCTACCTTTTGCTGGTTATTTGGGGATAAGAATCTCATGGATCTCTCTGCCTGGGCTGGCTTTGAACAGCAATTCTCAGATCTCAGTTTCCTGAGTAGTGAGGTTTGTAGGGGTGAGCTACCAGTGCCCAGCCATCTCACTAGCTATTCTCAAGTGCTTAGTGCTCAGTCATATGGCCAAGTACCACCCATAAAATACTTTCATCATCACAGAAAGTTCTATAAGACACTAATGATCTAAAGAAATCCAAGCTGGGCACCAGTGGCTCATGCCTTTAACTAGATCAGAGGATTGTGGTTTTCTCACAGCCAGGGCAGAAAAATCTCCAATTAACAATTCAACACACAAACAAAAAATGGAAGTGGAGCTGTGGCTTAAAGTGGTGGAGTACTAGCCTTGAACACAAGAGCTCAGGGATAGTGCCTAGGCCCTGAGTTCAAGCCCCACAACTGACCCAGCAACCCCTCTTCCTCCCCCCAAAAAAATCAAAGTCCAAAAGGACCTGAGACCTTAAGGACCTGAGACCTTAACCTTCTAGGGAGATTTCACCTTAAGGGAGTTGAAAAGAAATAGATGAAGTGATCCCGTCAAGGGAGGCCTTGCTCCTGGCTCGGATACCATTTGTAATTAAAGTCCTTAAACGCTTTAAGCACTGTGTCACTGCTGAGGCAGAAACAGAAGAGAATTATGGACAAGTACAAGGCCTATGGTTAACCCACATGCCCTGAGTGGCAGTACCAGAAAGTCCTAGAAGTGAGAGAAATGGACTAAACTAGGTTGACAACAAGTTGAAGCCTACAAGGGCTCTCAAGTCAGCTGGCACAACCTCTCGAATGCAAATCCCTGAGCTTGAGATAAAAGACTTAAAAAATAAAGTTTAAGATTGCCTGAGTCATGACGTATCAAATAAGTCTTACTAAGTCCCATTTCAATACTGAAACATAACTCAGAGCTGAGGCACAGGGATTAAGTTTCCAGGCAAAGACCACAGAAGCCTAAAGCAAGGAAACTCATATTTGAGAGAAAACATTGACTTTTTAAAAAAAATTTTCTTCGAGGTTTTCAGAGAGTTTCAGTCACAGTGTGTCAAAGAAAGGTGAGTCTGTACAACATCGCAGAGAGGTGACCCAAGGTGACGGGAAGATTTCTTCACAGGGGAAAATCCCGATGCTGCAGGGAAAGCATTTCTGTTGGTCTGAGCTGAGGAAAGCAAGCCCGTGTAGAAGTGCGCATTCCAAGGCAGATTTCCTCCTTGAAGACTTTAACCAGAGCTCTCACTTCCCACACTTCTAGAGAGATAGACTATCTATAATCCCTACTACACTAAGAGCAGAGACCATAAGCACCCTTTTCTCCTAGACAATGTGTGTGTGTGTGTGTGTGTGTGTGTGTGTGTGTGTGTGTGTGTGTGTGTGTGTGCTTAAACTCAGGGCCTGGGTGTTATCCTTGAGCTTTTGGGCTCAAAGTTAGCATTCTGCCAGTTGAGCCACAGCTCTAACTTACAGCTTTTTGTGGTTAATTGAAGATAAGAGTCTTACTGACTTACTTTCCTGCCTGGGCTGGCTTTGAACCATGATCCTCAGATCTCAGTCTCCTGCATAGCTAGGATTACAAGTATGACCCACGGGTGCCTGCATGACAATAATGTATTTACATCCTTTTTAAGATGAAAACTAACAGTACAGATGATTAAATCAAAGCAATTTCAAAAGAAGCCTAGCTGTGTCCTCCTGAAACTGAGTTTTCAGACTCCAGGTCCAAACACCATGAGTCCCACACTAGGTCTGGCCCCTCTCCCACCCATCAGTGCCAAATGAGGAGACACAGTGAAAGCCCTAGAGTACATCTTCGAAGATCTTCAGGGGTACAAACCTTAGCCTTTGCTTAAATAGGGAGAATAGAAGACAGGAGCTATGCATAGTACAAACAGCCCCAAGTCAAAGGCAGGTTCAGAGGTGAAGAGGTGGCTGTTTGGTGGCCTCAGTCAGGATTTCTCAAAGAAGTTGTTAGGACTTTGCCACTTAAGAAGAACCAGTTGTCTGGCTGGTGGTCCCCTAAACTCTCTTCCTTTGGGGGCAGTTTCTCCTTTTGAGATAAGATAAGAAGGTGGCGTTGCCTACCTTCTGGAGCAGTTTGTCTTTGTCACAGAACTTTCCTGGAGCCTGAGATAATCGATTACACAATAACTGCTGGAAAGAATGGCTCAGAGGAAAGGCCACATTCCAAGAAGTGAGGGAACAGGAGGATCCCGCTTGCATCCTGCATTTGGTTAATTCATGGGCCCAGCAAAATCAGCATTTAAGTTGCCTTTTGCATTCCTTCCATAAAGTACTATCATTAGAGTGTGTTGCTGGAGAGTATCTCCATAAATATTAGATGATCAGGTTTCAAATCTAGAGCACAGGGAAGGAGAGGCACCAATGATCTAAGCTGACCCATTACAATTACAAATGCTGAGTAATTACTTGCATGTTCATCTTTCAGGACTCCAGTAAATGGGAATATTAAGTATTCTCCATAAGTGCCCTGTCCATTTTAATAGCCATTAGCCACATGTGGTTACTTAAATTTAATTGAAATACAGTAGTGTCTAAAGTTCACTACCTTAGTCGTGCATGCACATTTCAAGCCACTGGAAGGCTAATGGTTACCTCTGGAAGGTGAAAGAGAAAGGATATTTTCATTACTGTCCACATTCTATTGGAGATGCTGCTTTCTAAAATGGCTATGTACTTTGCCCTAATTACATCAGTGGGATTATGAAGTAAAGATTTACAGCTCCAGTGATTCATGCCTGCAATCTCCTCAAGAGATTGAGATCTGAAAGGACTGAAGTTTGAAACCAGCCTGGGCAGAAAAGTTCATGAGGTTATTATCTTCAATTAACCAGTATAAAGATGGAAATGGAGATGTGGCTCAAGTGGTAAAGCGCCAGCCTTGAGCAAAAGTGCTAAGGGAAGAGTCAGGCACACATCAGTGGCTCATACCTGAAATCCTAGCTGCTGAGGGGCTGAGATTTTAGGATTGCACCTCACCCTGGGCAAGAAAATCCATGGCATTCTTACCTCCATTAAGCATCAAAAAACCCAGCACTCTAATGTTTCTACCTTCCCACCAGATCATCAGAGTTATCTTAGGGATCTTTAAGACAAGAGGAACTCCAGAACCATGCTTATACAGAATAAATCTGGAAACCAGGGCACTATAATTATTCTAAAACGTCTCAGATGATTCTGACATGCAACCAAGGTAAGAAAAGTGAGGTCCAGAAAGGACTTACTCCACGAGGAGTGAATAATGCAATCAGAAAAAAAAAGTAGCAGTTAGAGATGGACACAAGTAGGCTAATAAGTGGTGCTTTTCAATTCTGTTTTAAGCTGGCTGGTCAGAACACTACAGCCAGCACAGATGACAAATTCAGTAATGGCTGAGCCCAACCCAAAGAATTTTCTTACATGACTCAAACTCTAATAACATTTTTGGGGATGAGGCAGGAAGCATAAGCATAACTGGGTCCTGGCTCTAAGGCATTTCCTTATCTTCATAGAGTCTTCCTGGAAGAATCTGTCCCTGACTTCTTTGTTGAAAGCTGATGCTCTCCCACTTGGGTCACATCTTTACTTTTGCCTTTTTGGTTGTTAATTGGAGATAAGAGTCTCACATACTTGTGTGTGTAACTGGTTTTGAACCACAATCCTCATATCTCAGCCTCCACAGTAGCTAGTATGATAGGCATGAGCCACCCACTCCTAGCTGCGCTAATTCTTAAGTATAAATTTTACAAGTTCCTTTTGTTTTCTTTTCTTTATTTGGGGGGGGGGGGGGGAGGTCCGGTCATGGGGCCTGAACTCTGGGCCTGGGCGCTGTCCCTCAGCTCTTCAGCTCAAGGCTAGTGCTCTACCACTGAGCCACCTTCCCAGCCCCTTTAATTTTATTATTAAGGAAAGCAATTTTCCTGATTCTCATGAAGCTATTTGGGCCTAAGATTACTAGATTTTGTTTTGGACGGACTTGTGCCAGTACTAAGGCTTGAGCTCAGCCTCCAGCTCTCACTTGGCTTTTTCACTCATAGCTGATGCTCCACCACTTGACTCAGGCCTCCACTTCCATCTTTTGCTAATAAACTGTCGATACCAGTCTTGTGATTTGTCTGCCCGCCTGGCTTTGAACTTTGATCCTCAGATCTCAACCTCCTTAGTAGTTTAGAAATTAAAGGCATGAATCTCAGCACTAGGCTAAGGATGATTAGACTTGTTAACCATTTAGTGTTAAAAGAATCTTTTTCCCAACTCTTTAATTCTTTTGGATGAATTGATTTTGTTGTAAGGTGTGTTTTTTCTTTCCTTTTTTGGGGGGGGGGTCCAGTCGTGGGGTCTGAACTCTGGGCCTGGGCGCTGTCCCTCAGCTCTTCAGCTCAAGGCTAGCGCTCTACCACTTAAGCCACAGCACCACTTCTGGCTTTTTTCTTTTTGCTTATGTGGTGCTGAGGAATCGAACCCAGGGGCTCATGCATGTAAGGCAAGCGCTCTACCACTGAGCCACCTTCCCAGCCCTTGTTTTCTTTTTTTAAAGGGTAGAAACCCTTGGCTATTTCTCAAAAAGACAATCGAGTTCAAGGAAGATTGTTTGAAAGATCCAAGCTGCAGGTTTCCTGTGAAAGCTGAACCTCTAGCTTTGTGACCCCACAGGGTAACATAACCTGTGAGCTGGGCGGAACATCGTGGGAAAGTGGGTCTCTTTTCCCATACACTGGCAAAGAAGGTCAGATCAGATCAGATCAGAGTAACACTTATAGATAAGCTTTCCCTTTAATGCTACAAGGACACAACATAAACAAGACATATTTTAAGTTAATGTATTTCTGAAACTTACCTCACTTTCTTGGACTCTTTCCTGGCCTCTGTGATATTTTAATCACACTAGACAAATACATATTGAACACTATCAATATTCCAGATCTGAAGAAGAGTCATTTCTGAATTGTTAAAAATCAGGGACTTTTCTTGATGCATCTGTTTTAACAAGCATTGTATATAAAACTTACATTTTCATTGTATTCCTAAACTTTTGTTGAATGGCAACTCCTTTGTGCAACACTTAAAGATAATTTTTAATTGCTTATTTTTTTCAACTAGTATAGAGGCTTAAACTCCAGGCTTCACACTCATTTGTATGGTTCCTCTTGCTTGCTTGCTTATCAGGAGTGGTGTTCTACAACTTGAACCATGACTCCAGCCTAGCTTTTTGCTGGTTTAGAGATGGCATTTCAAGGACTTTCTGCTTGTTGTGAAACATGATCCATTAGGTCTCAGACAGAATTATAGGAATGTGCCACCAGCATTCACTGTATAATTTTTAAAAGAGTATATAAACAGTGTTATTGCAGAAGACACAAATAAAAAATTTCCTTACAAAGGAAGTACATGAGGTAACCTGAAATCTATTATAATTTGAGGAAAATATTGACAAATAGAGTACAGAGTCATCAGTGAAGCTAATATTTGCTGGAAAAAAGGGTATCTCAACTGAAGAAGAATCACAAGGATCCTGACTCCACCCAAGCCACCGGAACCTCATCCTGATGACTACAACGGAAAAGAAAAGGAAGAAGTCCTAATCACAGGGCCAAATTTAATATATTCTTCAGCCAAAGTAAAATAAAACCACTTTATGTCTCAACTTCCTTTTTGTAATGTTGTAAGGAAAAAAAAATCACATTTACCTGAAACAACCTATGGGAATTCAGGAGTCTATATTAGCTTGTTATGCTACTAAACAAAGAGTTTTCTGCTAATTGAGATTTTTTTTTCTGTTACTATGTCTTTTGAAGTTTTGACTGTCATATTAACAGGCTTTTCTCTAGGACTATTTGCCTTCTCCAAGTATTCTTTCATATAAAAGCAATCTGAGTAAATATTATGGATTATGTTATTCACAATCTTCCATTAAAACAATTTTGTCTTTTCTTGATGTTTATTCAGACATTGATATTTAAGATGTTGTGGGAAGGGAAGCCAATACTGCTACTTGCCCTTTGTGTCTACATGGTGAGGAAGTGTCTCTCCTCTGTAAAGATGTCATACTCAACAGGCACCAGGGGCTCACACCTGTAATCAAAGCTACTCAGATGGCTGAGATCTGAGTATCAAAGTTCAAAGCCAGCAAGAGCAGAAAAGTCCATGACACTCTTATCTCCAATTAACCACCCAAAGGCCACAAGTGGTGTGGCTCAAATGGTAGGGCATCAGCTTTGAGTGGAGAAAGCCAAGTGAGAGTTCCTGGCTTTCAGTTGAAGCCTCAGTACTGGTACAAAAAAAATCCATAATCCTGATTATGTTGCACACTTAGACCCTCTGGGGTAGGGCAAAACCACAGGACTGTAGCAACTGGTACAACCATTTATAAATGGCAACAGATGTCTACTGACAGGGTGCAATAACCTCAAGAAGACAGACCACATAACATTTAAAAGAGAAGCTGTGTCTACTAAGAAAGAGAGAGGGAAAGAGAGAGAGTGACTCACCACATCGTCTGAACTCCAGTAAGACCTCAAAGAAGTACGATTTGAAACAGAAAATTTTCCAGTCCTAAATGCAACTTTTAATTTTCAAGGCAAGAACAAAGCTTTTGATATCAACCCTTCCATTGCCTCATCTGCAATTCAGCTACAAACTATGAAAATACAATGGAGTCACAGATTTGGAGGAGAGGGGTGTTTGTGCTATCCTGGTGCTTGAACTCAGGGGCCTGAACATTATCCTTGAGGATTTTTGTTTTGTTTTGTTTTTTGTTTTTTCTCAAGTCTAGGGCTCTCCTACTTTGATTCACAGTTCTACTTCTGGCTTTTGGGGAGTTTATCGGAGATAACAGTCATTTCCTGCCAAGGGGCGCTTCAAACCTTCATCCTCAGATCTCAGCCTCCAGACTAGCTAGGATTGTAGGCATAAGCCATCAACACCCAGTGATCCACAGCTTTTTATCTTTGGTTTACTTACAAATACAGCAGTGGGAGAGCAAAATATAAATCACAAAAAGATAGAAAGGTACACTCAAGTCATGGTGGACCAGTGGTGCTATCATGTAGCACAGAACAATGCTTTCATTTTTGGGGCCTCCATTTCCACATCTGCAAAAGGAAATAACCATAGCCACCACAAAGGGTTGTTTCCAAGATTAGATATGGCAGGTAAGTAAAGCTATCTCAAAAACAATAAAGCACACTACTTAGGTGATAGATTATTAAAAGATTTTAATGACCAGACACAATCATAGGTTTGCTTTCATGTTACTAGATTTACTGATAGAAGTAAAATTATTCAAATCATTGCTCCTTTTTGTTTTAAAGGTCTAGGTATGTATATATGTATGCATGTATTTACTTATTTTTTTAATAATCTGCGTGAACTAGTGGGCAAGTCATCTTTTTTTGCAGAGTGGGAGTTGTAATGGGAGTTGGGAGTTGAATTGGGCTCTGGGTATTGTCCCTTAGCTTTTCCCACTCAAGGCTGGCACTCTACCACTTGAGCTACAACTCTATCAATTTTGGTATTTAACTAGAAATAAGAGCCTCATAGACTTTTTTGCACAGGCTGGCTTCAAACCATTATCTGTAGGTCTCAGCCTCCTGAGTAGATCTTCAAACCATTACCAGTAGATCTCAACCTCCCATTCCCATCAACCACCCCATCCCCTCCCTTCATTTTCTTATAATTTCAAGATATTTCAATTTATTGGGCACTGATGGCTTTTGCTTAAACCCTAGCTACCCAGGTGGCTGAAATCTGAAATTTCAGATTCAACTGAATTTCAGTTGAAATTCAGCCAGGAAGACCAACCTGAGAGACTTTTATCTCCAATTAACAAGCAAAAAACCCAAAGTGAATCTATGGCTCAAGTGGTAGAGTACTAGCCTTGAGCCCCAAAACAAGAAGCTAAGTGATAATGCCCAAGCTGTGTATTCAAACTGCAGTACCAGTACACGTGTACACACACACACACACACACACACACACACACACACACACACCACTTCAATTCAGGTGGTATCACATGGAGAGGGGTTTAAGAGATGTGACACCACCAGATCAATCAAACTTTAACATGCTTTCGGGGCTCACTGGGAAGACTCTCTTAAAGGTAAATTCTATTAAAGCACTGATTATAATCAACACACTATATAATCAACATTCTATCACAGGTTAGTATTGTTTTCTACTTTCTTTCCTAGAACTTCTAAAAGATGAATGTCTGAAGAAAGGACACAGAGAAGAATAAAATTGCTTTGGTTGGTAGAGTACAATTTACACAGTCATTTAATATCTTGCCAAGTATTTTTTTTTTTATTGGGTCTGGTCGTGAGGCCTGAACTCTGGGCCTGGGCACTGTCCCTCAGCTCTTCACCTCAAGGCTAGTGCTCTACCACTTGAGCCACAGCACCACTTCTGGCTTTTTTCTTTTTGCTTATGTGGTGTTGAGGAATCGAAACCAGGGCCTCAGGCATGCAAGGCAAGCACTCTACCACTGAGCCACCTTCCCATCCCCCAAGTATTTTTTTTTAATATAAAAGATGTTGCATCTTGGAAGTAGCAAAACTAATAGGCCTGGTTCCTAAGGTTTTAAAATTCATTGTAGCTCCAACAGTCATTCTGGAAGTTAACATGAAACTGTTAAGAAACTGAGTGCCAAGCTAGGAGCACAGGTGGCTCACATCTATAATCGTAGTTATCCTGAGGCTGAGATCTCCAGATCATGGTCCAAAGCCAGCCTGGGCAAACAAACCTCTAGGATCCTATCTCTAATTAACCACTAATAAGTAAGAAGTGGATCTGTGGTTCCAGTGGTAGAGTGGCAGCCTTGAGCATAAATGTTAAGGGGCAGTGTGTCTAGGCCTTGAGTTCAAACCCTAGTACTAGCACAAAGAAGGAAGGAAGGAAAGAAGGAAGGGAGGAAGGAGAGATGGAGGGAGGGAGAGAGGGAGGGAGGGAGGGAGGGAGGAAAGAAGGAAGGAAGGAAGGAAGGAAGAAAGGAAGGAAGGATTGACTTCTTTCAGTGTGTTTAAGACACACTGACATCTCATCAATGAAGTAATAGACAACACTGACTTTGTGAAAATGCTTTGAGAAGTAACAAATAAATGAAAGGGATTAATTGCTATAAACATCCTTATCAACATTATCATTAACATCCTGTAGGAAATGTTATCAGCAGTTATAAAACCTAATTAATGGCACGTTAAAAGTATTATATTAAAACCATTCTGAAAAGTAGCAGAGAATATTAAAACCTAGAACTCAAAATAATTTTTTGTTGTTGTTGGTGGTGGTGGTGGTTGTGGGGCTTGATCTCTGGGCCTGGGTGCTGTCCTTCAGCTCTTCAGCTCAAAGTTAGCACTCAACCACTTGAGCCACAGCGCCACTTCCAGTTTTCTGGGTGGTTTATTGGAGATAAGAATCTCACGGACTTTCCTGCCAGGGCTGGCTTTGAACATCCATCCTCAGACCTCAGCCTCCTGAGTAGCTAGGATTAAAGATGTGAGCCACCAGGGCCCAGCACCATAATAATTCTTATTTCTTCTCTTTTTCCGCTGACAGAGCAGGTAGGGCTTTGTTAGTCTACATCTGGGAAATGTTAGGAAGTGAGTAGTGGTTCCAGAATTTCCATGGAGGATACCAAGACCTACATTTTCACAGAAGCACAGGTGGCTACAGTGCAGGGCTACTCAAAGTGGCTAGGTAGGGGGCCAATGGAGACCTTGCGAAGGGAATGCCCCAAGGCCTTCCAAATCTTCCTTGGGGACTCACTCCTATTAAGTCCCCATCTCAGAAAGTCTTTGTATTTAAGGTCTCTTACCAGTGCCATTTCCAGTGTGCTGGTGGTTAATTGGAGATAAAAGTCTCACAGACTTTTCTGCTTGCGCTGGCTTTGAACCACAATCATCAGACCTCAGTCTAGCTAGGATTACAGGTGGGTACCACCGGTGCCAGCTACAAAGTGCCATTTTAACAGTTTTCCAAAATGTGTGAGCAGGGGTTTCAACTTGACAACAAGGTATTTTTTTTTTGCTCTCAGGCTCTCTCTACTTCCTCCAGCCCCCTTCTTCTCAGACAATCTAAAAGGCAGAAGATAACCTAGGATCAGGCAAAAACAGGAAAGACTTGTCCTGAGTCAGAGAAGATGATTTATTTATAACTCTTACTGTCCTCTACTGTCATGACTCGGTACCTGGACAAAAGATTCACATACCAGAGAAGAGATGAATCAAAGGCAGCTGTGATGAATGGAAAACCAGCAGCCCTGAATGCTCACACACTGGAGCACCCCAGAATTAACAGCAAATCTCTACTGCAGAGCACACAATGCCAGACAGATCACTTAAGCCTCCCACAGGCCTATGGCTCTGTGAGAGCTCTGTGTTGCTATCAGCAATAAAGTCCCTGATTCTCAATGGCATGAGAAAGTAAGTAGTCCAAACAAAGAGCCTTGGCTTTTAGTTTTAGATCTACAAGCAGTTTCCTTTGCCTTAAAAGCAATGAATTCCAAACAGCATGAAAACCTACCCATAAACAAACACAATGACCCAGGACTTGTGGTAAGTGCTGGAGCAGAATCATAGAGTTGCTCTTCCCACAGAGAGTTTTCATTCAAACAAGAAAGTTAGGCAATGAGTGAGCCTGAGAGAGAGGCTAAGAGCAGTAGAAGAGGAATAAAAGTGTGATAATACATACTGGGCAAGTGCTATCAGTGGGAAAGCACTTGCTTAGCATGCCATAAAGGAGTATAAATGAGAAGCGGACAAAGAATGTCCAGTTGCAGATTCTTCCAAATGACAGAAAATAAGGGTGCAGGTTGAATTGTGGAAGCATCATTCAAGAGTAAAGATGAAACCAAATGACTATGCATCTCAAGCAACTCCCCTTCTGTTATCAATAAATGTCTGATTAAGAGGTTCTTAGTATTAGAATGTTGGTTATTCTGATGAATAAGTTGAGATATGATCAAGCAGAAAACAATATAAGATGTGGATTACATTGGGAAGTCTGCTTTCTCTCTCTATATATATATAGTTTAAATGTCACAGGGGGTGGGGGAGGGGAGTACCAGTGGCTCACATCTGTAATCCTAGTTATTCAGGTGGCTGAAAACTTAAAAGGATTATGATTCAGAGCCAACCCAAGCAGTAAAATCAGTGAAAATCCATCTCAAATTAACGAGCGAAAGTACAGGCTGGAGGTATGGCTTAGTGGTAGGTGCCAATAGAGCAAGCATGAAGCAAGTGAAAAAAGAGAGAGAGAAAGAGAGAGAGATACACAGAGAGAAACAGAGAGACAGAGACAGACAGAGACAGAGAAAAAGTCATAATTTGGAAAAATCAGAAAGAAGTTGTGAGAAACAACAGTTGCCTTATCATTGAGTAAGGTTCAAAATCAGTTTATGCAAAGGCCCACTGTAGCATTTTCTGAGCAGTTTCAAAAAATGATGAAGGGTTCAAGAAAAATTCAGCCTGTTCTTACTGTGCTTCAGCCAAATAAGTTCCTTAAGACAAACAAGGAGGGTTTGAAAAAAATATATCAACAAGTAGAACCATTTCCTCAAAAACCTGCCACTAATTTATTAATTATTAGGCACACATTTTGTATAGAGCAGTAGAATTTAAGAAATGCCACGGTATAATAACTACAGAATGAATTAAGGCCTGCATGTGTCAAGGTAGTTTGTGATTAAAAGCCTAATTAGGTAGATATGATTAATTCTACATTTCAGAGAAATAAATCCTTGGGTTTCTATAGTTCATGATCAAGAGATGGAGTCTTTTAGTGAATAAAAGGCCTATATAGGATGCTTCAGAGAAACAGATTAAAAACCAACTGCACTCTTAGCTTGTAAGTCGTATGAAGTTACAACAGGCCTTACAACCTAGGAGTCAAAAGTCTCTTAAAAAGTTAAGTACAAGCCAGTGGCTCATGCCTGCTACTCAGAAGGCTAAGATCTGAGAATCACAGTTCAGAGCCAGCCTGGGCAGGAAAGTCTGTGAGACCCTCCAGTTAATCACAGAAAAATCTGGAGGTGGCACTGTGGCTCAAGTGGTAGAGCACTACCCTTGAGCACAAAGGAGACAGCACCCAGGTCCCCTGAGTCCAAGACTCCAGACGAGGAAAAAAAAAAAGCAAAGTACAACTGTTCCTGGACCTGAAACAGACCACTCACTACAGAGGTAGTCACTACATACTACAGACTCCTACTTAAGAATACTTCTTCTTTGGGCTGGGAAGGTGGCTCAGTGGTAGAGCGCTTGCCTTGCATGCATGAGACCCTGGATTCGATTCCTCAGCACCACATAATCAGGAAAAAAAAAAGCCAGAGTGGAGCTGTGGCTCAAGTGGTACAGTGCTAGCCTTGAGGTGAAGAACTGAGGGACAGCACCCAGGCCCAGAGTTCAGGCCCACCACCTGACCCCCCCCCCCCTCAAAAAAAGAATACTTCTTCTTTGTGTGTGTGCCAGTACTGGGGGCTTGAACTCAGTCCTGGGCACTGTCCCTTAGCTTTTTTATTCAGGCTGGTAATCTACCACTTGAGCAATAACTCCACTTCCAGCTTTTGGGTAGTTAATTGAGATAAGAGTCTCATGGACCTGCCTCCTTCCAGAGTAGCTAGGATTACAGGCATGAAACACTGGTACCTGGCTACTTTATTGCTATTACCCTGAGGTTTCTCAAATGGTAATGGCTACAAAACCTCCTGGAGACCTAGTTCCTGTGCCACAAATCTGGGAATGTCTCAAGATCGCACACTTCCAACAACGTCTCAGGAAGGTCAATGCTGCTAGAAGATGGTATTGGAGCATGTTTAGTTGGTGTTATTAGACAACAGAAAACCATCACCTTCAGGGGAAGAATGCTTGAGCTTCAGAATTGTGCCTTGATGATACAGGATGACTTATTTCAACAACAATAACCACAAGACACTATGTTGTAAATGAACTTTACAGCTTCGGGAGGAGGGGGTGGTGGTGGTGGTGGTGGTGGTGGTGGTGGTGTAGGAGGTGGGAGAGGAAGGGATAGTAGAAGAAAAACAAAGGAGGAGGTAACAATGCTCAACAAGAATGTACTCATTACCTTACTGATGTAACTATAACCCCTCTGTACAGTACCTTTACAACAAAATAATTTTTTTAAGTATTGGGCCTTGATGTCAATGATAGCTTCAGAAATGTGAATGGACAGGGCAGAGAGAGGTTGTAGAAGAAACTAGAAGTGAGGCCATAGTCTTTCCCGCCACTGCCATCTTCGGTTTCTGGGCTTCGGCTGATTAGAAGAAATAAGCAGAAGATAAGAAAGACAATGAAAATTATGACAAGAGGATTTATTCTAATAATAGCAGTTGTATAAATGAAGTCAGAAAGGCCAGGGAAGGTTGAGACAGTGAAGAAATTATTTCATAACAATGTGACTTAAATGATTCTAGAACAATGAATGCAAAATGTATCAGGATAGGCAAATTATATCACATGCATGCTCTTTATTTTTGCCCAGCACTGTGAGTTTTAAGGACAAAAATATAGAAGTAATATATAGTAAGAAGTGGTCATGCAAAACCATCATTGGAAGATCGCTACTCTGTGCTAACATGTATCTTCAAACTACACTGAAATGTAGTTTGGTGCCTTAACAGTACCTTCTGAGCCCAAAACCACAGTCTGAAAACTGCCAATCTGTAGCAGATTCTGTCTTTTCTCAGAATATTTTAAGATGGAGAAATCTTTGAAAGGCAACAGAACACTAATTATATCCAGACAAGATTCCTATTTGTCCTCTCCCCAAAATAAATAAATAAAAGCTCCTTTGGGTTTGACTTCTTATAAACATGGCAAAGTCCTTCATAATGTTCTACCTTAGGAAAAATCTTCACAGACATTTTTACCCCTTGAGAGGAAGAGGAGCATGAAAACACCATAATTAACCAAAGAGAAATGACACCACCACCAAACCCAAATAGGCCTTACTTTCAGACAGAGGGAGAGAAGTCCAGCTAAAGTAAACAAGCTAGTTAGTCAGCCTATCTCCTTAGACACCTGCAGTTAGGAAATTTTCAAAATAGTTATCGTTTCTTTTTCCTTTGTTCGAAAAGTACTGCCACCAAAAATCCAAGGAAACGTTTGTGACATTTGTCCATTATGGCTTATAGTTTTCTATCTTGATTCATTTTGGTTAGGTTGTGATTTTGATTTATGAATGTATTTTCTAAACCAACTTCAATGTTTTCCTCTACTAATATAAAGGACATTAAATGTGTCAGAACAGGAGTCAAAAAATCTCATCTTGAGCTATTTTTCCCACTATTATGACAAGGAGACCTTTGGAGGCCAAAACATTCATCTGCTTCCCCAAAAGCCTTGCTTCCTGGCACTGTGGGATTCAGTCTCCTCTAGATGTTTCCCAAGCAGATCTCAAAGTAAGAATCAGCCTTGGGTTACCTTTTATTCAAGATCAAGGTTGAATGATAATTACATGTTTACAACTTTTTTTCTAGTTGGCAAGCAAATGATGACAGGTTTGGCTAAACTCAGGAGAGCAGACATCAGTCTGTTTTTTAAAGAAGAAAGAAAGAGAAGGCATTGTTAAATTTATTTCCTAAGCTGGCAAGCAAACCATTCTATCTGGCGTATATTTGAGTCTAACGGCACTCAATTTAAAGAATAAAATATTAGGTGTGAAAGTTACTATTTAGCTAGAAACATGAACATGGCAATATAGTTGTTGCCATTTTTATTTTATTTTATTTTGGCCAGTACTGGAGTTTAAATTTAGGGTCTCACGCATACTCAGCTTGCATGCATATCTGATGTTCTACCACCTAACTAACCCATGCCTCCACTCCCATTTTGAGCTGGTTATTTTAGAAATGAAGTTTCTCTGAACTTTTCTGCTCAAGCTGGCTTCAAAATATCATCCTCCACAACTCATCCCTCTAAGTAGCTAGGATTACAGGCAAGAGACACTGACACCAGCACTCAACTTTTAATAGCAAATTTCAAAGTCACAAATACCACAAATATAAAATTGAATTGAAAGAAAGCTTGTTATCTTTTAGTTGCTTGATACCTCACTGAAATAATTTTCATTTTTTTGTTTCCACGGTCTTTTGATCACCTTTCCCAATGAGTTTATAATATTCTCTGCATAGAAACCAGAAAAATAATTCAGTCTTCCTTTAGAACAATGAATCAGAATTTGTAATTTATCCTTGAATAATGTTACCACGTTCTTTCTTACTTCATACTCATTATAGGTACTACTATGTAAATGTTTTGGATTGCCTTCAAATTTAGGAAACCTCCCAAATTTCTTTCTTCTAGGAGAGGTATGGTTAAATGTATTTCAAAGTTCTTTAAATATTGTTTGGTTTATTTGTTGTTAAGCACAAGGTCAGGATCAGGAAATGAGCAAGAGCCTAGAATCCTGAGTTCTAAACACTTCATGGTAAATCTACCTGGGCCAATGTATTCAATGCAGTCTTGCCCTCCTTCCAAATGTAGTTCCTATTTTACTGTGAATAGTGGACTGCCTTCATGATACAACTATTCCAGCATTCAGATGAGAATGTATCACTATTTACCATTCTTTTTTCCATGGTGGTCCCAAGTTGGGCACGATGTTTTGCTACCTGGTGACTGTAGTTCACTAAGGATGGTAAGTAGGACAATATATGAAAAATCTAAAGCATGAGAAAAAATGTTAGATAGTATTATTTCTTCTAACATCTAGAGTCTTCCAATACCTTGCCATGATGAATAGCAATTTATGTCTCAGTAGAGATAACAATTAGGGATTTAGAACCTTAAGCCAAACCACCCTGGTTCCAACCCCAGCAAAAATCATTTACTAACTGGGTAGCCACATGCAAGTTTCTCAGTCTGAACTATACAACTTGTGGAGGATAGGGATTGGGAGAGAAAAATTAGGAGAAAATGAGGGAAGAGGCGACACTGTTTAAAAAGAAACGTACTCATTACCTGATCACCTTACAATAAAAATAAATTTAAAAAATCTTCCTTGGGAGGAAAAAATTTCTCAGTCTCTGGGAAACCTATGGAAGCATTCTAAAATCTGCATTAGGCCAGGTGCTAGTGACTATCTCCTGTAATCCTAGCTACTCAGGAGGCTGAGATCTGAGGATCACATTTGGAAGCCAGCCCAGGCAAGAAAGTCTATGAGATTCTTATTTCTAATTAAACACCCACAGAAGTGGAGCTGTGGCTTAAAGGGCTAGAGCCCTAGCTTTGAGCAAAAAAGCTCAGGGACAGTACCCAGGCTCTGAGTTCAAGCCCCATGACCAACAAAACAAAAACAAACTAAACAAAAAGCTACCATGGAAGCTATTGGTGGCTCATGCCTGTTAGCTACTCTGGAGGCTGAGATCTAAGGATTAGAGTTTGAAGCCAGCCCAGCCTCCATTCCCGCCCCCCAAAAAAGTCTATAAGACACTAATTTCCAATTACCAAGACAAAAGTGGTAGAGCACTAAGCCTTGAGCAAACACACCAAGTAATCGTGTGGGGTGCTGAGTTCAAGCCCCAGTACTGGCACCAAAAACAAAACAAACCCTCCCCCATCCCCCCAAAAATAAAACTACCTGGAAAAGTTGTCTTGAGGCCTATGTGATACACATGAACATATCAGCAGGATCCCAATGTGAAGGTATTGGGACTGCTGGGAAGTCTGAGTAAAATTAAAGGGGCCTAAGATTAATTGCATTTCTCTATATGGAAAAGACTTAAGATCAATTCCACTTCTCTATGCAGAGTTTGGGAGTGTTGGCTAATTCTCTACTAACTAGCAATGAGTCCTTCCGCACCTCCCCCAAAGTCAACAAGTCCTCTGTCATGATTTACTTCTTTAATAGATAAACAGCTGGTGTGGTTTATGCCAAAAATGTACACTCATCCCTCAAAGGCACTGTGCGTTCAGCTAAATCCATAGCTCTCCAAAATGCATAGTTTTTACAGTCCCGGGCCTTGTATGGCATGGGAAGGACTTTTACTTCTCTAAACTGTCGTAACATCCCTGCTTCTATAAAGAGGCTTGAGAAGGTCATGGACTGCTCAAACAAAATATTTATAGTAGTGAAAACAAACATTCAGATCAGCTTCACCTTCACCTTGCCCTAGTGGTCTCCCTGCACAGAGGAAATGAAACCAGTCACTGAGAAATCTAAAATCTTTCTAAGTGAAACTGCAGTAGAACAAGCCCAATGGATAGAGCTCTAGTCCCCACTCCCCCAAGAAAACACTACTTATGAAAAACTGGATTGTTCAATGCTTTTTACTAATGACTGTGTTCTCTACCCCAGGGGAAATATAATACAATCAACAAGAAGTCTACTGAGCTCTTCTCCAGATAACGTGATGCTAAAGCACTCCTAACCTTGGAAGGCTCAGGCAAAGATAAAACACAGACTTGATGCATGAACCAAAGAATGCTAGCTATAAAACCAAGCTCATAGCCGGGTGCTAGTGGCTCACATCTGTAATCCTAGCTACATCAGGAGGCTGAGATCTGGGGATAGCGGTTCAAAGCCAGCCTGGTCAGGAAAGTCTGTGAGACTCTCATCTCCAATAAACCACCAGAAAACCAAAAGTGGCACTGTGGCTCAAAAGGTAGAGCACTAGCCTTGAGCTGAAGAGCTGAGGGACAGCTCCCAGACCCAGAGTTTAAGCCCCATGGCCAAAACAAACAAACAAAAAAACAAAAAAACCAAGCTCATGAACTGCTTGATAAAATAGCATTCTTCCTTCAATCTTACTGACATATACAACTTCCCTACTTTTTGGATGACTTGATTGAATTATAGAAATTCTGGTGACACTCCAAGCCCCTCCTTAGAAATGTTGGGACAGAGTGGGCCATATGCATTTGAGCCCTAGCTAACTTGGTACCTTCTTCTCTCTACTTCCAATCTGCATCAAGGACACCAACGTGGAGATGTGTGGACAAAAGAAAATCATCTCCTCTTTCCTTCTCTCTCAAACACACACACACACACACACACACACACACACACACACACACACACACAGCTGTACCTAGGCCACCCACCAAAGAGAAGGTATCAATTAGAGGCCCTGAAGGCCTTCACAGAAATATATCTGGGTATCCTAGTAGACAGGCAAGTTTGGGTTTCCAGAAACCAAAATATATTCTAGAAAAGCAGACAAGACAGAGACTTAGGGGGCCTAGAAATGTCCCTACCCAGGGTTGTAGCCTGAGCAGAGTAGCCACAAAAGCCACAGAAAGAAGCTCCTTTTGCCCATAAACCTGTTGTACAGATGAAAATATTTGAAGGAAAATACTCCATCAGAAAAAAGAGAAGGGCCAGGGGCTGGTGGCTTACGTCTATAATCTTAGCTACTCAAGGGACTGAAATGTGAGGATCTCTGTTCAAAGCCAGAGCAGACAAATCCTTGAGACTCCCATTAACTACAAAAAAAAAGACAATGTGGAACTGTGGCTCGAGTGGAGCAGCAGCTCTGAGTGGGGTAAAAAGCTAAGGGACAGAGCCCAGGCCCTGAGTTCAAGCTAGGAAAAAAAAAAAGTGCATGGGGGTGGGGGGGGGGGGCAGGGGGCGTAGTGGAGGGAAATGGAGCTCCAAACCTTGACCTTTTCCAGATAGGATCTCTCCAGGAGCAGTCATTTGTCCTGTAGCAAATTCCCTTTTAATAATTTACCGATTCAACTCCAGAACAAAACACACAGAGAAACACCGGGCACCTGTAAGAGCTAAGACTGGAAGCTATGAAACCAAGGATACAGTTACCCCAAGTGGGTACTAAGACAATGGTGGTCAGGAACAAGTGGACACATTCATGATGAAAAGGGGAAGAAGACATTCTTTACTATGTACATGGTTCAAAATGGTTGTACTGCTCGTGCGAAGAAACTGTCCCATCTTAACTTTCTGTGCTACAAAGAACATCTGGAAGAGGCAAATCACAAAGCAAAGCAAATCTGCTAATCTGGAGCTCTGAATGGATGATGTCAGATGGTAAGTTTACCCTCTGTGGAATCTGGTGGCCCTCAGCCCCACTGATGGTCTGTCCTCCAACACATATGTACACAGCATGAACAAAGAACACAGCCAAATGCTAGGTTAGGATACACACACACACACACACACACACACACACACACACACACACACACACACACACACACACACACACACACACACACCGATGACCAGAGTTGGTTCTGGAAGTAGATTGCTCTTTTGATTTGGAAACTAAAGATAAGACGCATCTTCAGGCATATTCTGGTAGTTAAATTAAGTGACTCTCAAGTATTCGTTCTCCCAGTCATTTTTCTCAACTCCCTGAGGTGAGCCCTCAAGCCTTGTTGCCTTCCAAACTTTCTTTCCTCATGCCTCACCAAGAAGTTAACATCACACTCTGGCCCTAGTCAGAAGCAACAGGTAGCTAGGGAGCAAACTAGTACAAGGAAGGGGGTGGGAAGGGATGCACATGCAGAATTACATGGTGAGCATTTGAGCTCCTAGGACATTGCTCTTGAAAGTCAGAGTTGAATCCTACAGCAGATTCAGAGAGGGAGCTGTGTGGCCCACACTAACAAGGTGATAGAATTAGCCTTTATCCGGAACTTAGCTCAATGTGCCATGCTGCAGCCAGGAAGTACGCTTTCCTGTCCCCGATTTTAAAGCTTTTGGTGGCTTGCATTGGATCTAAATTACAATACAGCAGACATTGGCTGCTATGGAACTGCACTTCTTTAAGACCAACTGTGCTACACCACTTATAAACCAAATACCCCCCTCAACCCACCAGCAAAAACAGAAACTAAAGAACTAAATTTAGAACCATTAAATGAAAGTCGTCCTTTGACAATCTTCTCAAAGAAAATAAAGAGAACTCAGTATTTACTGGGTCATTTTGTTGCTTACAAACTTTTAAAAATATTTTGTATTGGCTTTGAAATACTCCTTTAAAATTAATTTGCGTGTGTGTGTGTGTGTGTGTGTGTGTGTGTGTGTGTGTGTGTGTGTGTGTGTGTGTGTGTGTGTGTGTGCATGCTCATGTCAGTACTGGAGCTTGAACTTAGGGCCTAAGTGCTGTCCCTTAGCTTTTTCACTCAGGGCTGGTGCTCTGTTTCATGAATCATAGCTCCATTTCTAGTGTGTGTTTGTGTGTGTGTGTGTGTGTGTGTGTGTGTGGTTAATTGGAGATAAAAGTCTCACACACTTTCTGTCCCAGCTGGCTTGGAACCTGAATTCTCAGCTCTCGACTTCCTGAGTAGCTAGGATTATAGACATGAGACAACAGAGACTACTCTTTAAAAACTTCTCAGTTGTTTATAAGAAATCATAATATTTTTCTGTATATCTTGAGAACACAAGAACCAATTAGACAGCAAAAATGCATCAAATTTCTTACTTTTGATCAGAAGTAAAACTATTCTAATTGCTAGATTTTGCCATTCAGCCAACTAGCCAGTAATTAATACTGTCTAGTAGTTTGATGCTGCACCTAGCATTCACTGATAGAGCAGGAGGAAGTGGAGGCTCAGGCCAGCATTTGCTGGATGCTATATAAAATGCCACTGTGAGAGAGGCTCTGGGGACAGGGCACTGAATAGCACATTTTTCTTTGCCTTTGAGAGGCTTCAGGGTCCAGTGGAAAGAGTGTCATATAAAGAGATCACTTTGTTCTTGCTGAGCTAAAACCGGACTGTACCTAGGAGAAGACCCTTACAGCTCAACCTAGGGTTTCAAAGCAGATTTCCTCATCATTTGTACTTTGATCAAATTACATTACATGTATATATAGACTATTTCAATGAAACCCTTTATACAATTCATAAATGCTAGCTTACTAGGGAGTGGTGGCTCATGCCTTGAATCCTAGCTACGCAGGAGGTTGAGATCAGAAGATTGAGGTTCTAATCCAGCCCAGGAAGGAAGGTCCATGAAAAGACTCTTATCTCAAATTAATCAACAAGAAGCCAGAAGTGGAGATGTGGTACAAGTGGTAACGTACCAGTTTTGAGTGACAAAGCTTGGGAACATGGGAGGAATAAAACAAAGCTATTCAATGATGTTCCAAGTGCACACATTAAAGCATGTACTCCTTTCTTTGCCTGTAAGGCACTTCTGTGTGTTGAATTCAAGGTTGGCCAAGACCGTATCTGTCTTATTCATTGGGATGGTGTCTCTGGGCCTTAGCATCCTGCCAGAAACAAGATGATAAATATTATGGAGAAGGAAGAATAAGAATGGTGGCCTTCTATACTGGCATCAGCAAGATCCTCCTTAAAAAAAAAAAAAGGAAACATAAAGTTTAATCTAAATGGAAAGGAAGTTGTGAGGGTTGTCAGGTATCCCTGCAATACAATGCTTGCCTAACACGCTCAAAACTTCATGTTTCATCCATAGCACTGAAACAAACAAAAATATAAGAAAAGAATTACATAATTTGTCAGGGATGAGGGTACACAACTATAACCCCAGCACTTGGGAAGCTGAAGCTGGAGGACCGAAAGTTCAAAAGCAGTAGCCTGGATGTAAAAAGGTATTCTATGTAGAGGGCAAGGGAAGAAGTTGGTAGGCCTAATGATTTTGAGACCTTGATGGTGACAAAGGAAACATGTCTTTCAAGCAATGTTATAAATCTTTAATCCCTATGACACTGTTACTAATGTTTAGTCCTTAACAAGAATCTTTCATAGGTATCTGAATAGTAAAGTTATATTTGTCAAATCTGAAGTTTTCAGGAAAAGAGTCATTTCTTAATTTTGAGCATTTGGGAAAAGTGAACTATATTAGTCAAAATAATTAAATGTTTAAAATATATTCCTTAGTGACTTTTGTTCTTATACCAATATTCTTTGTACACTTGTCAAGCTACTAAGAAGATAGGCTTCTGATGTGTGTGTATGTGTGTGTAGGTGTGGATGTGTGTGTTTAATGACTAAGATTGAACAGTCTCATTCCCTCATATCTCATTTTGCATTAAAGTATTTATAAAACTGTTTTCATAGTTTACCAATTATATTAGAACAATACTGGTACTATTCATTTATATAGAAAATTAAAATATACATGGAATTAGACTGCTCATCTTTATTGTGGCTATTTTCTACCTTTAACCATTTTTTTTTTTTAAAAACTTAATGCCAATTAAGTAAATAGAATTTCAAAGTGATTCCTTATTTCGACCATTTGGAAAAACTTCAATTCCATAAAAATATGCATTCTGTTAGTCTTATAAAATGATTTAAAAACCAAATTAAAAACCACCACACTTTTAAGCTAATTATTTAAAAGCATATGTAGAAATGACTCATAGACTATTGAGTTTGAAATTTGCAAATCACAAATCTGATCCTTGTAAACAACACTTAACTAACAAAGTCAGGGCCTGCTAATTTCTTTCTTTCTTGATCTGAACCAAGAGGTTTTTTTTTCAAGTTTTTGACACTTTATAACAGTAAAAGTGTTTCTTCCACTGTCCAATATGAACCAGAAGTTTTACATTCACAGAAAATCAAGGGTGTCATATGACGTACAATATTTATTAGTAAAAAAAAATAAGAAGAAAGAAAGAAATTCAGTATTTAAGAGAAAAGTAAAAGCAGATAAGTTTGGACATTCTAGTTCTGCAAAGTAGGAAAAACAGTAAAGAATGAAACCTGGAGACTTTCTTAAATTCAAGACCTCAAAAACTGTGTCAGGATTTTTGGTTTGACAGTGTTTTTCCTACCACTGAAGGTCTCCATTTCCACACGACTTTTAATTTCATGAATTCTACAAAGTTTCCAATGTACTTTGAATGTTCTGTGATACGATGTATCACAGTGCTGCAGTGAATATGACTGCTCGATGGATAAGACTGTCCACCCAAATTGGCACAGGATATCCCCAAGTGACCAGAACCCGCCCCCCCCCAAAAAAATGTCAGGGTTCTGAATGTTAATGATGAAAGGAATATAAACTTCTCCAAACTGAACATATCATTCCACGGATGAGGAAACTGAGCCCCTCACCCCAAAAGTTTTGGGACTTGTCCAAATCCCCAACTGCCCAGACCCCAGCTGCAGATACTCAAGAGATGTACACTACAGCTGCAGAACTTCTAAAGCTTTCCAAACGTCGTTAAGAACTCCGTACCTGGCCCCATCCACTCCCCTTAAGAACCCTTTGAGACCAGGATCAGGTGTGCAGCTCAGTGAAGATTTTAACCCTCTGGTTTCTACTGAACGACAGTGACAGAGAAACTGCAACTCCTGAAGGCAAGGGAGGCCCGGCTGCAAGCGATCTCTCCAGGGTCCCAGCAAGGAGGCGCTGGCTGGAGAGATCGCATCGCCCAGGCCACCCGCGCTCCGGCCCCCTGCACCGGCGCAGGCCACGCGACAGAAAAAGTCACCGCCTCACTCGGCAGATCTCATCTCGTCTTTTTCTAGTAAACCCAGGCCAACAGTCCGGCCTAGAGGAACGTGCGGCCACTTCCAGTGAGCTCAGGACTGGGTGATGGTGGGTGGCAGGAAGAGGGGAGAGAGTGGAGGCAAACGGGCCCTGTTGCCAGGGGCGCCTGGCCCCAGGTGTGCATGGCTGGGGCGCAGCTCGGGGCGGCTGCCTTCAGATAGCCAACTTCTCAAACTTCCCTTTCCGGGCTGCGGCCGACACCCGCCTTCCCTGCTCGCACAAAGGGGCCAGAAGCGCCCCAAGCCCCAGCAAATGAACCTTCTCCTTTTCAAGAAAAACTTCCCTCCCCGCCGCCCTGGCTCGGGGGGGTGCCAGGGGCCAAGAGGAAACTTCCTCGTCTCTGCCCGCGTCTGCTCCGCGGGCCGACTGTCAAGCGCAGTCCGCGCAGGAACACAGGGTACTCCTGCGCCCCACCAAACTCGGCGCGGACACTTACCCGGTTTCGGAATGTGCGGTGGGATGGTGCTGGCGATGCGTGTCCACAGGACGATGTGCAGTGGCCACAGGCCCCGGAGCAGCCCCCGACCCATGGCAGCTCCCGCTGCTAGGCATAGACCAGCCCGGACCCCGGTTTGTGCTTCTGCGCCGCGCCCTCTCGGGACCCCTGCGGCTGGCGCGCCAGCCAGAGGTGCGGGCCAGATGTGGCTCCCGCTGGCCCGGCGACAAGGGGGCCTGGAGGCCGGCAGAGGCCCCCGGCGGCCAAGGGGAGCTGCTCTGGAGGCTGGCTGCGTCCTGAGCGTGTGCACGCGCGGGGGTGTTGTCGGTCGGGGCGCGCGAGTGACTCACTCAACTTCACCCAGCTCTGGGGCGGAGGGGATGGGGGGGGGGGGGAGGGAGACAGGAAACTCCTCGCCAACAGCTGGGCAGAACCTCTAGCTGTTAGGCTTCCAGCCCTCCGCCTCTCCCAGCTGCCAATCACGTCTCCTAGCCCGACCCTTCCCTGGGGCGCTGAGAGCTAGCGGCCACTCGCTGCAGTCCCAGGCCACTCAAAACTTTCCCTCACTGTAAGTAGTTACTAGAGAGTTGAATACGTGCTTGCCTTTCAACAAGTAACTGAATGTGAAGGTCTTCACTTTCTACAGCACCCCAGGAAGCATCTCCTCCGGCCCACCCTCTTTGGATCATCTCTAGGTGCTTTCGAATTGCATTTTCATGCCACAAGTGGAGAGAGACCCAGGAGTGGATCCTGAAATTTAGTGGGTCGTGAGCATGTTTTCTTTCTTTCTTTCTTTCTTTCTTTCTTTCTTTCTTTCTTTCTTTCTTTCTTTCTTTCTTTCTTTCTTTCTTTCTTTCTTTCTTTCCCTCCCTTCTTTCCTTCCTTCCTTCCTTCCTCCCTTCCTTCCTTCCTTTCTTTCTTTTACGTTCTTCTTTCTTTCTTCCTAGTAAAGCTTCATTAAACTTTTGTTTCAGTTCAGAGTAGATACAGACTTGGTCACGTTGTAAAATGGTTTTCTATCTGTAGGTCCGAGTGCAGAGATTTTTTTCCTGGACCTTAACATGCATTGGGAACCCTTAGGATTCTTATTCAAGTGCTTAGTCTGATTCTCCCGGTCTAGGAGGAGGCCAGGATCCTGTGTTTGGGAGTGGCGGCTATGTAGTGCCTCCCACTAGAACTGCTTCTGCCTGAGAGTGGTTTGCTGGGTAAAGACAAAAACGCAGCCACAGAGCCTGAGTGGGGTGGGGTGTTATTTTCATAATGTACTGTGTAGGGCAGAAGATTGTCAAAATAAAAGTATCTTTGGAGGCTGCTAAATGCTTGCCTTTGCATTCCAATAATGCAGATGAGGGAAAAGAATGTGTAGCCTCTTAAAGGGTAGCCTTAGAAACAGGTTCACTGCAAGCGTCCAAATTTCCCTGTTTGCTGGGGCAGCCAGGTTTGCCCAAGATAAACCTAGTTTCTCTAAACTGATTGGAGAATGAGTTACTTCTAGCTCTCAAAGATGCCCACTGTGCCTAACCTTCTGGTCTAAGACCTTCCAGCTGTTCTTTCACACAGTGGATTTCTTTTACCTGAGGCAAAACAGGTTCCAGGCTGAGATTAGAGAGTTGGAGGAAATAAAGACACACACCCTTTCTCTAATCACAATTGTTTTTTTTAAATCTTCCTGGCAGTCTAAGACTTCACTTACTTGATCTTGGAACTCTAAGTCTTGTTCCCATTAGCACCAAAGGCTACCTCTGGATGGGTCATGCAAAAAGGCCACACTTCCCTGCTTAGGATGCAGAAAATGAAAAGGACGTTTGGAGGGCTGGCTTTCTTGGTGCTGCAACCACTTTAGTGAGGGAAGAAGACGTCTGAATGCAAAACCCTCTCCCCAAGCTGAGTGTGGGTGGTTTGTGCTTGTAATCCTAAGTACTCAAGAGGCTGAGATCTGAGGATCACAGTTGGAAGCAAGCCTAGGCAAGAAAGTCCAATTAACATCACCAAAAAGCCAGAATAGAGCTGTGGCTCAAGTGGTAGAGCACTAGCCTTAATCAGGTTAGAGATAGTCCCAAACCCTAAGTTAAAGCCCCAGCCTCTGGTACTGGCAGGCACATGCATGGGTGTGCATGTGTACACAGGCACAAATTCGAGAACACACACACCCCTCCTCCTGTCTCCATTGCTCCACCCTTAACACTGCTATTCCTTAACCATTTCTCTCTCAGACACTTAACTTCTTCTGTCAGGGCTCCTCTGGGTATCTTTCCATTGTTTCTCAAACCAGAGCTGAAGTTTTTCAAAATGCAAACTCTGCTACACCAACCATCGGATTCAAATCACATAATAGCTTCATTCTGCTCCAGAGATGAAGAGAAGATAGGAAGCACATGTCTGAATCTCTACCTTTACTGGCTTTAACTAGCCTGCCTAGAACCTTTTCCTTGTTTGAAACAGATGTGGAGTACCTCCAGCACAGAGCATTGTGCTGTGTCCTTTTCCTTTCTGTGCTTTCTGACTCATACCTCCACCATGTTTCCTTGACCTTCCTGAGCAGAGTTACATATGGTAACTTTATAATTATTTAATTTCTCATCCTATCTCCCATTCAACTCCAAATTTCCTTAATGCAGGCATTCTGTCTTTCCCTGGATTTTTTATATTCCCAGTATCTAACACATCAGAGGTGTTTAGTTAAGTATATGTTGAACAAATAAACAGAACAGATAATAATTGTACTGGATGGTCCTCATTACCTTAGAACTTTGGAGAAGGCATTTTGTTACCCAAATGACTTAAACAGATTAGATTTTAGCAGAAGGTGATGTCAACACTTCCTTTTCCTATAAATGGAGAAGTATGTGGCTTTCTTCCTCTTTTCTTTCTCTTGTCTCCTAAATTTACCCAAGTTCCTCTAGACCAGATAGATATACTTTCTTCCTCCCCTAAACGCTAGAGGCAAATAAAATTCTAGACAATTCCAAAGACAATAGTTATAGTAAAAACACGCTTTGCATTGTTAAAAACATTTGATTGCATGGTAGAACATTTAATTGGTGGTCTTTTCATCATCTTCCATAATATAAATTTTAATTTTATTTCTCTTTCACATTTCTGATTTAATCCTTAGCTGTGAAACTAAGAGTCTGGATTCAACATTGTTAAAGGCAAACTAGTCTTTTAAAGATCATCAGACGAAATCATAAAGATATAAACTGATGAATATTACAAAATAGACATCGTAAGGTTTATTAACATTTAAAATATTTTAAATTTAGAATAAACTTCTTCCATCCCTTTTGGAATCTCATTGAAAGAGCAGTCTAATAAGTTCAGTGAAGACATTATTTTTATTTATCCTTGTATATTCGGTTTAGTATAATCTTTTCAGTATACTCACATGGCATTAAAAATATATGCACACGTGGGGACACTTGCAAAATATAAGTAAATATAAAAGCTTATTTTAGAGTTTTAGAGACAGGAAGGTAATGTATAAAGACCTCATCAAGTTGAAAAACAAAAATCAAGTTGAACCTAAGGTAAACAATTGGGCAATTTTTTTATTTTGGAGGTTTTACAATTTCTACATATATACATAATTGAACTGAATCAAAGCATTAGTGATGTAAAGCCTGTGTTTCTCACTGTGATGAGGGTCAAGCGATCGACTCCTCTGAACTTTTTTTTTTTTTCTTTTTAATGCCAGTACTGGTCTTAAATCCAGAGTTTGGGTACTGTCCTTTAGATTTTTTCATTCAAGGTTGGCACTCTACCACTTGAGCCACAGCTCTACCTCCTACTTTCTGATGATTAATTGGAGATAAGAGTCTCCTAGACTTTTCTGCCCAGGTTGCCTTTGAACAGTGATCTTCGACCTGGGCCTCCTAAGGAGCTAGGTTACAGGCATGTGCCTTCACAGCCTGGTTTCCCTTAACTTTTTTTTTTAACATGCTACTGTGAAGGATACTGGCAGCTAAAGCACTAGAGTCTTTTACTTGGGAAACTGAATTTTTAGCTCTTGTCTCTTGGCCAACTTTCCTTCTATTGTACAGCAAAAAAGTAAACCCCGAGACAGTAGTTGATCTGTGAGGTCCCCACCTTGGGGATGGAGCTATCTACACTGCTGGCTTCTCTAGCTTACTATGCAGACTCTTCACCCAGGAACCAGAAGACACTGAGCATAGCTCATCTATTCTTCAGTGCTATTGGTCCCATCTGACAGGGAATAATTGAGGTTATTCATTTGATCTTTAGAATTCTACTCCATCCATTGTAAAGTCCTTGAAATCACAAGACATCTCTTTTCCAACTCAGATGCCCACCATGCCCTACAAACTATCTACCCAGGGTGTGTTGCTTCTCTGCAACAGAAAAATGAAAATATCTGATTTGTTCATCTATTCCTCTATTTGGAATCCTTCATGGATAGTAATAGAATTTGCAATTAAACTACATATTTATAAAAATTAATAGATTATGAAACACCTTTAAAATGTAAGATATATACGTATGTGTGTGTTTGCATATGTGTCATAGGTAGAAACAGATATGAAATAAACCAAATAAACCAAAGGCAAAAATGTAACCTTGATGCCAAAATACAGTCATCATTGGTTGGGCATGATGGAGAGAGATGACAAGAAGGATGGAGGTCTAAGGGAATCCATGGCAAAAGGCCAGGTGCTAGCCAGGTGCCAGTGGCTCATGACTGTAATCCTAGCTACTTAGGAGGATAAGATCTGAGGATCGTGATTCAAAGCTGGCCTAGGTAGAAAGGTCCATGAGATTTTTTTTTCCCCATCATGTCTTGAACTCAGGGTTTAGGTACTGTCCCTGAGCTTTTGCTCAAGGCTAGCATTCTACCAATAGAGCCACAGTGCCACCTCCCGCCTCTTCTGTCTAAGGAA
Organism: Dipodomys spectabilis; assembly: GCF_019054845.1. Taxonomy (NCBI): domain Eukaryota; kingdom Metazoa; phylum Chordata; class Mammalia; order Rodentia; family Heteromyidae; genus Dipodomys; species Dipodomys spectabilis. Next base: position 15,293,140 of record NW_024871042.1, read on the forward strand.
TTGAACTCAGGGCTTTATGCATGCTAGGCAAGCACTGTACCTTTAAGCCATATTCCCAGCCCTATGTGAAATTCTTATATCTAATTAATCACCAGAAAGCTCAAAGTGGAGCTGTGCTGTGGCTTAAGGGCTAGAATGCTAGCCTTGAGTGGAAAAAGCTAAAGGAGAATACTCAGGCCTTGAGTTCAAGCCCCAGTACTAGATTGCATGTGTGCATGTGCATGTGTACACACATACACACACACACACACATACAGGCAGACTCTTATCTGATAAAAGAACTAAAAACAAAAGGAGTTGGGTGGGGGTGTGCTCAAGTGGTAGAGTTCTTCTCTAGCAAGTGTGAGGCCCTGAGTTCAAAATCTTTTCCAATGAAACAAAACAAACCATCATCATTATCTACATTTTGGAGCATGTCCTTGTTCCTTACAGAGGAAGAAGGTGAGGATTAGTGAGATTCATTATTTGACAAAATTCATTATTTGTCAAAATTATTTGTGAAAAAATCAGAAGGGCAATAAGAGACAGAGCCTAGGTTTGCACACAGCCTGTCTGGCTCCAGAGCCTGTGCTCTGAAAATAAGGTTAATTATTGGTGACTTTAAGTAGTAAAAGGTTTCAGGAAATGGCTGTTCTCCAAATATATGAGTTGAAGGTACTCAGAGCACGGCAATTACAAGGAAAGGTTTTTGTTTTATTTTTGTCGGTAGTGGGGTTTGAACTACTAGGCCTGGGCACTGTCCCTCAGCTCTTCAGCTCAAGGTGAGCACTCTACCACTTAAGCTACAGCACCATTTCCTGTTTTCTGGTTGTTTATTGGAGATAAGAGTTTCACGGCCTTTCCTGCTCGGGCTGGCTTTGAACCGCAATTCTCAGATCTCAGCCTCTTGAGTAGCTAGGATTACAGGCATGAGTCACTGGTGCCCAGCTAAGGAAAGGTTTATCTGAAGTCCCCTTACCAACCTAAGACAGGTCTCTTAAAAGCTGCTCCATTGTCATCAGCCCCCAAATTCCTATGCTCTAACCCTTAAAGGCACTATATTTATCTATTTGGGTCTTTCCTTTCCATTCCATTCCTTTCCTTTCCTTTCCTTTCTTTTTTCTTTTCTCTCCTCTTTTCTTCTTTCTTTTCCTTCCTTCCTTTCTTCTTTCTCTGTCCCTCCCTTCCTCCCTTCCTGCTTCCTCCCTCCATCCTTCTCTTCCTTCCTCCCTCCTTCTCTTCCTTCCTTCATTCCTTCCTTTCTTTTTTCTTTAAATTTTTTGTGCATGTATTTAGGACTGAATTCATGACTAGACACTGTCCCTTAGCTTTTAGCTTTTTCACTCAAGGCTAGTGTTCTACCACTTGAGCCACAGCTTTACTTCCATTTTGGGGGGATTAACTGGAGACAAGAGTCTCTTGGACTTTCATGCCAGAGATCACAGCCTCCTTAATATCTAGGATTACAGGTGTGAGCCATTGGAACTGATGATTTGGGTCTTTAAAGATGGAAATAAAGTTAAGTGAGGCTTTAAGTGTAGGTCTTTAATCCAGTGATATTGGTATCTTAAACTGAGGAACAAGCACCGGGAATACTTGCACACTGAAAAAGATCCTCATAAAGACACAGATGTGCTGGACATTATTAGTTCATTATTTTAGTTCTAGCTACTTAGGGACTTGTGGTCTAAGGATCACAATTTGAAGCTATCCTGGTCAGAAAAGTCTATGAGACTCTTATCTCCAATTAACTAGCAAAAATCCAGAAGTAAAGCTGTTGTTCAAGTGGTAGAGTGCCAACCTTGAGTGAAAAATCTAAGCGATAGATCCTGAGTTCAAGTCTTATACTGGCAAAGAAGAAGGAGGAAGAGGAGAAGGAGGAGGAAGAAGAGGAGGAGGAGGAGGAGGAGGTGGAGGAGGAGGAGGAGGAGGAGGAGGAGGAGGAGGAGGAGGAGGAGGAGGAGGAGGAGGAGGAGGAGGAGGAGGAGGAGGAGGAGGAGGAGGTGGAGGAGGAGGAGGAGGAGGAGGAAAAGATGGAATGTAGCATTACAGAGATGCCAACTTTAGCCATGTTGTAATCCTAAACTTTCAGACTCCAGGACTGTGAGAAAATGTTTCTCTTATTTAAGGTAATCAGTTTGAGTAGTTTGTTATAGGAATCCACGCAGACAAATATACCCATTTCAGACCTGTTTATCCATTTACTCCTTATTAATATCTCTATAGATTCTTTTCTCTCCTCTTACTGGTACAAGCTGATTGATAGCAATTTTAGTCTTTGCTCCTTCTCTAACTTCTCCAGCAATACACACCCTTTTGTGGTTTCTTTTCCAATACGTGGCAATTTCCCAATCAAATTAGCAACCTTTGATTTCTCATGTAAGCTATAGCTTGTCTTCATAGATGTGACACTGACATCACATACTTATTATTATAAAATAATCCAGAACGAATTTTCTCTTTTTCTATTCCCCACAGCAAGGAAAGAATCCCTGTCTCTAATGTTAATCCAAGCCAGAAATAAAAAAAAATAAGACAAGATTTTTCTCTATTTTACCCTGTAGAACCAGCCTGACATGGGATTTGATCTAGTTGCCTTCATTTTTCTTTTTCTTTTTTTCTTTTTGTGCTGGTCCTGAGGCTTGAATTCAGGGATTAGGCATGGTCTGGAGCTTTTTCTTTTTCTTTTTTTTCCTCAAGCCAAACTTGAAGCCAAACTTTCACTTACAGCTTTTTAGTGGTTAATTAAGAATCTCATAGACTTTTGTGCCTGGGCTGGCTTTGACTTATGATCCTCAGATCTCAACCTCCTGAGTAGTTAGTATGACAAGTATGAGCCACCAGTCCCTGCCTTACTTACTTTCTTTTTTTGTTTTTTTCTTTTTTTTTGTCCATCGTGGGGTCTGGACACTGTCCCTCAGCTCTTCAGCTCAAAGCTAGTGCTCTACCGCTTGAGCCACAAGGCCACGTCCCAGCCTATATACACTCTATATATTTATTGAACCTACTCTGTTCTCACTTTCAGTGTTGATGTTATCCTAGGTCTATCTAGTTCTGTTTCTCCTCTGACTCTCTGGTCTTACCTTCTTCTCTTATAGCCTCCGTTCTCTTTCCCAAAGATATAATAACAATAATATCTAAAACTGTTTAATAGCTCCCCACCAAGTCCAGGATAAAACATCTATCTGCTATACAAGTATTTTTTATCCAATATATTTGACTCCCTATTATTACCCCCAAATTATTAATTGCTGAAGGCATGAGGAATCAGAAAATAAAAATCCAGTCTTATTTCAAAGGTATTAGATTGCCTTTTTGGTCTGAAGTGAGACACAGGTCAACAACTCATTTTTATAAATATGATGCTGTTATTGTCATTATGATGATATACTCTAGCCTAAGAGAAAGAGAGGTCCTAGGGGAAAGGTCTGCTTCTAAGAGACTGTCCAGGTGAAAGCCAGTAGAGACATACTGTCCTGAAGTGAATACGAGATAGGCAGATTTGGAGTAGGTAAAGAATTCAAAGATGTCAGAGTGTCTGCAGCGGAGATTCAAAAGGATTTTGTTTGAATTATTGTCCACATTTACTGCTCCTTGAATCCCTATTCCTTGCCTTGTGACTATGCAGTTACTTCCACTAGAGGCCAGGGGTACTTCTCCATCTTTCCACCTTATGTTTGGTCAATAGTGTTGGCAAGAAGAAGCAAGTGAGGGCATGATGAATTTGCAGGGATGGGCTTGCCCAGGAGCAGTTCTAACTTGGCAGTGAGTAAAATGGGCCTTCTTAGCTTTGCTTATCCAAGAAGGATGAGAGGCACTGGGAGCAGATAATGACTTACTCTCCAAACCTCCATCAGCCAACACTAGCGATCCATAAATATGTAAGAATCAACAAATACAGTTTAAATCACTGAGTTCTGGGTGGTTTGTCAACTGGAATTTTTTTTAAAGGCAATATCTAAGAGACACAGAGGTATGAAGAATGAGACTAAGTAAAACCATGAAGGTTCTCACAGGCAAACTGTCCTGGGGATGGGAGAGATAAAGAAGTAGTATATAGGCCTCCAACATGGGATGAAACATTCTGCCTGCTTCAACCTCCCGAGTAGTAGGGACTACAAGTGAGCCTCACTATACCCAGCTTGGGTGCGGTTGCATGGTAAGGGAAAACCCAGCCTTATTCAAGGATACATATGTACTGAAGTTTTGGCCACAAATGTAAGAAGACTTATGGTAGAGCTGGTGGGCAAAAGATTTTTTTCTACCTAGTTAGAAATAGTGCCTAAGAAGAATCATTCCAGTCAGTGTGGTGACGCACACCAAGAGGTAGAGGCAGGAGGATTACAGTTTGAGGCCAGTCTGGGTTGTATAATGAGACCCTGTCTCAAAACTTAAACCATGTTTAAAGGCAAGCAATAGGAAGAGTGAAGGACAGGTGGCTCTTTTTGTTTTTGTTTGGATGGTTTGAGTTTTGAGGCAGGGTCTCATTATGCAGCTAGGATTATAGATGTGAGCCACAGGTACCTAAAAGCACTACAAGAAGTGTTAATACCCAAGAATGTTCAGAGATAACTTGAGCTCTGTTTTTAATGAGTGCATGAGAGGGTAAGAAGTCACTGGAAATGGTTTTAATCAGGAGAGGATAATGACTAGAGACAGGTACACTTTCCAGGGGATGCACCTGAAGACATAAGAGGGTATTAGAAAATGAAACTGAAATAACAACATGTGAACCAAAGTCTCATTGTGAAAATAAAGGGAAGTCAATAGACCTCTCAACTATCAAAGAAAGAAGTCAAGAGCTCAGATGGACAGGTATTTTGACATAGTATTGACATAGTATTTTCATAGACGGCAACACCCAAAACAACATAAAACTGATAATAATAATGAACACCAATATTCAGCATATTATTATCTGCCACATACTCTTCTCAGTGGTTGTGTGTGTGTGTGTGTGTGTGTGTGTGTATGTGTGTGTGTGTGTGTTCCAATACTTGTGCTTGAATGCAGAATCTCACACTCTTGCTTGACTTTTTGCTCAAGGCAGGTACTCTAACACTTGAGCCATACTTCCACTTCCAGCTTTTTGCTAGCTCTAGGTTTACCTTCCTAGGGATAGCTCTGAACTACAATCCTTAGAGTTCAGCCTCCTGAGTAGCAAGGATCAAGGTATAAGCCATCACTGCCCTGCCTCTGAGCAGTATATGAATAAATATATTTAGACCCCACAACAGTTCCTTGAGGGATTATCATACACATATGTTAGGTGGGATCCTGAACCATAGGTCCTGAGTGCTGAGACCATTTTGGCTTAGCTAGCTGGGCTTCAGAGCTCAAGCACTGGGCCACTGTGTCCCCTGATATCACCACAGGAACCACATCTTAGAGTCTCCTGCTCAGATATGATTTGTTAATGACTGTGGATGCGTACGCGTGCGAAAGTGCATGCGTGTGCGCGCGCACACACACACAGACAGAAGAAAATCTACTGAAAAATTCTTCCTATAAGTGAGAATGGGCAAACAAGTGTAGGTAGATGGCTTTCTAGAGAGAGAAAATTCATATCCCTAGCAGTTACATTAAACAACTTTATTTTGTGAAAACATTCATCTCAAATTCTTAACTTTCTTAAAACAGGAAAATTATAACAAAACATTAAAATACTTGCTTCCTGGGAAATTGTGGACTTCATTCTCATTTGGACATTATTTTTTAAGTGTCACAAACTTTCAGTTTTGTGAGTAGCTATTAGTCAAACTCTACCACAGATCTTGGAAGTTAGAGGTTTAATCAAATATGAGTTATTACATTAATTACCACAAATGATTTGAATTGTTCATTTCACAAAATTACAGTCATTTAAAAATACAAGTGTATTGATGTTAAAATATCTCGCAAGGTAGATTTATTTAGTTGATGTCAGACAAATGATGATGATGACAATTTTATGACCCATAGTCTAAATGTACTTCAAATCTGAGGGATTGTACATCTACAACCTGTAAAATATTTATATCTACAACCTGTGAAAAGCATACATGCTAACTAGATTCAATGAATGTATGGCATTTTCTGATAAAAAATTTTGTGTCTTCAGGCAAGCACTTATGGCCCATGACTGTCATTCTAGATACTCAGGAGGCTGAGAAATGAGAATCAAAGTTGGAAGCCAATCCAAGTAGAAACATCCAGAAATTCTTACCTCCAATTAACCAGCCAAAAGTTGGTTGCACATACTCAAACACAAAGCTGTGTCCTAATAAGCACCTCCCTAACACTAAGTCTAGCCCTTACCAAAGAGCTGTACGCTCAGAAAACTCCTGCCACCCCTCAGCTAATTTTATCTTCAATCAACTCCAGAGTGTTTGTTGGCCTAATAGAGGTGAGAAGTGAGTTTTCTCTGCAGTGATTGGTGCTCAGGTTATGTGAGTTGGATTAAGGATATACAAGAGTCCCTGTTAGGGCATGAAGAGAAGATGAAATCATTATCAGATCCCTATACTAGCCCTAAATACCTTGTCTTGTGTTCAGCCACATTTAGAGTAATCTATCATGCATTTCAGACTACCTGTATACCACAGGTCCACAGTTTTCTCGAGTGACCATTTCTGCCAAATATGTGGAAAAACAACCAAGAGCAGTGACATTTACCTTGTTTACAGAAGCGGACAGTGCTGATTTACTAGTCAACCTCAGTACCTGTGGCACAAATAGATTCATTACTAGATGTTATCTGGTTGCAAGATAGGGAGATCTCATAGATATTTTTAAAAACTGATTTTAATTAAATTTGAATAATTTAATAATTTTAATTTTTAAAAACTTAAACATTAAAAATCAGTGACAAATGGACTCTAACCTGCTCACATCCTTTCTCTAAAATGCAAAAGGTTTAATGCCCAAGGACACCTGGCAAAGGGATTTTGGCTTTAATGTTGCAGAAGTGAAGAACATACACTCTAAGATGTGCTCTTGCAAAATCACTTACACAAGTCTCAAGAAGATCTTAATTATTAACCAGTGAAGTTACTAGAAAAGTATGTGCCATTTGGACCTTCAGGCATTTCAAAGAGTTAGCTCCTTCCTGAAATTGACAATGACCTCATTGGTTATTGTTCAGGATTAGCACTATTTAGTTATTCCTCACCTGGAGTTCTCAGAAGCTAACAGAGTCTAGAGGAAGTGGTTCAGAAGCTGCCTTTGAAATAGACTCTTATCTTTTTGTCTCCACCTAGGAAGTAATGTCCTGGAAGACAATTAAATTATTAGGCTACTTTCATTCCACACTTAATCCTTTATTTGACTGGTTTTATAGAAACCTTTTACCTCATTCTCCCCCATCCCTGTTAGCCATCTGCTTCAATGAAACATATTTACTCCTTTTATGGTAAGATTTTTTTTTCTCTCAGAAGAGTCAACTAGATTATAGTTTTTACTACAGTACTTAGATAAGTTTTCATATCTGATCTTTTGGAACAACCGTCTTTCAAACCACAATAACTCAACAGATTATATTCTATTTCAGAATGAATTTCTAGTTAGAACTAAAATAATACTGGAGCAGTATTTTCCCTTCCTTCCTTCCCTACCCCTCTCCCTCCTTCCCTCCCTCCCTCACTTCTTTCCCTCCCCCTCTCCCTCCTTTCCTCCCTCCCTCCCTCCCTCCCCCTCTCTCCCTCCTTCTCTTCCTCCCCCCCTCTCTCTTTCTTTCTTATGCTGGTACTGGGGCTTGAACTCATGGTTTTACACTCTTGCTTAGCCTTTTCATTCAAGGCTGATGTACCATTTGAGCCATACTTCTACTTCCAGCTTTTAGCTGATTAAACTGGACACAGGAGTCCCTTAGATTTGTCTGCCCAGATTGGCTTTGAACCTTGATCCTCAGACCTCCTATTTAGCTAGGACTATAGACATGAGCCACCAGTATCCAGTGTAGTATTTTAGAATTCACCAAGTCTCTACATACACAATCTGATTCACTCTTCCTGAAAAGTCACATAATATAAGGCATTAGTAATATACATATATATATGACAAAAGGGCTGGGATCAGACAGAGGTAATCTCTGCATTTCATATGAAGAAACTGATATTCCAAGTCCCTGATACCTTTCCCAAGACTTTAATTACCTGGATGTCCTTTGCTCTGCTTGCTGTGGGCTTTTATGCATTTCCAACTTCAAGTAAGGCTTTAACCCTGTCACCAACTTGGGGGATTTTGGCATGCTTAAGTCCATTCCCAAAGTTCAAGTATTCCTTTGAGCCTGGTCCAGAAGTGACCCAGAAGTCCTGTGCAGCCAGGGCTCTGAGGACATTTCTATAGGTCATTTAACATGGTGATCACTAACCAGCAAGCAACATCCTCAGACCAGCTAGGTGGGGTTCTTGGCACAGCAGAGTCATTCTAGGAAGGAATTGTGTGTAGGACTAGGGTAGATGGAGGTGAGGGGACAAAGGCAAATACAGAATCCAGGAGTGGGAGTCGTGTAGTCTAACTGCTAGTTCGTAGTCTAATCTGTAGGTTTATAGGTTCCCAATGGTTGTCTTCTCCATATAAATGGCCTCAGGGTCTCTTGGTACTGAAATCTACTCTTGAACCAGCAAATGACCTTTTGAAATGTGATTCTCTGTTATATCCTTAAACACGTGCCTTCTCTGCCCTTTACAGAGACCTACGGCATGCTTCTTACCTAAAATGGAGATCCTAATTTAGAATCATGGAACTTACCTAAAATCTTATATGAAATTTTAACATATTTACATAAGAATAATTTCAAAGTGATCTGTGGTATACAGAAGTTTACCAATCATACTTATGGTGAGTAACAGATTCAAGAACCAGACTCAAGATATTTTTCTTTAGTGTACTCATTGTTGCATGCTTTGTGATTTTCTGCCTTCTGACTAGGTGACACTGAACAATTCATCCAATATCTCTGAGCCCAACTTAAAATCAGACTTATAATCATGCCAGACTTCTATTTCCAGGAAGATGGGAGAGATGTCTTCTTTATTATTTCTGATACATTTGACTAAAACATCAGGCATTACATAGAAACTGGGAAAGGTGGATGGATACATAAAACAGATCATTTTCACACCTCTGGATCCAGTGAACTCCCCTGACAGTGGCTTCCCTGGGCTTCCTATGTCTTTCATTCAGTACAGATGTGAGGCTAAAGAAGACAACAAATTGTAATAACTAACAGAAAAGACAAAACAAAACAAGGTAAAATAAAAAAATGTAAAGGACTGGGCTGGGAAGGTGGCTCAGTGGTAGAGTGCTTGCCTTGCATGCATGAGGCCCTGGGTTCGATTCCTCAGCACCACATAAGCAAAAAGAAAAAAGCCGAAGTTGCGCTGTGGCTCAAGTGGTAGCGCGCTAGCCTTGAGCTGAAGAGCTGAGGGACAGTGCCCAGGCCGAGATCAGGCCCCATGACCGGAACCTCCCCCCCCCCCCCCCAAAAAAAATGTGAAGGACATTTTTAAAAGTTCATAATCAACATTAGATTGTAGACCAACAGTAGAAGCAAAATGAAACAACAACAAAACAGAACCTGGATGTCTGGATAGCTGTGAACAATAACATCAACACCTCTAGTAACCCAAATCAGAGCCCTGGAGACAGAAACAGCCACAGGATGAGAAAGTGCACCAAGAAATAATTAACCATAAAAGATCTGTAGCTATAAAGAAGTGGAAAAAACCCTGAACACAACAAAACCAAAGAAGACAGTGTTAGAACCCATTGCAGTCAGAATTGTGGAAATGAAAAGCAAAGAGGAAATTTTGAAGGAGAAAAGCAATACTTCACCTTTCAGAAACACAGTGGGTTCTGTTCTGAAACCATGGAGGTCAGAAGGAAGAGATACAATATATTCAGAAGCTGAAAAAATGTGTATAACTAGAATCCTAAATTCAATTTTAAAAAAAGTCCTTCATGAAAGAAGGGAAAAGAAGTTGTTTTTTTTTTTTTTGTCGATTGTGGGGCTTGAACTCTGGGCCTGGGCGTTGTCCCTCAGCTCTTCAACTCAAGGCGATCGCTCTACCACTTGAGCCACAGCGCCACGGGAAAAGAAGTTTTGTAAGTAAAATAAATATATTTGTTCCTTGTAGGTCTGTTCCAAAATGATATCCTTTAAAAAGCAAGTAAGTGATAGGAGAAGGAATTTAGGAAATGAGGAAGGAAGAAACAGAAAAGAAAAGAATTGGGGCTGGGAAGGTGGCTCAGTGGTAGAGTGCTTGCCTTGCATGCATAAGACCCTGAATTCAATTACTCACCACCACATAAGCAGAAAAAGCTAGAAATGGCACTGTGGCTCAAGTAGTAGAGCACTAGCCTTGAGCTGAAATGCTGAGGACAGTGCCCAGGACCAGAGTTCAGGCCCCACTACTGGCAAAAAAAAGAGTAAAACACAGGCAAATATCATACCAGTTTCTTCATAGGAATGTTTTAAGTCATGTTTCATTGTAGGACATTGACTGATGTGGCTTTAAATGTGTATAGAATTAGATGTGTATAGACAATTAGATTAAATGTGTATAGACAATTAGATTATAAATGGAGGCAAGTAAAAGGTAAAAAGAAATATTTCTATATTTGATTCAAGTTGATAAAATAATAGCACTAGTAGAGTATAAGATGTAACTGTAATGATCTATCTATCTATCTGGCTGGCTGTTATAAAACCACTAATGAAACTAAATTAACAGAAAAAAGTAAACAGAGACTTGAAATATAACAGTATATGTAACATTCATATCACCAGAGTCCTGAAAAATATCTGGACAGTATCTTAACTGAATACATAAATACATAAATAACATATAACCCAACAATTTCATTCCTATTCATTTCTTCCTGAAAAGATATATGAAGATACAAGCTTACAAAAAAAGTAGACAACAGGCTGGGGAGGTGGCTCAGTGGTAGAGCGCTTGCCTTGCATGCCTGAGGCCCTGGGTTTGATTCCCCAGCACCACATAAGCAAAAAGAAAAAAGCCAGAAGTGGTGCTGTGGCTCAAGTGGTAGAGCGCTAGTCTTCAGCTGAAGAGCTAAGGGACAGCACCCAGACCCAGAGTTCAGGCCCCATGACTGGACCCAAAAAAAAAAAAAGTAGACAACAGTCTTTATAGATTCATTTATAACAGTCCCAAACTCTAAATAACACTCCCATAACTTCATCTAGTGAATGGCTAAGAAAAGCTCTAGAAATCTGTGCCTTGAGATTAGTACATAGCAATGCAAAAGAACCAAACCAACCCTTGGTGCTAGCACACTCTAGTTAAATATCCAACCAAGAATTCCAACTGAACAAAATAGTTCTATGCTTCTATGAATATACTCTAAAAATGAGACAGATAATAAAATGGAGCATATGGTTCCCTCGAGGTTAAGTTTGGAAGTAAGGTAATATGGAGCAGTGTGTCTACAGTAAACAGAAGATAAATGCCCTTGTTTCACACCTGTAATCTGAACTACTCAGGAGAATGAGATCTGAGAAACAGGGTTTGAAGCCAGCCCTGGTGGGAAAGTCCATGAGACTCTTAAGTTTAACTAATCACTGACAAGCTGGAAGAGGAACTATGTCTCAGATGGTAGAGGACCAGCATTGAGCAAAAAGTTAAGAGACAGGGCCCAGGGTCCAGGGCCCCCAAAATACAAAAATAAACATAATGAAGAAACAACACAGGGAAGGCTATGGTGAATGAGTTTGTGTCTCAACTTTATCAGGTTCAATGACTTGTGTTATATATTATAGCTTTGTGATATCATTAATGAGGGTAAGCTAGATTTGGGATACTTGAAATCTCTTATTACAACTGCATATGAATCTAAAACAACTAAAAAATAAAGGTTCAGTGAAAGAAATTATATTTGTGAGCCTATCAGCTGTATGTAATATGTTAACTTTTATTTGTGTATGGATAATATATATAATGTATAATATGTATATGAATACACATATTATATAAATTGAGTTTCTATATTTGTATATAACATATGCAATATAGTATGTATTACATATTATATATAGTTATATACAGAATTTATTATATATCATACACACAATATAATATTTAACACATAGTTTTATAATATATGACACTTGACATATCTAATATTAGGCACTATATAACATAGTATATAACACAAATGCACAATACAGGTTATATGTAATATATAAAGTATAATATACATATATATGTAAAGTTATCAAGATTAAGAGCTTCCTTATAAGTACTTGACTTTGGTATTCCATCGATCTATTGAACTTAGTGCAATTTCAAGCGTTGCTTTGTCAGGTTCTTAGCATACTGGGACAAAGAAATAGTTAATGAGGATGTAGGACTGAATCTAATTATAATGAGAGACAGGTAAGAAACACTCCTGAGTTTACATACACAGTGCAGTTTTGTGTTTAAGAATGGTCTTGCCAATGATGTAATTAACTCTCCAAGATCCACCTGTGAATGGATGCCAACACAGATCTGGAAAGCCATGGCTGAAGATCATTGAACTGCTATCCCAAAGAGGTTGAGAAAGTTTGTGAGGGATGGAGCTAAGTCCCAAGTACATATAGTAGGTACATAGTAAGGCTTTGTTGGCTGGATGAAAAGCATAATGGTAAAGAAATGATGGTAGTGTGTACTATCAGGAGGTCTGCATAGGAATCTTCTGCAGATATCTTATCCTTACCACATTCATCCCTGTACTGACTCCACTGCCTTTGTAAGTTATTCTGAAACTCGTATTCCTGTGTTCATAAATGGCACCAATATCCATAGGTATTGAATCTTACTGCATGACAGAAAAATCAGCTTTCTAGAATTCTTTCCCATTCTCCATGTCAAACCAGAAATAAGTTCTTAGTAGTCCTTTTTCTCCACCTTCACAATCTCTGGCTTCTTTCTAGGTCATTTGTCATACAGGAAATGTAATAATCATTCTGTCTTTAATGTTCAAAGCAACACATCTTGTGAAGGCTTTTTTAATGACCCTGTCTTTTAGAAAATGTTATCATACACAATCATTTTGGTTGTTTATTTGTGCAGATACTGGGACCTGAACTTAGGCTCTCACTTGACTTTTCTTCTCAAGGCTGGCACTCTACCACTTAAGCCACAGTTCCACTCCCAGCTTTTTGCTAATTAACTGGAGATAAAGGTCTTTTGGATTTTTCTGCCTAGACTGGCTTGGAACCTCAATCCTCAGATCTCAACCACCTAAGTTGCTAGGGATAGCCCCCACCCACACTCTGCTTTGCAATCATTTATTTAGTTTATGTGTGTACAATGTACTGTGTTAGGCTCCTTTTTTTTTGGGGGGGGTGTTTTAGTAAACATTTGTGAACCTTCCTAAATCTATCTGACTCTTGCCTGCTACTTCCAACCTCACAAAACTTCTTTCCTGAGTTTCTTTATGGATGTTGTTTAAATGCATTAAAAATATTAAGTTCAGTTTTTAATGATATTATCATGTGGCTGAATTCATCAACTCCAGCCTTCTCTACCCTGAAGTAAGTAATGTTCTTATTGAAAGAATTTTAGTTTACTTTTTTACTGTAACTAGCTGAACTTGGTAAGAATGATCAGGTGTATGTACATTGTTGAGGAAATGTGTGGCCTCACAAATGTAACTAGTGTGGACCTGAGCCCCATCTAATAAGTGATAGACCCCCCACACCATGTGATAAGAACTTTTCACAAATTCCTTTATTGGTTATTTAGCTAATGCCTTTTTTGAACTGTAATTGTCTTGTGGGTAAATTTTATACACTCTAACCTTTAAGTACTCTCAGTCTCTGGACTCTATGTTTTCATAGTTTTAATAAATGGACATGATATCTAGCAAGTTAAATAAACAGCATATTCTAGAAATACTGCTTTTATCTTCTTTGGTAAAAAGCATCCTAGTACCTTTTAGAATTCACTTTAACCATTCCCCAAAGAACTGGAGATAGAAAATTTCTAGGAAATTGAACATCTCTGCAGCTCAAATGGCTTAAGTTAATCAAGATAATTTTATCCACTGTCTGATGTTTAGAGATGCCAATACAATGGAAGCCAATACACTCCATATGAAGCTTTGGTCTTGATAGTAGGGGTAAAAATAATCTATCTAGAAATGAAGGAGGAGTTTAGAGCCCTGCAAATCATGGTGATCACTGTCATACCTTCACTACATGAGAGAATTCAGTTGAAAAATGAAGAAAAACATAAAGGGTAGAAAACAGAATTATAAGAATATAAGATTTTATGACATTACAGAACTTTGGATCAAACCTAAAGTCCACTTTAATTCTGAGCATCCCAAACACACAAGCTAACACATACCCTTATTATATTAATCATATGCACATGATTACTGACATGAGCTAGTAATCTTATTACTGACATCAACAAGTGGTGGCTCAAGTCTGTAATCCCAGCACTTTGGATAGCTGAGGTAGGATTGTAAATTCAAGGTAAGCCAAGACTATGTAAATGAATTCAAGTCCAGCTAGTACCAAATACAGAAACCTTGCCTGATATATATATATATATATATATATATATATATATATATATATATATATATATCCCTAACATATATTGTATGTAAGTATGACAAATATAGACACAAGTCTATATTGAAATAATGTGGGAATTTTGTCTCTATATAATTAATTTATCTTTTGGAATTACTCAAATAATGATCAGTCATAAATATAAATTCTCCACTGAAACTAGCTAGCCCATTGACACTAAAGCTAAGACTCACGAATTTTAGCTTTCTTATCCATTGTCAAAACTTAAATCATATCAACCTTGGATCTCAGTTTTCTTAGCATAGAAATAAAAGAATACTTTTTATACATATGAAATTATAAGGCTTAAGTTGGGTGTTGATGGCTCATGCTTGCAATCCTAGCTATTCTGGAGACTAAGGTCTGAGGATCTCAGCTCAAAACTAGCCTGAACATGGAAGTCTGAGACTCTTAATTACCAATAAGCCAGAACTGGAGCCATGGCTTATGCAATAGATAGAACACCAGACTTGAGTGAAAAACTTAAGGAACAATGAATGGGCCTTGAGTTCAGGCCTTAGTACTAGCATACACGTGTGTGTGTGTGTGTGTGTGTGTGTGTGTGTGTGTGTGTGTGTGTTTTCATGAAGACAGAAGTTTGAATATATGCGCTATTGGTAATATAGTGAATGAATGAATAAATGAGTTAACGTGGGAAAGATTTTTGTTAGAATTTCAGAGATTATAAGGGAGCCTTATGGGGGAATGATGAAAAGGGATGCTATTAATTATGATACATTATACTTACTAAGTGACCTATTGAATAGTAGCTCTTTTATACACTATTTAAAGATAGCAAACGTTTAATTAAAACAAAAACCAAGAGAGTCAAATTCTGTTTGAGAATTCTAAAAAATTTCAAGTATTTTGTGGAAATGAAGAAGCAGAGATTTAACTTAAACATTCTGGTTGAAAAACTGAAGTCTATACACCACATAAGAAGTTCAAAGATCATCATAGAGAGACATGAGTGACAAAAAATATCTCTGATGGTCATATTGAAAGTAAGTTCAGTATCCATGAAATCCATGAAAATATACTTAGAAACCTATGCTCTGTTATGGCACAAATGGGTTTTTTTGTGTTGTTTCTTGGTATTGGCGCTTGGTATCAGGGCCTGAGCATCATTAATTACCTTTCATTCAAGGCCAGTGCTCTACTACTTAAGCTACAGCTCCTCTGCTGGCTCTTTAGTGATTGAACGGAGATAAGAGGCTCATGCACATCCCTTTTCACGTTGACTTTGAACCTCATTCTTAAGATCTCATCCTCCTGAGTAGCTAGGATTACGGCATGAGCCAGCTTTTCGTTTTTCTTTATGAAAACTTGGCTCAACTTTTTTATAGTCTTTCACAATCAAAGCCTCACCACCAGACAGTAATAGGACTACCTGGTCTGGCTCAGAAGCAATATCTTCATGACTCTATTGCTTCTGATCTACTTTGAACTGCTTTTATCTCTGATTCTTCCACCTGCTTTTGCCCTTTTGATAAAGAATGTTTAAGTCTTCAAAAGAAAATGGTGGAGTAAAAGATAGAAAGGAGACTGATAGGAAATGAGACCAGAGTTAGGTCAAAGGCGTGGTTACAAAGACATTTTTCCCCCAAGGGAGCTCTAGGGTGCAGGGACTGGATTTTGAAAGTTTCCCCAAAGGACCATGTGTTAAAAAGATGGTCTCAAGTGGTGCTATTGGGAGATGGTAAGACCTCTAAGAGGCCTTGCTGGAGATTAGTGATTAGGGCTGTGTAATGGAAAGGGCTTGTGGGACCCTGTCTCTTCCCTTTCCTCTTGGCCAGGAGGTAAATGCCATTGCTCTGTCACATACTCCCACCATGATGTACTGCCTTGCCCAGGCCCTCAAACAGCCAGGCACTGGAACCTTCAAAACTGTGAACAAATGAAGTCCTTTTAGTTTTTAACGTTGATTATTGCATATTTGTTAACATAGTGGAGAAGTGACCAACATAGTACCTCTGAAGGAGCCTCTTACAAAGGAACCCTTGGAGGCAAGTTTGATCATTCCCTTCGTGTAGGTAAACACAGTTCTAAAAGAGATTCCTAGCGAGGTACCAGTGGCTCATGCCTTTAAACTTAGATGCTCAGGAGGCTGAGATCTGAGGATCATGGTTCAAAGCCAGCCAAGGTAGGAATGTCTGTGAGACTCTTCTTTCCAATTAACCAGCAAAGAGCTAAACGTGTAGCTATGGCTCAAGCCAGTAGCATGCCAACCTTGAGCAAAACAGTTCAGGAACAGCACCCAGGTCCTGAGTTCAAGCCCTAGTTTGCCTCTCCTTCCCTCGCCCCTAACCAAAAAAAAGAGACTCCTCCTCATTTTCTTTCCCTTTGTTTTGTGTATCCTTTGCACCTATCAAAGGGACTCTATCTTCTCAGACACCAGGAATCTGCATTTGTTGATTCCATAGATTTCCCAGTTAAATATTAAAAACAATAACAATTTTTCTCCTATATGAAATAACTTGGAGACTAACCTCTCTAGGGCTGGTATCGTGAACTCATAAGTGTGAAAAGCTGGCTATGTTTATGTTCTTCCTTTTGCAAAGTGACAAGATGACAACCTAGGCTCTGATCCTGAAAAGGGGAAAGAGAAGGACAAGATGAGCAGGTACCCACATTGGTAATTTTAAAATTTCTAGTAACTACATTAAAAAATGGAAAACTAAACAGGGAAAATTAATTTTAGTAGTAAGCACACTCTTCAGCCTAACACATGCAAAATACTGTAAGTTCAATGCAAGATGATATGTATTAGAGATAGCTTATACTTTGTAGTATGTTGCAGGTTTTCATTGATTTTTTAAAATTGTAGTACATGTCAGTTATGGACACAACTCAGTAGTAACCTGTGATGAATGACTACTCTACTGGTCAGCGTAGACTCACATTTAATCATATCTACCCTGGGTGTGGAAGACTTGGGCCTTGTGACTTCCTAAACCCAAGGTTAATTCCCCAAATTCTATATCCCAGACAAGCCCATTAGGGATTAAGCTGTTTTTCCATTGTTACAATGTAAGATGGTGGCAATGATAGGTTGTCATTTGACTCAACTCTTGCCCTGTCCCTACCAATTCTTCATTTTTTCCAGTGGTCTTAGACTTTCTTTGATGAGTATGAATTCTGTTAATTTGGATTAATTCCTTAAGTTCCTCAGGTGTACATGCAAAAAAATACTATAGAAACATATGTTTAGTAAGCTCTCAATAATGCTTAACTCACCAGTAAGATCTCTTTATCTTGTGTTATACTAGTAGGAGAGTCTGACATCTGCATAGCTTAAGTTATATATCTTTCCCGAACATAACTCATTAGCTTCTATCTAGTTCATACTGTCCTCAAACACAAAGAACTGTCCTGTGCCTTTAGCTTGAAGAAATGAGATCTGGAAGGTGTCATGTATGATTTAATTATACTTTTGGGCAGTTTTAGGTTGGGTTCAAAGGAGGCAATCCTGAGCCAGGAATCTGGGATCATCAGATTTATGGAAAAAGAACCTGGAGGTGAAAATAAGTTAGGATAACAGGATGGGCAAAAGGTAGAGCTTGAGAACATGATATTACCTCAAGCTTTTGCCTGATGCTATGGGGTGTCTGGGAGTAGGAATTGCATCATAAAGCTAATTGTACTTTGAGATAGGAAGGGGGTCTTTTGTACCCCAGTGGCAGTAAGTCATGTGCTGCAAAGTATTTTAGGGACAAAAAGGACTAAATAGCTTCTGGTGGAGAGAAGGGAAACCATTTTTAGGAGGAAAGGATGGCATTCAGCTGTGTGGAGCCAGTATTCCTAACAGTGGGGTGTGTTAGTGTGGAAGAGATCAGGGCAGGGTACCCACACTGCCCTTTGCAGTTGAGTTCTTCTGTGCCTTTTGTTAGTCATGACTTTCTCTGTGTATGGGTTTTTAATCTATAATCTTTCTTCTCTCAAGGTTGCCAGTAACACTTTGGAAGCCTGATTTCTTACTCAGGTTCTCTGAGAGTCACAGTGTTAGAATTCCTATGAGTCTCTCAAATGAGTTAGAGCCCCTAATACTCATCCTGTTGCTTATTGGCCAAAATGGGAACACATGATCACAGCAGAGAGACAGTCGTCAGCGAGGAGGATGGGATTAAATTCAGACAGCCTGACCCACCCCTTTATCACAGGTCAGTTCTCACTGAAGAAGGAAAGTAAACAGCTTTGAGAGCCCAAGAAACTCATTTTTATTATCAAAATATAAGTAACCATTCATGGTCTCTAGAAAGGGAAAGATTTATTTAGCCATGCAAGGACACACTGTCACATTGTGCAAATGTGATGTGAAATTATGTTTCTGTTATTAAAAAAAATCCCACAAGTGTAAAGAACTTACTCTACACAAACATAAACAGAGAGTTAGTTATGCGTAGTTACAGTTAATGAGCTGATATAGTCAATCAACAAATTTTCCTAACATTAGGAACTGCATACTTATTGTTTTTTCTTTGTATGTGCCAGTACTGGGGCTTGAATTCAGGGCCTAGGCACTGTCCTTAGCTTTCTCTATCAAGGCTGGTGCTCTTTCACTTGAATCATAGTTGTATATCCAAATTTTTTTGTGGTTTATTGAAAATAATATTCTCACAGACTTTCCTGCTTGGACTAGCTTTGAATCTTGATCCTCAGATCTCAACCTCCTGAATAGCTAGGATTTCAGGCATGAGCCATTAGTACCATGCTAAGAAATATATATTTATCTGTGTGAATGTTCATCCTCATTCACTGTACAAAGGGAATCAGATTGCAATAATGAATTATATAGCCTGAATTTTGCTCTCAGGTATATTACTTACTAAGTGATCTTGGGAAATATTTGAACTTCTCTTTCTCCAAAATAAGGAAAAATATTTCTCCTGTGTAGAAAGGGGTATTGTGACATAAAGAGTTAATGAATGGAATAGTGCCTTATAAAGAGATGTTTACATAGTTAAGTGTTTATTTGTTAAAGTATTTCACAACAGGAAATTCATGTGGAACATGATGATTTATAACACTTCTGGAATTCCAGTGATAGTCCATGAATCTCAGAGCACTGTACAATCAGGTCAGTCTGAATTCAGACAAAATCTACATTCTTCCAACCAAATGGCTGACGGCAGGGGATGTGCTCATTATGGGTCAGCCTGCTGAATTCACAGGATGAAGAGGCTGGAGGAGCTGGATATCTGTAGCTCCTGTCTGTAATCCTAGCTACTAAGGAGGCTGACATCTGAGGACTGAGGTTTATAGTCAGCCCAGGCAGGAAGTCCATGAAACTCTTATCTCCAATTAACCAACAAAAAGCCAGAAGTGCCCAGTGCCTGTGGCTCACACTTGTAATCCCAGTTACTCAGGAGGCTGACATCTGAGAATCATGCTTTGGAGCCAGCCCAGGAAGGAAAGTCTATGAGACTCTCATCTCCAATAAACTATTCAGAAAAAGCTGGAAGTGACTCTGGATCAAGAGGTAGAGCACTAGCCTTGAACACAAAGAGGCTCAGGGACAGTGCCTAGGACCTGAGTCCAAGCTCCATGGCTGACCAAAAAGAAAAAAAAGAAGAAGAAATGGAGCTACAAAACAAATGGTAGAATGCTAGTGTTTAATGAAAAGCTAAGGGATGGCAACCAGGCCCTGAGTTCAAGCCTCAGAACAGCTTGTGTGCACATACGCATGTGCATGCATACACACACACACACACATCAAAGTAAGAACATATTTCTCCTTCAGTCTCTCTCTCTCTGTGTGTGTGTGTGTGTGCCTGTCTGGAGGATGTCTGCCAGATGATCAAGGAGCGGCTCACATTAGTTATTATCTACCTCAGACATCTTAATTAGATGCTTTTTAGAGGTCTCTACCATACAATCAAAACTCTAAGTTCTTTTTTTTCTCTGGAAAAAAATGTAAACTAAAATTATTGTCCACTGTTGAGATTACAATGATTGATTTCTACTCCTCTTTTCATCTTATTTTCTTTCTGAGATTGCAAGTCCCCATAGAAGAGAATAAATACATAGGAATGTGTGCCATCTGGGTGACAGATAGAGGAATGATTAGAAAAGCACCCTTGTAAGGAGTACGTTGGTAGGTCAATAGAAGAAGGGTTAAGCGACCTTCAGCTAAACCCCGTCTGAACCTGAGAAAGCCTTTCTTGAAGTCTCAGTAGAAATGCCTTTTCATTTTCACAATGAACTTTGCTTTGCATGCACTCACACTGCAAGAATAAGAAAAGGAAAAGCTGAGAGAAATCAAGAAAGCAAAGGCATGCGTACTAAGTAGTGACACATTTCATCAAGTAGCATGTTGAAAGAAAGCTAAATTATTCCTTCAGTTGTACTAAGCATAGATAGAGATTGAGACCTTTGGATGACAGCTAGCTGATGGGAGCTTATCAGGGGAAGAAACGTTCAGTATGTCTCCTGCTCCCACACTGTATTATCCATACTTTTTTTTATTATCTTTAAGTAGTTGTACAAAGAAGTATATGAGTACAAAAACAGTATATGAGTACAAAGTGTCTGACAACATTGTCACCCATCTCTCTTAACCCACCCCTTCTCCCACTTTTTCTTTCCAATTGAGATTAGGTGATAACATAAATTTCGCATATTTCACAGTGTCCACACTTTTATTCCCTGCAATTGCTATGACCCATGCTCATGATTCCTTTGTATAGAATTGCACTACACTGTGTGTGTGTGCGTGCACAGGCATGCACACGTGCTGCACACATGCTAGTACTGGGGCTTGAACTCAGGGGCTAGGTGCTGACCCTTAGCTTTTTTGCTCAATGCTGGCGTGCAACCACTTGAGCCACACCTCTGCTCTGTGTTTTTGCTGATTAATTGGAGATAAGAGTCTTACAGATTAGACTTGGACAGGTGCTGATGGCTCGTGCTTGTAGTCCTAGCTACTCAGGAGACTGAGATCTGAGTATCATGGTTTGAAGCCAACCTGGGCAGGAAAGTCTGTTGAGATTCTTATTTCCAATTAACCACCAGGAAACTGGAAGTGTTACTGTGGCTCAAAGTGGTAGTGTGCTAGCCTTGAGCAGATAAAACTCAGGGATAGTGCCTAGACCCTGAGTTCAAGTCCCATTAACTGACCAACACTCTCCTTTCCCCCCACCCACTCCCCAAAAAGTCTTACAGACTTCCTGCTCTCAGCCTCTTGAGCAGCTAAGATTACAGGTGTGAGCCATTGGTATCCAGTTGGATTGCTTCATTTTTGTGAGTATCCAAGAGGCTATTAGAAAGAGGGAGAGCAATGACCCAGCAATCCCACTTTTGGGCATTTACCCAAATGATCACAAACAAGGCCACACTAAAGCTACCAGCACAACTATGTTTATTGCAGCATTATTTACCATAGCTAAGATATGGAACCAACCCAGATGCCCCTCAGTAGATGAATGGATCAAGAAGATGTGGTATATATACACAATGGAATTCTATGCCTCCATCAGAAAGAATGACATTTCCCCATTTGTTAGGAAATGGAAAGGCTTGGAAAAAATTATATTAAGTGAAGTAAGCCAGGCCCAAAGAAACATAGGTCCCATGGTTTCCCTTATTTGCAATATCTAGTATATGTATGAGTCAAGCGGAAAAAGTCAGATAATGTGATGTTAGGAAAACGAACCCTCAAATATGTATTTTAATGTTTTTGTTTCTTTCATGCATGTGTTTCTAACGCATTTATAAGATTATTTCTTTGTTGCTTTGTATGTCCCTCCCCCACAGTGTAACCCCCGCTTTCACTATATTTGATGTCAGTATAACATGTGGAGGAGATGGGGACAAACAAGTCGTTTAAGGATTCAGGTGGACCTGTTGCAACAATGAGAAGTACAAAATGTCATGTCAAAACCAGCTTTACAATGTCGGGGGGGGGGGGAGGGGGGTATGATTGGGTGGGGGGTAGGGGGGAGGCTAGGAAGGGAGGTGAAGGGTAAACAAAGGAGGAGGCTGCAATGCTTGGTAAGAAATGTATGCATTATCCTGCCCATGTAATTGTAACCCCTCTGTACAGTATGTTCTCAAATAAAATAAAATTAAATTAAAAAAAAAAAAAGAAAGAGGGAGAGCTGAGAATGTAGCTCAGTGGTGCAGCAATTGCTTAGCATGTATTAGTTCAATTCCTAAGTTTAATTCCTTGGCACTGTGAGCAGCAGCAACAGCAACCACCACAAAACAATTGTTTGAGAGAATGAGAAATGGGCAAAGGGGAAATGTGATGTGATCAGAAATATGAAACATCTATTTCATTTTATCAGATATAGTTTATCAAGCACCCAAACGATGCAGGACTTCTATTAGGGGTGTGCATATAATTTTATTTAATCTTCACAAAAAGTGTCATTCTGAATGTAGTGTAAGGACTTTGTATGTATGGATGTATGGAAGTATATATTATTTATGAATGTATGTGTTTTCTATGCCAGTCCTGGTCTTGACCTCAGGGTTTTTTTCTGTGCTCTCATTTGGATTGTTCACTAAAGGCTGGTATTTTATCACTTGAGCCACACATCCACTTCTCGAATTTTTCTGGTCAATTGGAGATAAGAGCCTAAAGGATTTGTATGTCCAGTGTGGCTTTGAACTGTGATCCTCAGATCTCAGCTTCCTGAATAATTAGGATTAAAAGCAAGAGACACTAGCACCCTGGCTCTATAGGAAGCATTGACTTTCTAAGAGGGTAAGTTACCTTGGAAGTGGCAAAGTTCCAGCTACAACACTAGTGTAAGGTCTGCACAGGGACACCTCCCTCCCTTTTGGCTAAGTTTCCACCCAGTATCTCTTACCTAGGTAACTGGCAGGCCTGGAAGCAGTTACCTTCCCTTCCTGCTAGGTCACATCCTGGGCCACCTCTGGTCACAGGCCTCCCATCTGACCTTAGGAGGGTCCCAGACCCTGAGGTTACATCCAGATCCAGTGTGGCCACACCTTTCCCCCACCTGGCCACACCTCTTTCTGTCCCTGGCCTAGATTAGTCCTGGCCCAGAGGTGGGTCCGCCCTCTTCCTTACTCCTCCCCCCTTTCGTTTATCAGCCATGCCTCTCCATCATGCATGGCGGGGGCAGCAGTTCGGTAAATTAACTTCTTTTCCTGCCTGAATAGTGTATGGTGTTCTCTTCATCTGCTACCTAATGAAAAACCTACCTATTTAATATACCTTACAACTAGCTCATCTGCAGTCCATGTTTGCACCATTGTGCCACAATTTCCCAGTTTAAAACAGTTTAGAACAGAAACAGAGAGAAACGTGAAAACATACAGCAGCGAGACTCATCAGCTGCACTGGTCATTGATCAAAATGATCTAAGCAACTCAATGGCAGCGATGGGAGGGAGGGAACGAGTGGAGAAGAGGGAACAGTTGACACTAAGCAAAAGGAAAGAAATGTACATACCACCCTATGTGGAAGAAATAACTGTATTGTCAAAGCTCATAGAACTCAAACTTTATAGACCACGGTAAAGACAATTTGCCCCATGAAGGGTAGAATGTGTTTGTGACTCTAAATATCACTATCTCATAATACTGTGAAATATGTGAAATTTGTGTAATCACTTAATCACAATAAAAAATGCTATAAAATAGTTTAGAAATCAACATGTTATGTTTCTCTTTGTTTGGTTTGGTCCTGGGGCTTGAACTCTAGGCCTGGGAGCTGTCCCTGAGCTCTTCAGCACCACTTTCAGCTTTCTGGTCATTAATTGGAGATAGGAGTCGTATAGACGTGCCTGCCAGGGCTGACTTCAAACCATGATCCTCAGATCTCAGCCTCCAGAGCAGCTAGGATTACAGGTGTGAGCCACTGACACTGGGCCACATGTTATGTTTCAGTGTTTAATGTTTAATATTTTAAATATTAATTAATATATTTGTGTGTATTAGAAAAGAATTTAATAGGCACATAAATAAAAAATATAGATATTATTTTTACAACAGGAGCAATAGCCTTACTTAAGATTTTTCAAAGTGAGTAAAGTTGAAGAGAATTAGTTACCAAATAATCACATAGATAAATAAGAACGAGGTGATGTGAAATGCTTTAAGCTTGAGAAACCACACCAAAGTGGACTCTCTTTATATTATATTATTTGGGGGTTTCCAAATAATTGTTCAGATTCACTGATACTTAACATAGTTGAGATTTGGTTTTATAGTGATATCAATGATATTAAGATTAGAGTACATTCTAAAAGACAAAAGTGTCAGTCATTGCAAATATCTTTACCTAGAACCTGGAAATAGATATGTACTTTATTTCATGACATTGTAAGTTTCATGTGAGCAAATGTTGCTCACAGTGAGCACCAACCTTATATTCATTCAGCCATTCACAACATGTATTGTGTAGTAGAAATTAATAAGTTGATGCACATTCCCTGTACTCTGGGAGCTCATATCCTAGAAGGAGATACCCATCTAAATATTTATTCATGATAGTTATTTGTGGACAGGCTGTAAGATCAACCAGGGAGAGACATGCCCTAGATCTCCAGGGGTAGGGCCACTACCTTCCTCTTCCCAGGACAGAATTCTGTCATAGATACTGAGGTGGCATGAAATTCAGGCAAATACAAGGCAACTGAAAGCCTACTCCCTGGGGCCAGAGTGTAGCTCAATGGCATAGGGCTTGCCTAAAATAAGTGAGAATGAAACTTCAACCTCTAGCAAGGAAAGACAACACCTATGATCAATAGCTGCTAAATTATGGAATGTAATTTGGAAGCCAGGCAGGACTTGATAATCCAGCATCATTGATACTCAGGGCTGTTCTAATTTTAGTGTTACTCTCATTTATAAGGTAAAATTACTTTGAATAGTAATCTTGAAGTTAAAGAATTAACAATAAAAATAGTAATTAACATGTTGAATTGAAACCCCTTTATACAATTACTTAATGACAACTTAAGAAAATTTTAAAATTAAAAATGGCCAGGAAAGAAACTAAGAATAATAGATTAATACTAATTACATTATTCTTTGAACAAAAAGAAGTAGACATCATACTGGGGTAATCATAGCAATGAATAATAATATTAGTTTGTTTGCTGCCAATTTGTGAATGTTCCATGAAATATTAATATTTGCACATTCTTGAATAAATGATAACATGATTAGATTTTTCAACTTATTTCACTTTTAGTTGATCAAAGAGTAAGCTTTATTAGTTTTAATTCTAGAAGGTTTCACATGAAGCTGCAGAGATAATTATGAAAAAAGTTAAAAATAATGATAAACTTGGCAGAGATCATAACAATCCTATTTTATACTAACTCCTAAAACATCCAACTGTCCATGTCTTTATTTCTTTAAGATAATGTGGTTGATTGTAGAGGCTTTCAATGTTTGTGCAGTTGAAGAACTACAATAAAAAATTAAAATGCAGAATGCAGAAATAAAACCATTCAAGGTCTGCTTCTTGTCTTTGTAATCACTGTCCTATCATTGTTTATTCTGAAGCTACTGTTTAAACACAGGAATCCATAGTACAGCAAGGATAGAAATAGGCATGTAGCCTGCAGCAAGCCCAAAGGATTTTGAACTGTTACAGACTTCCTCTCACAGTGAGTTTATATAGCTGTTCTGTTTATAGATGTATTCTGGGTCAGGTTAACTGGAGATTTCCTCAGTTTTTGTGAAGAATACAAAATTTAATCAAGTCAAAGAATAAACACAAGACTTCTTATTTCTTATTTATTGCTAAGGCTTGAATATATCCTCTCAAAAAAAGCATGTACTGGAAACTTGGTCACCATTACAATGGTGTTGTGAAAGGAACTCTAATGAGAGTCGATGAAACCATGAGTGGTTAAATCTATGTCACTACAGCTCAGTGATTGCAGGTGTGGATTCATTATCCTGGAAGTGGGTTCATTGCCGAAGAAGGAGCTCAGACTCTACTGTTTCACTCTCTCCTTCCTCATCTCTCATGGAATGATAGCACCAAGGCTATAATCATTTAAAGTCATGCAGTTGGGTGTCAAGTTGAGCAGAGGTGGACTTGTGAATGTAATCTTGTCCACTTGATCAGATTGATAACACCTTGTGGCTTAGTTAAAAACCATTTCTGGTAGTGATTATGATGGCATTTCAGAGTTGATTTAGTTCTTGTGGATTCTGACAAAACCAATGAATGAATGCCCTGGGTTCAGTATAGGATATCATTATTGGGAAGGTAAAGAGTGTTCCTAGTTGGAGAAGGAGGTCACTGGTAGTGTGTCTTTTGGGGCTATGTCTTACTCTGGCCCCTTTCTCGATCCCCTTTTTCTGCTTCCTATTTGTCAAGGGACCAAGTAACCATGGATTGAACCCTCTGAAACCATGAGGAAAATAAAGAATTCTTCCCCTCAAAAGTTGTTTCTCTCAGATATTTGGCAGTAGTGACAAGATAGCTAACAAATATAGAAAACAAGTCCCCTCTTTCTCAACTTGACATCCCATCATACCATTTTGAACCATATTGGTACAATGACCTATAGGGTAGTCATTAACATTGCTCAGATTTTCTAGGACATGCTATGCCATTGTTCTTGGAGAACCTGAATTAGATACTAGAGATAAATCATCTCTAATCATGCATTGGAAATACTGTCTTGTTTTTGAAAAAAAATTGCCGGGCACTGGTGGCTCACAGCTTAATCCTAGCTACTCAGGAGGCTGAGAACTGAGGATCACGGTTCAAAGCCAGCCAGGGCAGGAAAGTCCATGAGACTCTTATCTCCAATAAACCACCAGAAAACTGGAAGTGGTGCTATGGCTCAAGTGGTAGAGCACTCTCGCCTTGAGCTGAAGAGCTGAGGGACAGTGCCCAAGCCCAGAGTTCAAGCCCAATGCCTGACAAAAAATAAAACAAAAAAAAATTATTAAGACTAACAAAGTTGTTAATAGTGGTTAAAAAATAAACTTTGAATCTCTTGTAGAAATCCCTAAGTTCATTGGGAGAAAGATTAGCATACCTGAATAAGGAAATCTGTCCATACACCTTATGGCCTTGGAATTTCATTCACTTGTGGCTAGAATGTTACTGCAATACCTTCCCACCTTAGAGTTCTCACTCACTGTTCTGTTTATCTTCATGCCACAGAAAGACCAGCTGGCTCCAATTGTTGACTGATAAGTTCAACCTCAGACTTCATTGGTTAAATGCACACTCCCCTTCTGGAAAAGTGTAACTGTTCTCTTGCATCAGGAGATACACAGATGCCAACAGAGGCCAGGCTGATAGTGACTGTGAGAGAAGAGTGCAAGGGAAAGTGTTGAGCTAGAGAGCCAAGAAAGCAGGGGACATCTATTTCATTCTTACCAATTACTACTGCCAATCATTGCCATGCCAGCTTAGCTCTAGTATCTACAATGCATTCAATTCTCTAGAAATACCACGTGTCAATCCATATTGTTTATTTTTCATGGTTTTCAGATGGTAGGAATGAATTAAAGACATTAAAACTATTCTGGGTGCTAGTGGCTCATGCCTGTAATCCTTGTTCAAAAATCCAGCCTGGGCAAGAAGATCATGAGACTTACCTCCAACTAACCACCAAAAAGTCAGAGGAGGAGCTGTGGCTCCAGTGGTAGAATGCCAGCCTTGAATGAAAAAGCCAAGGTGCAATGCCCTGGCCCTGAGTTCAAACTCAGTCCTGGCATGTGTATGTGTGCATACACCCACAAACACACACAGACACAACACATACACACATACACATAAACACAAACACACATGAGCCAAATGGCCTATATCTACAGGCCAACTTATGGTCTACAAACTTGGTGAACTTCCTACTCTTTGGGTTTCCTTAGTTATTCTAACATGTTAATAAAAAGGAAACTTAACTATCTTGGGTAGGGAGGGCATCCAAAAATGCTTTCTGTTCTGGTGCCAAGTCACAGCTTTGCCTTTCACAAACCATTGTTGGTTTGGTCTAAATCTGCTTAATCCACTCAGACCTCAACCATCAGGCTGGGAGAAAAGGGGGATTATCTTTAGTCAATGGTCTCCATTCCACATCATGACTTTGAGGTCCATTTGAGATTAGGTTGGCTTTCTCTGCTGAAATATAAACACAAGGGGAAATGAAACAAATAGAAATTTTCATACTAAGGGACAAAATGAAAATACAGGGTCCTTACATGTACATGAATCTCTTTCAGAATAGTGAACTCATATAAGAATTATCTTTATTGTTTGCTTTTATGTAAATTTTGGTGTGGACATTTCCAGTTTTATTGACTTGATTGGTTAATCAAGATTTCTCTCTCTCTTTTTTTGGTCTTGGCAATGATATGAATTCACTGCCTCTTTCAGTTCTTCCTGTTGCCTTGGTATTTTTCTAAAACATACAAAATGTTATTTCATGGGAAGCCTACCAAAAGCTTTTAAATATTAACAAGCAATGAACAGTAACTGGATTAAGAAGGAGAGAAAGGAAGCGGGCAGTCAGGAGAGTGCCAGGTCTGGGGCAAGAAAGCTGGGACAGAACTATTTTCTTTTCTTAGACATTAACCAAATGATTGTTTTGGATTATTGTGCTGGGTCCTGGTGGGCTCCCATTATGGAAGAAATCCATGCTCTGTTCCTTTGTTCTGTGTGCCCATTGTAATGGGAGAGAGCAGTTACATATAAAACAATTCCCTGAGAAAATCATACCACAAGTCAATGTGTGAGAATCCTCTCATCCCTAATTTTCCATGTCATAAAAGGAAGCTTTGAAGCATATAACCCAGACATTTGCATCGCTTGTTCAGAACAATTAATTAGAGGAGAGATACACTGAATTATAAATTAAGCCTTTCAGAGGAGGATTAAAAGCAATTTTTAATCAAGCTTTTTACTGAGAGAGGATAAACTTTAACTCCAAATTGAAGTCAATACCATATAGGAACAAATGCAAGGGTATTTAATTAATCTGTGGCTTATGAGGATGATGATGATATATGAAAGGCAACTGTGATTTACTGAGAGGACAATTACTAGGGCAGAGAAATGCTCTTGGAGGCTGTACAACCACAAGAACAATGTTGAAGGTCTCCCATGTTTGAAATCCAATATGCTTCATAGTGCCATGACCTAATAAAATTTTGTGGGGTGCTTATGCCTGTAATCCTAGCTACGTAGGGAGCTGAGATTTTAGGATCATAGTTCAAAACCACCCAGACAGGAAAGTCCATGAGATGCTTAGCTCCAATTAACTCTCAAAAAGCCAGAAGAAGACCTGTGGCTCAAGAGGCAGCATGGCAGGCCTGAGTAAAAAATCTAAAGTTCAAGCCCCTATACTGGTACCAAAAAAGAGTACCAGAATCTCACCTGTTTGCAACATACTTACATTTTTCCATTTGCCTGTTTTTGTTAATTCCTGTTTAAGGAGAGTGCCTCTATCAGGCATTTAAAACATTTGTTAAACAATAGTCTCCAGTCCCTCATTGTTGAAAGAAATAAAACTTTCCTGGTAGTGGCCAGGGAATTCAAACACATTTGGCATAACACATTCAATGAGTATTTAGCCCCTGTATACATATCCTATCAAGATAAGTCATAAATGCAATTTTCACAATCTGTATGAAACTTTCAGGGGCAAATGCCAAGCAGTAGGATTTAGGGAAGAAGGAGAAAAATAAGAAATAATTAAAGAAAGCCAGGGGTAATCATCCTTGCATTGCAATCTTAGTTTGCATACCTCATTACTGAAAGTTATGTCTTTTAAATAGCAGGGTGGGTTATAAACAAACTTTTAACTGTGCACACATAGAAATCTGGGTCCTCTTACAAGTATAGGAATCAAAATATCTACTTTTGGGGTCAGGAAATGTATCTAGGCACTGGATTTTAGGGAATTTTGGGGAGATTCTGATGGCACTCAGAAATCCTGCAGAGCAGGGCAACAAATGACTCGTGTTTATCAGACGGTTGCTAGCAGCTATGTGCTTCTAACTCAGCGTAAACCGAGAACAAACAGCTACCCTAACAGGGGCAGATGGCCACTCTGAAGATTTGCACACCTGAACTGCCCTTCAGCCTCAGGATGAGCCAACATCTACATTCCTCCTCCAAACCTGATTTGACTAACATTTGTGTGAGACTCTTACCAGTATTTGTGTATGGTGTATGGTGTGTGGTGTGAGCTGGTACTGAGGCTTGAATTAAGACCCTCCAATTCTTGCTTCCCTTTCTTTCTTGTGATTTCTACTTGAGTCACGCCTCTAATCCAGCATTTTACTGTTTCGTTGGAGATAGAGTCTCACAGGTTTTTCTGCCTCTACTGGCTTTGAATGTTAATCTTCCAATACCTTGGGCCTCCAGAGTAGAAAAAATTATGAATGCGAATGACTAAGCCCTGCTGAGAGATTTTTTTAAATCTTTAAATTTTTTTTTCATGTTTTTAGAGTAACAGTTCTAACAGGTCAGTCTCAGCACTATGTAGGGCCACCACCTGTTTGGATGTCTATGTTCTAATTTTTAAAATCATTTTTGTTTAATACTTGTAACATAAAGCAATAGTTAGCTGCCTATCGACCACTCACCTCATTTCTTCTTTCTTGATATGAATTCTGAAGGATGAGAAGTCAATGCTGTTTCTCAGTTTCCTTGAGAGGAAAGAGAGGTCATGTCATAAGGTTTGAACAGAGAGAAATTAAGAGGCAGCTTTCTGGAGTCTACAAAGAAGTTTTGCTCATGACACAAATCAGAAGGGCATTGAAGAGTTTCCTTGCCCTGTGAGTTGTCCTTGCTTTCTGCAGGTGACAACAGTCATAGAAAGTAATGTCAGGAATGGCAGCTGCTCCTGCACCATCTCAGGGTAAAGGCTGAGAGAATGAGACCACTAGTCTTCATCCTGTCACAGTGCAGCTGAAAAAGGGTCACTCATCAACCTTCTTGTTACACAAAAATTAATGTCCTTAGCCAGGCCCTGGTGGCTTATGCCCATAATTCCAGCTGCTCAGGAGGCTGAGATCTAAGGAGCCAGATTCTGAACTAACTTGGGCAGAAAAGTCTATGAGATTTTTTATCTCCAATTAACTAGCAAAAAGCCAAAAGTGGAGCTGTAAATCAAGCAGTAGAGCATTAGCCTTAGGTGAAAAGCTAAGGGAGAACACCTTGGACCCAAGTTCAAGTCCCAGAACACACTCAGACACACACACACACACACACACACACACACACACACAGACATACACACATTATTACCTTTAAATGTATTTGTCTTTAGGTTAGATATTTCCTTCTTTGCCTGATTGCTTTTTTTAATTTAATTTTTGTTTTATGCCAGTCCTGGGGCTTGAACTCAGGGTCTGGGTACTGTCCTTGCATTTTGTTTTTTACTAAGGGTTAGTGCGCTACCATTTGAGCCAAACCTCCATTTCTGGTTTCTTGCTACTTAATGGGAGATAAGTGACTCACAAATTTTCCTGATAGGGCTGGCTTTGAACCATGAGCCTAATATTTCAGCATCCTGAGTAGCAAAGGTTACAGATGTGAGCCATCAGCACCCAGCCTTTTGCTTAATTGATGTTAGTTATTAAAATTATTTACTTCTTCATGGGGTTATTCTCTCTTAGTGAACTATTGTCTTAGGCATTTTTAAGGTAATATAATATTCTAGATTTGAACTAATTTCTGACTGGGTGGCCTGTGGTATAACTTGTACACATTCACACATATATGTGCATGTTTCTATTTTAATGTCCAGATGAAGACACTCCATGGTAAATTATGGAGGTTCTACAAATACTCAGAATTACCTTTTGTGGCACTATGGATTGAATCCAGAGCCTTGCACATGCTGAAAAAAACACTCCACTCTCTACTATTGAGCTATGTTCCCAGCCTAGACATGCTGTTATTAATGGCGTGTTATTTACCTTGCTTGCTTCTAACAATTTAGAAAAAATTGCAACTATTCACTCATTATGAACACATTCCATTCAAAGAATTAGTTCAAAATCAAGCAAGGAGGAAGAGTTATGACACAAAATAAAGCTGCATAAAGGAAAATATGGATGCCAAGAGTTACTTCCAGAATTTAATTTCTTTTTGGTGCCATCACGGAAGTTTGGACTCATTCTATGTGCTATCCCTTTTATTTTGTTTAATGCTAGTGTTCTACCACTTGAGTCATACCTTTACTTCCACATCTTTGGAAGTTTATTGGAGCTAAGAGTCTCTTGGAATTGTCTATCTAGGATGGCTTTTAAAGTGGGATCCTGCTGGTGTGGGTGGCTCACATTTGTAATCCTAGCTACTCTGGAGGCTGAGAGCTGAGGATCATGGTTCGAAG
Organism: Dipodomys spectabilis; assembly: GCF_019054845.1. Lineage (NCBI taxonomy): Eukaryota > Metazoa > Chordata > Mammalia > Rodentia > Heteromyidae > Dipodomys > Dipodomys spectabilis. The sequence goes on from NW_024871042.1 coordinate 15,325,984, forward strand.
CTAGCCTGGCCAGGAAAGTCCATGCCACTTTTCTCTCCAATTAACCACCTGAAAACTGGAAGTGGAGCTGTCACAGAAAATGGTAGAGCACTAACCTTGTGCAAACAAAGCTCAGTGACAGTGTCCAGGCCCTTAATTCAAGTCCCATTACTGACAAATAAAACAAAACAACAATCAAAAGGAATCCTCAGATTGCAGCCTCTCGGATAGCTAGGTTATTCAAAGCAAACCAATAGCTCAGATGATAACTATTCCCTATCCAAATAGCAGGAAGAACTTACTTTCTTGAAGATCCTTACAAATCAAATATTGTGTAATGTCATTGGGGCCCTACAAAATTTCGTGAAGTCATACACCAGGGTATCTCATCCTTCCTGACACTGGTCTTCAGTACAGAGGAAGCAGAGGAGAAGAAAGAGCTTACTCCACTAAGACCACTTTCCTTAGCTTGAATAAGAGGAACATTATTTTTTGAAAAAAGTGCATTGATTGTGAAGAACACAGACCCTGAAGCAGATTGCCTGGCTTTGATCCTAATTGTTCTTCCTCTTATCTGAATGACTGTGGACAAGTCACATAATTTTGATGTGCCTCAAGTTCCTCCTAGGGACAATAGTAATGGTGCTTACTTAGTGAGGCTTTGTGAGGAGCACATGTATGACCTAGGACAGAGTCAGACACATAGGAAGTACTCTGTTCATGTTCACTTTTCTATTTTGGAATCAGCTCCTCCATATACAATTTAGTCCCAAATTAGTGACTGTGAAAAGTATTTTTATTATATCTCACCGCTGTAGAGTGCAAGACCTTGTTGGGCTTCATGTATTCAATTCCTGCTACTTAAGGCAGCGCATGGGGTCACCCAGTGATGCTCATTGACAGGCCCTGCACCTTGGGAGGGCTGCTGTCAGTTTAGACTGGGCCTTCATGCTAGGGATGGGGTAAAGGTGGCAGCACTTAGACACTTTGGGAGCTTTCTAGATTGCTTCTAAGAGAAAGGATGGCATGGCAAGACCAAACTTCGGGAGCTTCAAGATGTACCTTCTGCTGCATTCTTGTCCCAGCCAAACAAAGAGGATTGTGTAGTTTTAAGAAGGGAAATAGACTCCTATCACAATGGGAAGAGAAAGGATTCATAATCGGTGTTAGTACCCCATCTCAAATACTCCCTCTAGATCCGACCTGAGAGGTGAGCCACTATAGGATGAAATGCTCCTTTAGTCAATGAGGGCTGCTTGGTCACACCAGGGATATAAATATGCACATCATTTTTTAAACTTTTAGAAAAAAATATTGTATATGCAAACTTGATCATCAAAAGCACTGAGATATTAAATCATTTAATAGGATTTTTTAGTACCAATAAAACCTGTTATTTACTATGAAGCATATGTAGGATTTCTTCTAAGATGAGTGATTTCTATTTATCTTTTGTGAATTAGTCTAAAGAAAACCCCAGCCCTCAAAGCCTGGGAATATGTGCTTAGGCATCTGTCACCTATGTAAGCTAGTGATGCCAGTGATCTCAGCTCAGAATCCAAACTGCAAGACTAATCGATGGGTTGTCTTTCAGGCTTTACAGATCAACTGAAAATTGAGTATCTTCTGTTAGAGACTGATAATAAAATGTCAAGAATGAGTCCACTGTAAAAATGTGTACAAGGGAGAAGGAATCACAGGGGAAAGGCAGAAAATTGAATTTCTGCTACATAACCAAGGCAAACTGGGGTGTTTTTGAAGACTGCAACTGGCTTCACATTTGTTTTTTCTCTAGCAGATGTCTTATAGTGGTCCCGGTTTGAATTGTTCCTTCAATCTACTCATTAAGCACTGCTTTCTTTGTTAATGTTTTTATTGTAAATTTGAATGTGTTTATATCAGGCGTCCAAGATGCTTGACCGTGGCCCTTACTATACCCTAGTGTCCACACTAACCTGCTTTGTTAGGTATATTAATCATTTAACACCGGGAACTCTGGAAATCACTATTAGCTGTATGACTTTCTTCTGTTCTTAAAATGTTTTGGGTTTAGAAAACCCACCTCCCACAATGACAATAAAGTGAGTACAAAAATAAATGTATCACTCTTAGTTGTTGAGGGCAAGTTCTAGAGATAAGGAAAAGAGTAATGAAAAAGTAGAGCAATGCTTGGATCACAGTGGGAAGCTTCACTGCTACACAGCAAGGGCACTGTCTTCTGGTCATATAGTTTGATCGCTGAGGTTTCAATCCAGTACTGAAGAGGCTGACCAATATCTCCACAAGTTTTACTTCAGTGTCATATCATTCCTCTTAAGCACCACCATGCTGGAGATCGTCTCAAAAACTACAGAAAGGGCACCATTTTATTTATTTTCCTTTAAAAATTATCTTTAAGCAGACACACAAAGAGGTTTCAACTCAACATGTCAGTTTGTAAGTACAATAAATCTTGATTGATGTCCCCACTTTCATCCTATTCTGTTTCTTGTACTAGGACAATTTACCCCAAGTCTAAGTGATCTGATGCTAATTTTATTACAGTACACTCATCAGTAGCTAATGGTTATAGAAAGAACAAATATTTATATAGTATATGAAAGTATCCTGAGATTGCCTTTATTCATTATAAGTTCACCAAACAGATTTTGTTTTTGTTTTTGTTTTTGTCGGTCGTGGGGCTGGAACTCTGGGCCTGGGCACTGTCCCTCAGCTCTTCAGCTCAAGGCAAGCTCTCTACCGCTTGAGCCACAGCGCCACTTCCAACCAAACAGATTTTGACTGCTCTTGTCTTGACAGAACAAACACATTTGAACAAAGTACACTCAGTAGGTGGTCCTAATGTCTTAACACGAAGACGTGTTTTTTTCCATTTTATGGTAATTTCTCTTCATTACTGACACTTTAAGAAATTCTATGTTGGTCAAGAACATGGACTTTTTCTAGGGTCTCATAGTAAGCAAACTGTTCTATATCACTGAGACAATTCTGGGATTGGAGTGCAAATAACCATTGGATATCTAATTAAGAGGTCGCTATTATTCCAAATCTTCTAAGCACCATACAATTTTAGGAGTCTTTTGTTTCTCTATAGTTGTTGCCTCTTGGTCCTGTGTCAAGAACTATTCTTTTTAGAACAATAACAACAATAACCCTTTGTTCTTTCATTGGTCTCTTGGGGTGTGTTAATGGTATTGAACTCAGACATATATTTGGTGTTCCTTGAAATCATGAATTCCACATCTCAATGGGCTCATTACAGCTTTCCAGCAGGAGATAAATCAAATGGTGTGGCATTTGTTTGAGGGACTTCTAAAGAACAAAAAGGAGTATATATGTCAGAGGGAAGGATGGGGGTGGATGAAATCTATTCCTACATCTAAGGTCATGGAAAAATGCCCTCTCTTAAAAATAGCTGCTCTTTGTGAGGCAGGTATTGCTTGTTGCCTACTCCAAATCCATTTCTTCTCTTTCCTTCCTAGCAGGATCTCTGATTTTGTTCAGGACTGCAATGTATATAGTAACAAAGATCCATATCCTGGAGTTCCTTTGTGGCACTAGAACTGCTCTCTATCTTGATTAAGCTATAATTATATGACTCTCTACAGGGGAAAAATACCACAGACCTATATAGACACACAGACATAAATTTAGTACATGCAAAAAATGGTGAAATATTAGTAGGAGTCCTGGAGTTCAATCTAGCTAATTGTAATCTGTCAACATAAATTTCTTAATTTTTTTAATTAGCGAAGTAATTGCCCAAAGGGATTGCCCTGTGATATTTATAACATACTTATGGAGTTCTTTGATTATGTTTATTGCAACTATATTATTCTTTCTTAACCATCCTCCTGTAAATGTCTGAATTTTGATAGAACACAGCACAATAAAGAGGAGACTGAACAATATCAACATAAATCTTTTGCAAGTTCTTAAGACTGTATTTCCCAATTAAACCTTAAAAATAATAAAGATATCTTCTTCAGACTTCTTTGGAAATAAAGACACCCCCGTGTCCCAATTTTGTTCTCAATTTTTGTTCTTTCCCCTTTCTTCCTGTGTAGAATGCACACAAGGTACCAGAGGTGCAGTGATTCCTGGAAAGTATGAAAAGTTGTGTAAGTGAGTGAAAAAGAAAATTAGAGGGGGGCTGGGAAGGTGGCTCAGTGGTAGAGCGCTTGCCTTGCATGCCTGAGGCCCTGGGTTCGATTCCTCAGCACCACATAAGCAAAAAGAAAAAAACCGAAAGTGGCGCTGTGGCTCAAGTGGTAGAGCGCTAGCCTTGAGCTGAAGAGCTGAGGGACAGCCCCCAGGCCCAGAGTTCAGGCCCCACAACCGGACCCCCCTCCCCCAAAAAAAAAAGAAAATTAGAGGGAATTTAGGTCCTTGACTGTAACTATCCCAAAACAATCTAATGGGATTTTATACATGAAATCCTAAAGGATTCACTTGGTCACCAAAGGTCTGGATAACAGTAGACTTTCATTCTACCATCCCTAGGTATCATCCTGGATGACAGTAAAGGAGACCTCTATTGCCATACCAGAAATGAACACAAGAAGTTCTATTGTCTCAGAGGGTTGGACTTAAGTGCCCTAAAGGCTCTGATTTGTATGATTCAAGGTAAACCCTGAGCTTGGGCATGGATAATGATAGTATCTAGGGATCTGCTAAATTGTTACCTAATGATCAAGGGGTGTTTGTAGACCAAATATCATGAAAACGAGAAGAATGCTAGCATAATGATGGGAGACTAAATCACTTTTACCATAATTTACTCTGCTTTTCCTTGAAGAGAAAACCTACCTGTGATAATTTCACATGCCTTAATGAGCCATCTAAGAGAAAACATCTTGCTAATTGTCCATTGACTTTGGGTTTGAGCCTGTGATAGTGGTATTGTCAAATAGAATGTGAATCTCTCAGAAAAACTTTCAGAAGCATCACAAATTCCCATCAGAATTCTTGCTCTCCTATGTAGTGAAGCTTCTTCATCTGTCTAGGTGACTGAAATAGGAAAGGTAGAACAGATCAACAACCTAGCTGTGGTAAACCCACAGCCAAAATATAATATGTGGAAAATAAACCTTTGTTGTTTTGCTTAAAATTTAAGTCAATATGCCGGGTGCCAGTGGCTCATGCCTGTAATCCTAGCTACTCAGGAGGCTGAGATCTGAGGATCACGGTTCAAATCCAGCCTGGGCAGAAAAGTCCATGAGAATCTGATCTCCAATAAACCACTAGAAAACCCGAAGTGGTTCTGTGGCACAAGAGGTAGAGCACTTGCCTTGAGCTGAAGAATGCAGGGACAGTGCCCAGGCCCAGAGTACAAACCCCATGACCGACAAAAAAAAAATTAAGCCAATAAGAATTTAGAGTTTGTAATATTGCAAGAAAACCAGAGTACAGAGAGGAATGTACAATTCAGTGAAGAAATAACATAGCTGGGCTCCTGTAGCTTACAACTGTAATCTTAGCTACTCAGGAAGCTGAACTCTGAGGATAGAGGCTTCAAGCCATCTCAGGCAGCAAAGTCTGAAAGATTCTTATGTCCCCTTTACAATCAAACAAGCTGGAAATGGAGCTGTGGCTCAAGAGTTAGAGCACTAACCTTGAATGAAAAAGCTAAAGGACAGGGCCCAGTCCTTGATTTCAAGCCACCACTCCTCCTAAAAGAAAAGCAGTCAACATAGCAAGGTACAAAGTATATAAGCCAAATATAAAGAGGGAATTCTGATTAGAAAGTAGCTTTAGGCACAGATGGATAGATGGGACCTGTTTTGATGAATTCTTCAAATTCTACTGAATGTTTTCTTTTATATCATATGTCAGAGTACTGGCTAATTTGGGCTGTAAGGCAAATGTAGAGATTCTGATTCCAGCTACTCCATTTGCAAATTGTGTGTTCTTGGTCAACTTACAAATCTTCTCTAAAGTAAGGTAATTAGTAAGACCTATTTCACTGTATGTTGTAGTAATTAGGTATATAAATAAATAGCTCAGAGTTTGTTCTGTAGTATGCTCTAAATAATGACTAGTGTTAATGGGATGGATCTTTTTCTACTCTATTATTTTACACTGTTCTGCTTTTGGATTTCTGTGCACAATTAGAAAATTAGCAGGATTGGAAAAGTAAAGCCAGTCCAAATGGATGGATGTATAGAAAGAATTATGGCAAGATAAATAAAAGTTGGAAAAATAGTTGTAAGAAAAAATGTGTCATCTGTTTATTATCTCTGATCAATTATCATATCTATCATCTATTATCTATCCTCTTATCACTTTTTATGGATTGACCTTTAAAAGAAAATACATTTACTGGAATCAAAAGCAAAATTCAAAATAGTTTTATTTTTTAACTGAATCACTCTTGTAAATTTTTATTGAGACAATTTAAACATACAGAACCCTTGAGAGAACTGTACAGAGAACTTTCATACATCCAGTACCAAATAAGAAGTTGTGGATGGCAGGTGATGGTGGTTCATGACTGTAGTCCTAGCGACTCAAGAGACTGAGATCTGAGGATCATAATTCTCAGCCAACACAGACAGAAAACTGTGAGACTCTTATCCAGTAAACAAGTTGGAAGTGGATCTGTGGCTCAAAGGGTAAATCGCTTAGTCTTAAGTGAAGAGGCAAGGGGACAGCACCCAGACCTTGAGTTCAAGTCTCAGTAGGAACACGTGTGTGGGCGTGCTCATACATATACACCTTCTACAATGATAGCCTCTGGTGTGTGAGCACATACTTACGCTCTTTCTCTTTCTCTCTCTCTCTCTCTCTCTCTCTCTCTCTCTCTCTCTCTCTCTCTCTCTCTCACACACACACACACACACAGACTCATCAACTCGAGTGGGTCTTGTTTCACCTCTCTTCTCTTCCTCTAAATACCTTAGAGAACACTGCAGAGGACACGGCATTTGGTTAAATCACTTTGAAAAATAGTTTGCAATTAGTCTTTTTCTAATAAAGGCCAACATGCTTGCACTCTTAGAATTTCTCATTATGAGTTACAGAGCATCAGAAAATTAGAGTTAGTTATTAACCAGTGGGTGGTATATCAGCTTGTTAAAATACAAAGTGTGGGCTGTGATCATGGTTTCCAGCCAAGAGTCTGCCACACATGCCTCCCACGTGCCTTCTAGGCACCGAGTTTTGGCGCATAATGGTATGAGTGAGATTTTTTTTTGAAGTGGCACCTTATAAAATCTGAAGGACAAATCAGTGCCAAAACAAAATCAATTTATTTTTATTGTAATATGTACTTAAAGACCATCAAGAATGCAATATACTTTTATTATTTGAGAAAAATAAGCAAGATATGGTCCTGCATGGGGATTAAACACATGCATAGTTAATTGGAGTTCAAGACAGATGACAAGTAGTACAAAATTCCAAAGCACAGACTATATTATCAGAGAAGGTGTGTGAGTTATTTTGTATTTGGAGAAATGAGGCAACGGGAGGTAGTTTCATAAAGGAAGCCATTTTCAAATTTAACTTTAAAAAATGAGTAGCATTTTTGACAGGAAAACTAGGAAGTGAGAGTGGAAAATAATTTTAAAAGGTGTGAACATAAAGACAAGGCTTATTGAGGGAATAGTGATGGGTAAGTTCTCAATTCTGGAACCTTTTGTCAAATATTTCTGCAATTCCAAACAGTATTCTGGAAATTTATTTTTTTGTCCAATTTAGTAAATTTATTTACTTATTTATTTTCCAAATTTTTTAATTAATTAATTTATTTATTTCGGGTCCGGTCATGGGGCCTGAACTCTGGGCCTGGGCACTATCCCTCAGCTCTTCAGCTCAAGGCTAGTGCTCTACCACTTGAGCCACAGCGCCACTTCTGGCTTTTTTCTTTTTGCTTATGTGGTGCTAAGGAATCGAACCCAGGGCCTCATGCATGTAAGGCAAGTGCTCTCCACTGAGCCACCTTCCCAGCCCTCCAAATTTTATTTTTATCAATACACTTTTTCTTTTTTAATTTTTTTGTTTTTTATTTTTGTTTTACAGTTATGTAAGTAAAGTAATGAGTACATTTCTTGTCAAACATTGTTATCCCCTCCCTCATGTTTTACTCCCAATTTCCCTCCCTTCCCGCAACTCTCCCTCACCTTCCAGGTTGGAGAGTTCATTTCCAACTTAACATTTTGTGAGTCTCACTGTTATATTGGTTCACCCTTTGTCCTTTGTTTCACCATTTTGTTATTCTCTTTCCCTGTCCCAAGTCAGATAAATGTATATATAAGACACAGAGTACCAGAGTCAAACATAGTAACTACAGGGGATAAGCCAGAAGGAAAAAGAAAAACAAAGAAAAAAAGAATTTCATACAGTACATTAAAAACACCATCATCATAATCATCATCAACAACAACAACAAAGATCCCTCTTGTTTCCTTATCTTGGAATTCATTTTGATTAACATCATTTTATATGGTCATATGAACATAGCTGTTGAGTTATTGTGATCCTCTACTAGGACTGTCCTACACGTATGCTAATTGTTACAAATGAGAGAAATCATGGAACGTATGTTTCTTTGGGTCTGGCTCACTTCACTTAATATAAAAGGGGTGATATCATTTTCTCTGCTGGAAGCATAGAATTCCGTGGTGTATATACACTACATTTTCTTGATCCATTCATCTGCTAAAGGGCATCTGGGTTGGTTCTATATCTTAAGTAAATAATGCTGCAATGAACATAGTTGTGCTGATAGCTCTAGTGTGGACTTGTTTGTGATCATTTGGGTAAATGCCAAGGAATGGAATTGATGGATCATAGGGTAGTTGTATGTTTAGTCTTTTGAGGTACCTCCATACTGCTTTCCAGAGTGGTTGAACCAGTTTACATTTCTACCAACAGTGTAGTAGTGTTCCCTTTTGCCCATATCCTTGCCAGCATCTACTATTATTTGTTTCCTTGATAATAGTCATTCTAACTGGGATGAGGTGGTTTTGATTTGCATTTCCTTTTAAAAAAATTTTAATAGGTTTTTTTATTGTAAAAATAGTGTACAGAGGGAATACAGTTACATGAGCAAGGTAATGAGTACATTTCCTATCAAGCATTATCTCCTCCTATGTTTTTCCCCTACCATCCCTTCCCTCCCTCCTCCACAACTACATTCCCCACCATACCTAATTTGTAAAGTGTCTTGTATATAATATATATAATACATATGTATTATATATTATATATGTATTATGTATATATATGTATTATATATTATATAAATAGATTGTATATATTATATAGATTATATATTATATTATATATATGGATTATATATATTGTATATATATTATATATTATACATATATATTATATATTATTATATATTATATATTATTACATATATTATATATATTATATTATATATTATATATTATGTGTATATTATATATATTATATTATAGATTATATATATTATATATAGATCATATAATATAGTATATAGTATATATTATATAGTATATATTATATTATTATATATATACATAATAAATACATTATATATACATAATATATTATACATAATATATATATATATACACATAATAATATATACATATATTATATATACATTATATATACATAATAAATATATATAAATATATATTCTATATATATAAAATATATGTAAAATATATTTTATATATATAACATATATATATAAAATATATTATATATATTATATATAAATATATATATAATATATAATATACATATATTTTATAATATATGTAATATATTATATATATAATATAATATATAATATACATATAATATATAATATATACATAACATATATATATTTAATATATATAACATATTTTATACATATAGTATATATATAATATATAATATATAATATATAATATAATATATATATATAATATACATAACATATAATATATAATATATAGATTATATAATATTATATATATTATATATCATATAATCTGTATATTATATATAATCTATATATAGTACATATTATACAGATTATATCATGATACATATAATATATAATAATATATAATATATGTATATACCACATTATATTATTATTTAACATTATATAATATATTATATATAATACACTATAATATATTATATAATGAATTATATAATATATAATATATTGTAATGTACTATATATTATTATATATTATTATTACATATTATATATAATATATAATATAACATGACATATAATATATATAATATTGTATATGACATATATTATAATGTATAATATATAATATACAATGTAATATATAATAACACATATTATATTATATGTATTATATTATAATACATATTTTATGTATAATATTATATGTATAATATATTATATATAATACATATTATGTATATAATGTTGTTTTGATTTGCATTTCTTTTATGGCTAGAGAGATTGAGCATTTCTTCATACGTCTGTTGGCCATTCTTATTTCCTCTTCAGAGAAGTTTCTCTTTAAGTCCTTAGGCCACTTATTTATCAAGCAGTTGTTTCTTTGAGGATTTGTTGGGGGATTTAATTTTTTGAGTTGTAGGTATATTTTAGATATGAGACTCTTACCCATTCTATGGCTAGTGCAGATCTTCTCCCAGTCTGTGGGCTTTCTATTGATCTTGCTAGCTATGTCCTTTGGAATGCAGAAGTTCTGCAATTTCATGCAATCCCATTTGCATTCTTTGATTTGTTGTATTTCTGGGTCTCTATTAAGAAAATATTGACCTGTGCCAAGGAGACCTAGGGTTTCTCCTATTCCTTCCTGTAATGTTTTCAGAATGTCTGCTTTGATTCCAAGGTCTTTGATCCATTTGGAGTTGATTCTGGTGCAGGGTGATAGATAAGGATCTAGATTTCTACAGGTGATTAACCAATTCTGCCAGCACCATTTACCGAAGACTGTTTTTCTTCCATTCTGTTTTTTTAGCTCCCTTATCAAAGATTAGGTAGCTATGGGTTCACTTCTGGGTTCTCAATTCTATTCCATTGGTCCTAAGGTTTGTTCTTGTGCTAGTACCACGTTGTTTTGAATACCATGGCTTTGTAGTAGAGTTTGAAATTTGGTATTGATATTCTTCCAGCACTATTCGTTCTGGTTAAGAATTGTTTTTGCTACTTGGGGTCTTTTTATTGTTCCATGAGAATTTTTGGATTGCTTCTTCTATTTCATTGAAGAATGAGGTTGGAAGATTGATAGATATTAGCACTGAATTTGTAGGTAGCTTTGGGAAGTATTGCCATTTTCACAATGTTGATCTCCAATCCAGAAGCATGGGAGGTTTTTCTACTTCCTAAGTTCTGCTTTGATTTCCTTTTTCAGGTTTTTAAAGTTTTCATGGTAGAAGTCCTTCACTTCTTTAGTTAAGTTAATTCCTAGGTATTTTCTTTTTTTGTGGGGCTATTACAAAAGGAGTTGCTTTCCTGATTTCAGCCACGCTCTTCTCATTGTTGGCATACAGAAAAGCCATTGTTTTTTGAGGGTTAATTTTATACCCTGCTACTTTGCCAAAGTTTCAAATCAGCTCGAGTAATTGGGGAGTGGAGTCCGTGGGATTCTTTAAGTACAAGATCATGTCATCTGCAAAGAGGGAGAGTTTTACTCCACCTTTCCCTATTTGGATCCCCTTTTTGTTTCGATCTTGTCTTATAGCTGTAGCTAGGCATTCTAATACTAAATTGAAGAGAAGTAGTGAGAATGGACATCCTTGTCTCATTCCTGAGTTTAGAGCAAATGGCTTTAGTTTTCTCCATTAAGTATAATGCTGGCTGTAGGTTTGTCATATGCAGCCTTTATTGTATTGAGGAATGTTTCATGGATTCCTAGTTTTTCTAGAGCCTTCATCATAAACGGGTGCCGGATCTTGTCAAATGCTTTTCTTTGCATCTATTGAGATAACCATGTGGTTCTTATTCTTGCTCTTATTGATGGGATGAATTATATTAATTGATTTGCGTATATTGAACCAGCTTTGCATCCCTGAAATGAGTCCTGTTTGATTGTGGACAAATGGAATTGCATGAAGCTGCAGAGCTTCTGCATGACAAAGGACATAGCTAGCAAGATCAATAGAAAGGCCATGGATTGGGAGAAGATCTTCACTAGTTATACAACAGACAAGGGTCTCATATCTAAAATATACTCAGAACTCAAAAAATTAAATCCCCCAACAACAAGTCCTCAAAGAAACAATTGCTTGATAAATAAGTGGGCTAAAGACTTAAAGAGAAACTTCTCTGAAGAGGAAATAAGAATGGCTAACAGATATATGAAGAAATGCTCAATCTCTCTAGCCATAAAAGAAATGCAAATCAAAACAACGTTGAGATTCCACCCCACCCCAGTTAGAATGGCTATAATCAAGAACTCTAATAACAACAGATGCTGGAGGGGATGTGGCCAGAAGGGAACCCTACTGCATTGTTGGTGGGAGTGTAAACTTATTCAACTACTTTGGAAAGCAGCATGGAGGTTCCTCAAAAGACTTCTTTTTAATTTTTTATTGTCTTTAAATAGTTGTTCAAAGCGGTTTCAATTCAACATGTCAGTTTTCAGTATCATTAATCTTCATCAATGTCACTCTTCCATCATTATCCTCTAACTCTCCCAGCCCCACCCATCTACACAGGTTACCTAGTTCAATTTTCACATATTTGAGCTGAATATTATTTTTTTTGGGGGGGGGTCTGGTTGTGGGGCCTGAACTCTGGGCCTGTGCGCTGTCCCTCAGCTCTTCAGCTCAAGACTAACGCTCTACCACTTGAGCCACAGCACCACTTCCAGCTTTTTTTTTTCTTTTTGCTTATGTGGTGCTGAGGAATAGAACCCAGGGCCTCATGCATGCAAGGCAAGCGCTCTACCACTGAGCCCCCTTCCCAGCCCTTGAGCTGAATATTGTGACTGTATTTGCTCACCCTTCCTCTCTCCATTTGTCTGCCCATCCTCCCCTCCACTTCACCCCTACCTGAAAAGACAGTTTTCAGCTTCCTGGTATTCATTTTGTTAAACTATAGAGACTTTTTTTTTTTTAAGAGAGACATTATTTGTGCCTTCAGCCTTGAAGGCAGATGAGATATGTAGCACCAGTTTTTCGACACACACCCTTTGAATGATTAACATGTCTACAAGCAGAGTTTACCAGGAATCTGACCCAAAGTTTAAAGAAAAGGAGACCATGACAAAATGAAAGCAGGGATACCAGGATTCTACTTGTATTATAATTACTATTGGTCCAAATAAGAAGGCTTTTTTTTTTTTTAAACAGTTTCTATGAGCCAGGTGCTAGTGGCTCATGTCTGTAATCCTAGCTACTCGGGAGGCTGAGATCTGAGGATCCTGGTTCAAAGCCAGCCCGGGCAGGAAAGACCATGAGACTCCTATCTCCAATAAACCACCAGAAAACCAGAAGTGGTGCTGTGGCTCAAGTGGTAGAGCGCTGGCCTTGAGCTGAAGAGCTGAGGGACAGCGCCCAGGCCCAGAGTTCAAGCCCTATGACCGACAAAAAACAAAAACAAAAACCAGTTTGTAAGTACTTGTTTTATGTACAGTATAAGGGAGAAAAATAAAGCTCTCTCTACTTTTCACCATTTCTTGAGACAGTCACTGGGGCTAGAACTCAAGGCCTCAAGCTCTTGCTCAATTTTTTATTCAATGTAGGTGCTCTACCACTTGGACCATTACCCTACCTCTGGGACTCTTCTGCCCAGGCTGGCTTTGAAACACAATCCTCAGATATCATCCTCTTGAATAGGTAGGGTTACAAGGGTGAATCACTAGTGCTATTTTCACTATTTTTAACTTGTATGACCCATGACAGAAGGTAGACTAAGGAGAAGAAAATGGACAGACATTGATTATGATGTACATACCACACATGCACAACATGAACCCCATCAACAGCTACACAGTGAAAAACTTAAAATTGCTGGTACATTTTGAAATGTCATGAATAGACACATAGATTTATAGATGAGAAGCTAATAATTAATGAACCAATATTAACCATCTAATAAAATAATCCCAGTGGTAGGAGATACAAGAATGCATCTGAAGTTTTAAAGCATTAGTTTCTGTTGATCTGTTTTTAAATGTAGCTATGTGAAGAATAAACATCACATAGTGTCTAAAATAAAACTAACAAAACAAAATGCCCAAACTGAAATGTTTTGAATACCCTACCTTGTGCTCTTATTTGGCTTTTACACTCAACCTGTTGCTCTGTAACTTGAGCCACTGATTCACTTGCAGTGTTTTGTGGGTTAGAGATAAATTGTCTCTCGATGGATTTGTCTGCCTGGGCTGGCTTCAAACTGTAATCTCAGATCTCATCTTCCTGACTAGCTAAGATTATAGGCAGGAGCAACTGGTACCTGTCTTGAGAGCATGATACAATTTCGGGCGAAAAAAAAAATTATGTATGTAAAAGTAAAAACAAGTACATACAAATGGCTTCTTTAATAAAAAAAAAAAAAAGCTGAACCATTTGGCTCTACAAATTCATACTTGAAGCTTGGCATCGTTGACTCCATTTTGATTCTTTCTCCTTTGTTCGGAACCATTCTCTTCTGCAGTCACACTGAATTCTAGAACAACAGGTCTGATGAATAAACATCTTGTGACAAGAGTTGAATCTACCTCTGTCCCCAAACAACAATAATTTATTTTGTTGTGCCAAGGCCCAGATGATGATCAAGCAGCACACAGGTTGACTGGTCTAACTGCCTGTTTTAGTTCCTTTCTTTTGAAAATCTGAAAGCTGATAACAGTGTCCTGAAGATGGACTTGGAGTCATTGAACCTCTTTATCTTTTCTTCCCAAGTGGCAACATTGAGTAAATATCTCTTTGCCTGTTATCACTCCTTCCTTAAACTGGTGCATAGGGTAGGTGAACTAAGACCATTCTGTTGGGATTTCTGGAAAAAGGACTTTTACATGAAGTTTTGGTAGCATTATTAGTATCCCATATGTGGAAAACTGAATATGTGAGATTTTCTTAAAGGTGAAATTTACCCAGGGGGCCTTATTTTACTCAGATGTCAGAAAAAAATGAAATAAAAAGGTTAGAAAGGCTAGGCACAGGAGGTTCACACCTGTAATCCTAGCTACTCAGGAGGCTGAGATCTGAGGATCATGGTTCAAAGCCAGCCCAGGCAGGAAAATCTATGAGACTCTTATCCTCAATGAACCACAGAAAACTGGAATTCAACTATGGCTCAAAGTGATAGAGTGCTAGCCTTGAGGAGAAAGAGGCTCAGGGACAGTGCCCAGGCCCTGTGGTTCAAGCCCCAGGACTGGCGATCATGACCCAGGACAAGCTATCACTGGAGGGTAATAGCATGATCACCCCCCAAGGTCAAAGACACAGAAACCAGCTGGGTGCTGTGGCTCATGTCTGTCATCCTTGCTATTCAGGAGGCTGAGATCTGAGGACTGTGGTTCAGAGGCACCTCAGGCAGGAAAGTCCACAGGCCTCTTTTCTCCAATGAACCACCAGAAAGCCAAAAGGGGAGCTGTGGCTCAAAGTGGTAGAGCACTAGCCTTGAGCTAAATGATCTCAGGGATGGTGCCCAGGCCCTGAGTACAAGCCCCAAGACTCACCAAAAATTAAAAAAGAGACACAGAAAACACAGGTGACTAAAATAATCAAATATACAGTGGTGTGAGTATATATACTGTTATCATTTGTAGTGGAGTTTTCTATTGCTCAGAAATACTGATAAGGAAGGTCTCCAGAAATCCAAATGAAGGGGACAAGTGTCTGGCTATTGTTTACATATCCTGTGTGTTTCAGGAAGAAACCCACCCTACTCACATCTGCCAAAGTCCCCCAACACTAACACTGTAACAAGTGGGCACACAATAGGGTGCTGATGTGGTTTTCAGCCTGTCCTCAAAAGAACCTGGCACAGGGCTCAGGAGGGGACAGGATATCAGCATCAATAGGTCATTGTTCTACTCCTTTAGGGCCCTTGTGGTGTTCCTGTTCCTGGACAATGACACTGCCGGGAAGTGAGGGACTGTCCCCAGAACTGGCGTTCTTGTGTGCTCTTCATTGCTTCTTTTCCCTGGTGGCTTTTCTGTGGGACACCAGCTGGGGAAAGGCCTGGAGAACCATGCCATGGGCGATAGCTCTTTATGTGTTTGGTTTCTGCTGCTCACCATGTGTTATTAATTACTTAGCAACTCCACAAACTCAGCGTTTTCAAAGGAGACTAGTAAAGCAGACAGACTCAGATCTGGCTTGGGAAAATCCATGTAAAAGTGGAGTCAAAATTCTCCTGACAAACACTTGTGGACTTATAAGAGGGTTGGTATATATCCTGTTAATTTCTTCTGTTAATGAAGGCCCATTTCAATCTCTCATCTATGCAAGACTTAGTCTAGGACACAGAATTTTGGGAAGGTGCCTGTGGTAGTTTGTCAGGGCTTCTATAACAAAGAACCAAAGATTGAGTGGCTCACAGAGGCAAAGTCTATTTTCCCACTGTTCTGAAAGCTGGAGGTCAAAGACTACGGTGTCAACAAGGTCAGGGTCTTCTAAGGTTTTTCTCCTTGGCCTTGGAGCCTTATCTTTTGTCATCTTCTCTTGGTCTCTGCTCTCCATGGGTTTTTGTCCTCATCTCCTTATAAACTACCAGTCATACCAGCTTAAGGTCCACCCAGATTTTACTCTAATTATTCCTTAAAATAGGAGTAAGGAATAGGCACTACCCCCCAATACATCCACTATGGAACTCGATGAAGTACAGCATCAATATAAGAACTTTTTCTGGAGAGGGGAAGTGGTGAATATATTTCAACTCCCAGCAATGCTTTTCTCCCTTCTTACAAGCAGATACTCTTTGACTCATGATTGAACAGTTACAACTCCCAACAGTTCTTAGTAAATCTTATCTGCCCTCCTGACAGCACAGAAGATGGCAGTCTTTTGTGCACCAATATGAACATATAGGGCTCTTTTATTCCAAGCTCTTGGCTCTGAACTGGACTTTCCTGGTTTCTTCAGGATGGGGTGGAGAGCTGAGAGTAAGCCTCATGGGAAGACACTTCTAAGACAGAAAAATGACAACACAGGCACCGTTCTGCCAAATTTACATTTTTTGACAGAATCACTGCCTACTTACTCCTTGTCTCTATAACTTTCTTTTCCTTAAATATTTTATTAGCAATTACAAACAAAAGCTTAAGTTGTACTTACCACGAAGCCACGCCAGTGTAAAAGCAGAGAGTGACTTTTAGATACAACCTCTTATTTCTCACCATGTCACCCCAAAGGGTTTTATGAAAGAGTACAAATTCTTATTAAGGCATCTCTCTTGATCAAAATTTATTTTCTAGTTAATACTAATTAATCAAAACTGAACTTCATCGTAATTACCACGATTGATGATCCTGGAATGCCAGGGGAGAAAAAAAAAGATTTAAAGTATCACTTTCATATGGATATATCACATTGGAGTTTTCTGTCTTCAATATGAAATTTATTAAAAAATTACAAGTATAGAAATCAGAAAAGAATTACAATATTGCAACTTGAAGAATAACACATCAGAATAAGCAAATAACAAAGCATAGAAGAGATAAAGTGCTCCCTGGGGACTAAGCAAAAGAGGAAAAGGAGTCAGACTTATTTTTTTTTCCCTAAAAACAGGCTTTCTCTTTCCCAAGGGAGGTTTCTTGAAGGGATGGTTTCCTGTGGGATCAATCTTTAAGCAAAACAATGATGAAGGTAATAAGTGAATAGAGGAATATGAGCCAGTTATTAACAATTATAAATATGATACTGGGATTAAAAATGAGCTGGGTGCCAGACTCTCATGCCTGCAATCTCAGCCACCTGAGTAACCTAGTCAGATCTGAAAGCCAGCTGGGACAGAAAAGTGTGTGAGGTTCTCATCTCTAATGAACTACTCAGAGAAGGCCGGAAATAAATGTAGCTGTGGTTCAAGTGGTAGAGCCCTAGCCTTGAGCAAGAGAAGTTCAAGGACAGGCCCTAAATTCAAGCTTTGAATGGTGTGGCCTCCCTCCCCCCCACATGATTAGTGCCATTTCCTACTTTTTTCTTTCTTTTCTTTTTTCTTGTTTTTGTTGGTCGTGGGGCTTGAACTCTGGACGTGGGCGCTCGCTGTCCCTGAACTCTTCAGCTCAAGGTGAGTGCTCTACCACTTGAGCCACAGCGTCTCTTCCAGTTTTCTGGTGGTTAATTGGAGAAAAGAGTCTCACGGTCTTTCCAGCCAGGGGCTGGCTTTGGACAGTGATCCTCAGATCTCAGCCTCCAAAGTAGCTAGGATTACAGATGTGAGCCACCTGCACCTGGCTTACCATATCCTACTTTTAAAAACTCTTAAAGATACAGTTCCTACCTGCTAATAGTTGCCTGCTGAAGGCTGACAGCATGTCTCTGCCTGTTCTAAGTCACTCAAGTGTTTGATCTCCTTTTAAATAAACAACTAAAACTCAGAGAAAAATAAAATAATTCCTTATCTGCTTTGCAGAAAGCTCAATGGGGAGCCTCTTTTGGTGACAAATGTAATACTCTAGTCAGAGATGGCATTGACATAACTTTAGTTTGTATTACCACATAGACCACTGAATAGTAAGTAAATCCAGGGTATAAGTCTTCGTTCCAATTTATATATTCATTAGAGAATCAGTTTTGTCCTGTCATTGTCTTGTCTACTTTTTTTTTTTTTACAATACTTTCATTGTATTAAAAATCACAGATACATATATAAAGTTGGAATTTTACTGCATACATTTTTCCTACAAATACAACAGAATTCCTCACATTTTCTAAGTGAACTTTTCAATCCAAATCTGACTGATTTGTTAGTTTGCTTTTACAAGACAATTCTGAGTGTGTGTGCCAGGATTGTATCTTGTACTCAAGACCTCCCATTTTTCCTTAGATACTTAACTCAAGATTGGCACTCTGCCACTTGATTCACACTTCACCTGCTGGCAATTTTTGCTGGTTAATTGAGATAAGAGTCCCACAGACTTTTTTGCCCAGCTTGAATTTACACAGATCCTCAGATCTCAACTTCTTAAGCAGCTAGGATTACAGATGTGAGCCACCATTCCTGGTAAGACAAAGTTTTTGAGAGTAGGTTTAGGTTTGTAGTAAAATTTTGGAAGAAGAGACAAAGAGTTCCCATGTTCTTCTGCTTCCTAGGAGTAATTTGTTTTTTTTTTTTTTTTTCCTTATAAACCAAACTTATCAAAGTATCTTTACAAAGCTGTCCAGGAGGGCAGAGTCACTTGGCATTTTCTTTTTTTTTTTGGGTCCGGTCGTGGGACCTGAACTCTGGGCCTGGGCGCTGTCCCTCAGCTCTTCAGCTCAAGGCTAGCACTCTACCACTTGAGCCATAGCGCCACTTCCGGCTTTTTTCTTTTTGCTTATGTGGTGCTGGGGAATCGAACCCAGGGCCTCAGGCATGCAAGGCAAGGCAAGCGCTCTACCACTGAGCCACCTTCCCAGCCCCAAGTCACTTGGCATTTTCTGTTCTCACTGAACATCTTTTTTTGAATTAATTTGTCAGAATGGAACATAGGGGAAATATATATGCGTGTGTTTGTGTGTGTGTGTGTGTGTGTATGGGAGAAGAGTGGGAGAATGGGAGAAGAGTTGGAGAATGGGAGAAGAGTGAAAGGTGCAGAGTGTACAGTGTCAAACCTGATCAAGCAAGAGTGCCAATCGTAGAAAAAGACATCTTCAGGCTTTTCCTTTCCTCTAAAGATATTCTAAAACCTACTCATTTTTAGATCTGGTGATATAGGTAGACACTAGTGCATGTATCAAGTTAAATTCAAATGAACTAAAACTATGCAAAATTAAAACTTCAGTTCCACCCTTGCAGTAGCCACATTCCAAGTGTTCTGTAAGCAATGCTTCTGTGTGGTAGCCAGGGGCCACCAAGCTGAGACGTGCCTTTAAGGGACTTCTCTTCATTGGTCATCGTTACCCTGATACCAAAGTGAAAGGCCAGAGCTGCTTGAGAAGATAATTGTGTATAGAAAGAGGAGGTGGCTAAGCATAGTAAACAGGCCCTGACCTCTTCACATTTGATTTTAGCAGAGGCCTCAAACTTCATGAGACAGGAATATGTTGGGCCCCAGAGAGGAAGCTAAGACTTGAGTACAATACAACCAGATTTCCCCAAATTAGTCATTTCCCTTTCCATCAGTGCTGAGCTCTGCTCTGAAACCTCCTTTCCATGGGGGTGTACCTATTGCCATCTTGTATTTCATTAGTCACTTTCACTTATTTAATTAGCAAACTCAATCCATCTATTGATTTTTGTGCCAGTACCAGGACTTAAACTCTTGGGTATTGCTCTATCACTTGGCATTTTTTTGCACAAGGTTGGCACTCTACCACTTCAACCATGCCTCCCCTTTCACTTTTTGGTGGTTAATTGGAGAGGATTTTTCTACCCAGGCTGGCTTCAAATCCCAATCCTCAGATCTTACAGTAGCTAGGATTAGAGACATGAGCCAGCTGCACTTAGCTCAAATCTCCCTATTCCAATATGAAATTCAACTTCAGATCTCCACTGATTTAAGTAAGCACATTAAATTGGTATATTTCTCTGTATTTCCATAAGAAATTCCTTTCTAATAAATTCTGAACATCATTTGACTTAACATTTATCATATTAGCATATTACATTATTTTGGTATTAATGCTGAAATAGTTTAATCATGTATTTCAAGTGAATGGAAAGTGGGTCATAAGATCCATGAGGCTTGTTTGGTTTTGCTATTCTAGCACATTCTTATTTTTCATCTGTGACAACCATTAATATTCCATTTAATTAAATCTCACTTTTACTTCCTTTTTTATGCTCAATAAGAGTGATTTTAAAAAATCCTTTTTAAATTAATGTGTCCTGGCATCCAAAAATAGGCCATTTTGGCTCTCATAATAATTGCATATATAAGAGATGAAATCATCTGTTGGTTTTTAATGCTTTTCAGTTAAAATAATTTCCATATGGTTGAATTAGGCATGAGCTCCATGCATAGAAACCAATATAGCTGAAATTATTTGTACAAGACGTTAGATGAAGTGGAGAAACTCGAAAATTTCAGCTCTGCAAACATATAAATTAGCAAGTGTAGACTGCTTCTCAAAGGCTCCAAAGTAACTGTCAATAACAAAGATGGTAACCATCAAGACCTGACTCTGAAAAGAAAAATAAATCTGTATAATTCATTAGCAGTTATCATACACCAAATGTTTTCTAAATATCACCTCAATTAAGAAGTAGCAAGCTTGTTTCTTTTTTGGGGGGGGAGGGGCATGGTCACGGGACTTGAACTCTGAGCCTGGGCGCTATCCCTCAGCTCTTCACCTCAAGGCGAGTGCTCTACCACTTGAGCCCCAGAGCCACTTTTGGTTTTCCGAGAAGTTAATTGGAGATAAGAGTGTCACGGAGTTTCTTGAGTAGGTAGGATTACAGGCATGAGCCACCAGTACCCAGTGACAAGCTTGTTTCTCTGTAGAGGTGTTCTACACCTAGAAGGTCATGTCCTGTTTACCCAACTGCTCAACTCTGCCATTGAGACATAGAAACAGCTAGACACAAGCTGAAGTATAGCTTGTACATATGCTTTTATAAAAAACAAAAACAAAAAGACAGTCATAGAACTTGCTTTGGATCTTTGGATTATAGTTAGAGTTAGTTCTCATACATAACTGATGGGTAAGTTTCCACCACTAAAAGATGGCTGCCATTGTATCAATTCAGACATCTTCTGTCAGCACGTGGGCAGGAAGGATATACTTTTGCAAGGTCTCTAGTTACACATCTTCAGAAGTCCTAACAGTTCTATTGGGTCTGGTTCCACTCAGAGCTCTGAGCATGGGCCCAGAACAATGTATGGTACAAGACTATTGTACTTCCCATAAAAACTTCAGCATGTCTGACCAGCTTTTCTTTCAAATTCTTTTCCTGGGCTTCCTTCCTACCTTCCTGACCTCCAGCTTTGTGCTGTGATTCGCAGACCCTCATTCTATTGTAAACACATTCCTGTCTGTGTACAGGCCCTCCATAAAATTCTTTTCCCACTTATCTCTCTTGACCGTGTTTCCTGTGTCCATACGAGTTCTTCCTAAGTTGTGAAAAAGGTTACCTCTGCCCTCATGCCTCAGAGTGACTACGTTGGGTCTGCAATAACCACAGCCCCTGAGACATAACCGCCACCAGCCACATCCCCTTACTCATCTAGGATGTAAGAAGATAAGGGGAAAATGTACAGCTGGAGCTAGCTCATTCCCAGATCTACTGATGACTCTCAAGAAAACAGTATTTCAACGGGAATGTATTTCCTGGATTTCTCAAATTTAAGTACATCGGTGTGATGTGTTTTCCATTTGGCTGTTTCATGAGTATCCTTTTTAAGAAATGAATCAATTATCTTCCCTACAAACCAGTTTATACTTTTGTGGGCTACTAAAACCATCTGTATTGTTTTACCAAAATCACAATGCTGTTTATTTCTTCCTTGTACAGTGCTGAGGATAGAACACACAGGGCCTTTACGCATGCTAAGCAAGGACTGCACAACTAAGCTACATCCCCAGTTCCTCCATGACTTCTTTTATTTTCTTTTGGAGAATAAGACACTGTTTATGAATAGAGTATACATTCAATCTGGTTCAAACCACCTCGATCCGGTTCGTTCCGGTTCAAACCGACTTGATCCGGTTCAATCCGGTTGAAACTGGTTCAAACCGGCTGAAAGCGGTTCAATCCGGCTGAAACCGATTCAAACCAGGTCAATCCGGTTCAAGCCGGCTCAATCTGGCCGAAACCGGTTCAATCCGGTTCAAACCGGCCCCAACCGGTTCAAACCCGCTCAAACCAGTTCAATCTGGCTGAAACCGGGTCTACCTGGCTGAAACCGGTTCAAACCTGCTCAAACCGGTTCAAACCGGCTGAAACCGGCGCTATCGAGCTGAAACCGGTTCAAACCCGTTCAATCCGGTTCATACCGGCTCAAACCGGTTCAGTCTGGCTGAAACCGTTTTAAACCGGCTGAAACCGGTTCAATCCGGTTCAAACCGGCCCCCAATCGGTTCAAACCGGTTCAATCCGGCTGAAACCGGTTCAATCCGGTTCAGACCGGCTCAAACCGGCTGAAACCGGTTCAAACCGGCTCAAATCGGTTCAAACTGGTTCAAACCGGCTCAAACCGGCTCAGTCTGGCTGAAACCAGTTCAATCTGTTTGAAACCGGCCCCAACCGGTTCAAACCGGCTGAAACCGGTTCAAACCGCCTCAAACCGGTTCAGTCTGGCTGAAACCGGTTCAATCCGTTTTAAAACGGCCCCAACCGGTTCAAACCGGCTGAAACCGGTTTAAACCGCCTCAAACCGGGTGAACCGGTTCAATCCGAATTAAACCGGTTCAAAACGGTTCTATCCGCTAAAACCGCTTCAAACCGGCTGGAACCGGTTCAATATGGCTGAAACCGGTTCAAACCGGCTCAAACAGGTTCAAACCGACTCAAACCGGTTCAATCGGCCTCAAACCGGTTCTATCCGGCTGAAACCGGCTCAAACTAGCATGATCTGGTTCAGACAGGCTCAAACCGGTTCAAACCGACTTGATCCGGTTCAATCTCGGTTCAAACCGGCTGGAACCGGTTCAATATGGCTGAAACCGGTTCAAACCGGTTCAATCTGGCTGAAACCATTTGAATCCGGCTGTAACCGGTTCCATCTGGCTGAAACCGGTTCAATCCGGTTCAAACCGGCCCCAACCGGTTCAATCCAGCTTAAACCGGCTCAAACCGGTTCAGACCGGCTCAAATCGGTTCTATCTGCCTCAAACCGGTTCTAGCCGGCCTGAACCGGATCAATCCGGTTTGATCGGATGAAACCGGCTCGAACCGGCTCAAACTGGTTCAATCCGGCTCAAACTGGTTCAAACCGGCTTCATCCGGTTTGATCCGGCTCAAACCCGTTCAAACTGGCTGAAACCGGTTCAAACCGGCTCAAACCGTTTCAAACGGCTCAAACCGGTTCTATCCGCCTCAAACCGGTTCTAGCCGGCTGGAACCGGTTCGATCCGGTTTGATCGGATGAAACCGGTTCGAACCGGTTCAAACCGGTTCAAACCGGCCTGATCCGGTTCAATCCGGCTCAATCCAGCTCAAACCAGCTCAATACGGTTCAAACCATCCCAAACCGGTTCAAACAGGCTGAAACCGGTTCAAGCCAATTCAATCCGGCTGAAGCCGCATCAAACCGATTCAATCCGGCTGAAACTGGTTTGAACCGGTTCGAACCGGTTCAATCCGGTTCAAACCGGCTGAAACCTGTTCAAACCAGTCAATCCGGCTGAAACCGGTTCAAACCTGTTTCAACCGGTTCAATCCGGCTCATACCGGCTCAAACCGGTTCAATCTGGCTGAAACCGTTTGAATCCGGCTGAAACCTGTTCAATGCGGTTCAAACCGGCCCCATCCGGTTCAAACCAGCTGAAACCGGCTCAAACTAGCTTGATCCGGTTCAATCCGGCTCAAACCGGTTTAAATCGGCTTGATCTGGCTCAAACCGGTTCAATCCGGCTGAAACCGGTTCAATCCGGCTGAAACCGGTTCAAATCGGTTCAAACCGGCTGAAGCCGGTTCAAATCGGCTCAAACCGGTTCAATCTGGCTGAAACCGTTTCAATCCGGCTTAAACCGGTTCAAACCGGCTGAAACCGGTTCTATGTGGCTGAAACCGGTTCAAACTGGCTCAAACCTGTTGAAACCGGTACAATCCGGTTGAAAATGGCTTGATCCAGTTCAATCCAGCTCAAACTGTTTCAGACCGGTTCAATCCGGTTCAATCCGGCTCAAACCGGTTCAAACCGGCTTGATCCGGTTCAATCCGGCTCAAACTGGCTTGATCCGGTTCAAGCCGGTTCAATCAGGCTGAAACCAGATCAAACCGGCTCAAACTGGCTGAAACTGTTTCAAACCGGTTCAATCCGGCTGAAACCGGTTCAAGCCGGCTCAAACCGGTTCTATCCACCTCAAACCAGTTCTAGCCGGCTGAAACCGGTTCTATCTGGCTGAAACCGGCTCAATCTGGTTTGAGCCGTCTGAAACCGGCTCAATCTGGTTTGAGCCGGATGAAACCGGCTCAAACCGGTTCAAACCGGTTCAATCAGGCTGAAACCAGATCAAACCTGTTCAACCGGTTCAATCCGCCTCAAACCGGTTCTATCCTGCTCAAACCATTTCAATCTGTATCAAACCGGTTCAAACCAGCTTGATCCGGTTCAATCTGGCTGAAACCAGTTCAAACCGGCTCAAACCGGTTCAATCCTGCTCAAACCGGTTCAAACCGGCTTGATCCGGTTCAATCCGGTTCCATGTTGCTGGATCAGAGAGGAATTGAAACCAGGCTAATATTCATTAAACTTTCACTATTTTCTAGGTCCAAGAGCTTTCTATAGATAAATTCATTTAATCATCAAAATAATTTTATGAGCTAGATCCTGATATTGTTCCTGCTTTGCAGAAAGAGACTAAGACATGGAAAGACTAGATATCATAGTGGTGTCCACTTATTAAGAATTGAGACTAGAATTTAACTTCAAACAATCAAATGCTAGAGTCTCATCCACTAGTATGCTATCTGGCACCCTTGCTGTTGCAGAAGTCCAACAGCAGCAAACATTTCTCAGGAATTCATTTTTTTCTTTTTCATTTTTTTTCTTTTGTATAACTATTAGCAAAAGCAGAAGCCTGTACTGTTTCTATCTTTCCCACGATTATTTCAGTGAATAGAAGGGGGGGGGGGGGAGGGGGAGACTGCTTTATGATTCACTCCTTTATTTCTAGGTCATTAGAAGCATTAGCTCATTTCTGGATGACTCAGATACCATATATAATTGTAAGGAACTCTACCACTTTTTCTAATATACTCTCACAGTTAGTGCAAACTAAGAAATGCATAATCATCTATAAGGGAATGACTGCACATTGCTAAATATTTTCAGCTTTAGCCTTCATTTTCCCAAGATGAAATAAATCCTGATGACATTTATTAGGAATTTGCCCATCTTATGGCAGAACAAAACATACGCATTTCAACTAGGCCAAAAGAATTTTTTTAAATTAAATTTTTTATTGTGAAAATACTGTACAGAGGGGTTACAGTTACATGAGAAAAGTAATGAGTACATTTGTTATCCAGCATTGTTGCCTCCTCCTTTGTTTTTCCCTTACCATCCCTTCCCTCCCACCTAATCCCCCTCCCCTACTCCCCCCCCCCATTGTAAAGTTCGTTTTCCGACATAGCATCTTGTACATCTCATTGTTGCAATGGGCCAACGTGTATCCCTATTTAAACAATTTGTTTTTTTCCCTTCCCCTCCACAAATTATACCAGCATCAAATTCAGTGAAAGCAGGGGTTATACTGTGGGGGAGGGACATACAAAGCAACCAAAAAAATCACATGGTACCTTATAAATACGTTAGAAACAATAGCAAGGAAGAAAAAACCACTTGTGTCCCTATCTTGGGGGAGAATTTGTTTTATGGAATGTCCCAAACACCAGACAGTCTTACATAAAAATCTCAGAGTTCTGTAAACTTTATAGTATTTTTATGCTGGAGCATGTATCAGGAAGCAAGAATAAAGACAAAGAAAAGAGAATTAAAATTGTGGGTCTACTGGGCCCTGGTGGCTTCTGCTTGTAATCCTAGCTATTCAGAAGATTAGATCTGAAGATTTGTGATTCAAAGCCAGCCTGGGCAGGAAATTCCATAAGACACTTATCTCCAGTTAACCCCCCAAAAAACTGGAAGTGGAGTTGTGGGTGCTAGGCTCATGTGAAAAAGCTAAAAAGGGCTCAGGCCCTGAGTTCAAGCCCAGTACTGGCATAGACATACTATCACCAATACCACCAACACTTAAAAATTCCTGTTGGTCATTTCTTGAATTCTTGCCTTCTCAGTTCTTTGGAAATGCACAGGCCTAGTGTTTTCTCCTGTGTTAAGTGCCAAGTTATGGAATGTTGTTAGATCAGTTCTGGTGTCAAAAGTTGAGGTACTACCTAATTAATTGCTTACAACATTACTGTTACTATATACAGTTCCAACCAAAAAAGCACATATAACACTCTGGCATAAACTACTTTTTTTGTTGTTAAGGTATTTCATTGATATATGAAAGTTGACAAAGGCTGGTACTTATTTACTGGAATACAATGATTATGTGTTCCTAGCCTTGCTGTAGGTGAGATTTTATTAAAGCATTTTATTAAAATACAAATAAGATATAAAATAAAAGAGAAAAATCAGTCAGAAAAACTCAGTGAAAGCATAAAGGTGTGTCAGAACACAAAAATCTACACAATGAGGTCATGAATTTTTGCTAAAGGAGTGCCAAAAACAAACTGTTGCTACTAGTCAGTGACAAGCAGGAAACTAAAGATGGGTGATTCATACTACTGTCATGCTCAAACTGTCTTACTGCTCAAGAGACAAACAATTCCTTCTGATTATAAGGTCGTAATTCTCTCTTGAGTCGATAAGAAAGGATATTCTATATTGTCATAAATGTCTCAACAGTAAACCTAGACACACCTTGCACTAGAGCAGTTCATACAACATACCTGAGTATTGGCAGTTGGTATGTGGCCAAGTCAATGCAAGTGAAAATGAAGAGCTATCAAAGCTGGTGCAAATGGTTAGAAGGCCATGCTTCCTGCTGATTGGCTCAAACTAAGGTAGACTAAAGAACATGTAATGGTAATTATCCAACATTTATACCAAATGGGAAACAGTTCCAAGACCCACCAAAAATCTCTCTTTTCTGCTTTGGAGTGAAGTTGGACTATTTGGTGTGGATGAATGCAACATTTCTAGGGATCTCAGCCAGAAATGGTCCTTTCAAGCTGCGTACCAGTGGCTCACATCTGTAATCCTAGCTACTCAGGAAGCTGATATCTGAAGATCATAGTTCAAAGGCAACCTGGGCAGACAAATCCTAGAGACTCTTTCAATTAACCAGTAAAAAGCCAAAAGTGGGGGTGTGGTTCTAATGGAAGAGTGCCAGCCTTGTGCAGAAAAGCCAACTGAGAGTGTGAAACTGAGTTCAAGATACAGTAAGTACCAGCACAATCACAGAGAGAGAGAGAGAGAGAGAGAGAGAGAGAGAGAGAGAGAGAGAGAGAGAGAGAGAGAGAGAGAGGGAGGGAGAGAGAGAGAGGGAGAGAGAGAGAGAGAGGGAGAGAGAGAGGGAGAGAGGGAGAGAGAGGAGAAAAAGAAAGAAAGAAAGAAAGAAAGAAAGAAAGAAAGAAAGAAAGAAAGAAAGAAAGAAAGAAAGAAAGAAAGAAAGAAAGAGGAAGGCGAAAAGAAGGATATTTTCAGTTGAAGAATACTGATCCATAGCCACACTTCCTGAAGTAATGCTAATACCAGCCCACTGAGCCATTTTTTGCCTTTCTACAAAGTGAAAATGGCTGTTGCATTAAATAATGGATGGATGCTACATCTCAATCATGGAGTATAGAGGTGGCAATCCTTAGATATGTGCGTAATGTGTTATGTGGGAAGAGATCTTGCTGAATCACTTTTTTGAGATAAATTTTTGGCTACTTTTCAAAACAATGTCACATATTCACTCTTCAAGACTTAAAAAAATTTTTTTTGTTGTTGTGGGGCTTGAATTTGGGGCCTGGGCACTGTCTCTGAGCTCTTTTGCTCAAGGCTAACACTCTACCACATTGAGCCTCAGTGTCACTTCCTGTTTCTTGGTGGTTAATTGGAGTTAAGTGTCTCACAGGGACTTTCCTGCCCAGGCTGGCCCTGAACTACGATCTTTAGATATCAAAGAATTCAGGTGTGAGCTACCAGTTCCTGGCTACTTCAGGACTTTTATTCAGCTGTCTGGGAGGGGGGGGGAGGTCTTTTCTGATGGCTTGAGATGAGTTGCTCTGCATGCACTGTCCTCCTTACCCAAGGCCATAGCAGTGAGGCAGCCAGAGTCCCATGGCCAGCTGGAGTAGAGGGTGAAGGCCTGGACCACTTGCTTTCTTCTTTCTTATCTCTTCCTGTGAGGAATGAGAAACACACATGCATGCATGGGCCACTGGGGGTTCTTCCATCTAATGCTTTGTGAGCTCTGAGTTAATAAATCAGAGTTGCTGCAGGAGTTCCTACTCTTCAAAATGCTAATGTGAATTGTGAATTCTCAAATTATACATTCATTACAAAGCCCTCCTTCTCCCCTTCTACTGAGATAGAAGTCACAGAACTCACAGTTAGCCATTGGGAAACATGTGCTTCAGTGGAATTTAGTACATTTAGCATTGTGCAACCACTACCCCTGTCTAGTTCCACCACACTTTCATCACTACTGAACAGTCATTTCCTACTGGCCCTCCTCCAAGCCCCTTACAACTGTTTATCTGCTTTTTTGCTCCATACTTTCTGGATATTTTCATATAAACAGAATCATATAACATTTTAATATAGTGTCTGACCTTATATCCCTGAACTTTGTTCCTTAACAGAATGTTGTTTTCCTTTCCCGCCGCCTCCTCCTCCTCCTCCTCCTCCTCCTCCTCCTCCTCCCCCTCCTCCTCCTCCTCCTGCTTCTTCTTTCTTCCATGTCTGTCTTCTTCTTTCCTTCCTTCCTTCCTTCCTTCCTTCTTCCTTCCTTCCTTCCTTCCTTCCTTCCTACCTTCCTTCCTTCCTTCCTTCCTTCCTTCCTTCTCTTTCTTTCTTTCTTTCTTTCTCTTTCTTTCTTTCTTTCTTTCTTTCTTTCTTTCTTTCTTTCTTTCTTTCTTTCTTTCTTTCTTTCTTTCTTTCTTCCTTCCTTCCTTCCTTCCTTCCTTCTCTTTCTTTCTTTCTTTCTCTTTCTTTCGTTCTTTTTTTTCTTTCTCTCTTTCTTTCTTTCCTTCTTTCTTTCTTCTAACATGATTTACTAGGTAGCTCCAGCTGTCTTTGAACTCATCCTCTTCCTGCCTTGGCCTCATAATGTGTCTTGAGGTTTAGGCATGTTGTAGCATATGTCAATGGTTCATTGTTCTATGGATAATGTCCTCTTACATTGCTATTCCACATTGTATTTATCCTTTCACCAGTTGGAGAACCTTCGGCAGCTAACAGTGACATTTTGTCTTTTTAAAATAGGGTTGATATGAATATTTGTGTATATGTTTTGTTTGAATATTTATTTTCATTCCTTAAGGGTATATATCTAGGAGTGGAATTATTGGATTAGATGATCTGGCTGTATTGAATTTTTTGAGGACCCCTAACCATTATTTAAAAAGCATATTAATATGGATAAACTGAGGAATAATATACTGTGAAAACCATTATAAGTTTACTTTAGGATATTAAGTTAGTTAAAATCTTAACATTAACTTTAGTTACCTTTAGTTATTTTTTTTTTATGATGGTCCTGGGACTTGAACTTAGAGCCTGGGTTCTGTCTCTGGGTATTTTTTGCTCAAGGCTAGCTCTGTAGCTCTACTTCTGTCTTTTTGGTGGTTAATTGGTTATAAGAGTTTCAGAGACTTCCCTACCTGGGCTGGATTCAAACTGAGATACTAAGATCTCAACCTCTTGAGTAAGCTAGGATTGCAGGCATTAACTACTGGCTCTTGGCTTAGTTAATGTTTTGATTCACAGAATTATTCGACTGTTCAGAAAATTTTAACCCAAAGCCTTATCTTTGTAGTAATAAAATTTTAGGCCAAAATTTACAAAGAAGAAAACTTAAAAAAAAGTACATCCTTAGTGATCCTGCTCATATCATACCAGGCCAAAGTTGTTCTTCTATGCTTATAATACTTTTCCTTCAATGAATAAAGGTTATTATGATGGTCCCTTAAGCACAATGTGAATAGCAGCTGTCTTATAAATACTTGCGGATCGGCTACTGGATGGAGTGTGACCATTGTGAGGTGACTAGTTCATTTAGGAAGTCAAGTGACACATGTGTCAAGTCCATTGCCATGAGCAGCTATGGAAGGCTACTGTACATCACCTGGACAACAGTGTCGCTGCTTGCACCACTCCCTTCTCCCATAGGAAGAGACAAAAAGCCCTGATGGGATTCCCATGGAACCAGGAATTTCCCTCCTGCCTGGGTGAAATAGAATGTACCATTGTCCTGAAGCTCTACAGTTGCTGACAGCCAACATTCCTAAACAATTGCTGCTGTGTATTCCCTGTACTGCTGCTATGAGCAATACAGAATCCCTGGCTTGGAGCAGTCTTGTGTTCCCTGAGGAAAAAGTTGTTTCTTAGCAACTCGTCTACATTGCAGAGATCTGTGAGTAGTTTTACTGCAGAGGGCTGAAGTGTAGTCCCTCCCTTTAAGTCCATCAGTGCCCAGGCCCAGGACTCTCTTGGAATGGTGTGAGGATTAAGTAGGCCCAAGTGGATATTGTACTGTGTAAATTTTCCTAATCAAGGCCATGCCTGTGAGTATGGAGCAATTTGCCCTGAAGTCTGGAATGTTGTACGTGGAGGCCTGCAAGGAGAATCATGTGCATATTGTATCTTTCATTCATCCTTTTCTTGTTTTGTTTTGTTTTTGGTGCTAGTACTGGGACCTGGGCAGTCTCTGGATTTTTTGCTCAGGTTCTACCACTTGAGCCACAGCTCTGTTTCTGGCTTTTTGGTGATTAATTGGAGATGAAAGTCTCACAGACCTTTCTGTCCAGGCTGGTTCCAAATGGGCATTCTCAAATCTCAGCCTCCTAAGTTACTAGGATTACAGGCATGAGGTAGGCCTAGTGGTTATGTCCCTTTGAAAGGTTTCCATTTGCATCCTGGCTCTTGTAGCTTTTGCTTTTTTTCAGGATTTCCTGAGTCTGATTGTCTGATGTCTATGACTGCTCCTCTATGTAGTTCTCAAACTCAGAATTGGAAAGTGGATCAATCAATCCTTGTCCAATTAACATTCTATAGGGCAATGAATTTCTCTTCACTAGTGTTTTGATTTCTAAACAGTATTAGAATTAAATGACCTTTTATATGGCAATCTTCACAAAAAGTGGCACACTATTCGTTTTCTAGTATAGAAGTGCACATGGCAGCCCCTACAAATATCATGACTTCTAATCCCATATGAACAGCATGAAGTTGTTACTGGGATTATGATCCAAGCCAAAACTCATTTTGAAATGAAAGGAGAGTTTTAGTAATAGCAGAGGTAAACAGGGACTGACCCGGGAAATATAGGAAGTACATTGTATTAAGTAAAGCGAACAATTTAATAAAAGGAGATGGATGTTCAAGCCTAGATTGTTAGGATTTGGACATGTGATCTCTATTAACTGAATTTTTCTGTTTGTAAAGGTGTCATGGTTTTCTCTAGTATTCTTTGGTTCAGTTTCTTGTTCTCATGATAGATAATACTTTATTAGTGCCTCTCTTTATCCAATAGCTAGTGACTCTTGCCTATATTTCTAGCTATTCAGGAGGCTGAGATCTGAGAATCCTGGTTCAAAGCTAGCCTAAGCAGACAAATTTGAGAGGATGTAAGTGCAATTAACAAATATAAAGGTGGAAGTGGAGGTGTGGCTCAAATTGTAGAGCACCAATGTTGAGTAAAAAAAAAACTAAGCAATAGGTAATTTAAGCCCCAGTGTTGGCACAACAAACAAACAAACAAACGGAAAGGTTCTGTCTCTTCAACCACGTGTCTTTGTACCAACCACAGTGTGAGTGAGAGAATAAAGCACACACCATAAACTTGTCAGGTAATGTTAGTATCTGCACTGTCAGAACTTTCTGGAGAAAGTCAATTCACACTTGGCTTGCTGATACTGACAGCAATACATGCAGGCTGATAATGCCATGCAGACAACGTGTGGAAGAAGTATTTTCCCCACACTATCATGGTAGTTCTCAGGTTGCTGTACTGTTGAGAGCACTAGTTTTTGAACTTTAGGAAGAGTGCCCACAAACACACGGAAACATAATATGACAAACATCTTACTTATCTCTGCAAGTTGGAACCTGAAGAACGCATTACAAACTTGGAATATTGAATTTTATAGATGTATTCATTTGTTAACTCATCCATCAATGTATTATTAAGTGCCGACTGTGTCACACATGCATAAAGGGACTACTACGTTAGATTATTGCAATGTGAGAAAGAAATCGCAAAAAAATAAAAACAAAGGAAACTAACCAAAAGGAATACATATAATAGTTTTTATTTCTAGAACTTTCAAAACTTATAGCAAGTTACAGAGGCAGAAAGGTTAGGAGAGTGAAGGAACCTTTTAAAATATTAGCAGAAATTACACAAGAAGGTTTCATTGTGAAATTCACATACGTGAATATAATGTAATCTGGACAAATTTATCTGTATTACTCAGACTCCTTTCAACAGTTTTTAGTAGCCTTTATTATGCTGTTATATATAACATATCACATATATGTATATATACATATATACCATATATACAGTATATATGTTTATATACATATAAGTATAGGTACATACATACATACTTATATGTGTATATGCATATACATATATAGTCTATATTTACGTATATAATATATATATTCTATCATATTCATCCTTTCCCCTCTCTAAGCAGTCCCCCTTTATGTCATATTATTATTTTCTTTTTGGTCTAATTTCCACATATGAGTAAAAATCACAATATTTATCTTTCTGAGTTTGGCTTATATCACTAACATAATGATGTCCAGTTCCATCCATTTTGCTACAAATGATATTGGCATTTGCATAATACTCCTTAATATGCACGTACCACATTTTCTTTAATTAATCATTAAATGTAAGTGTTGGCACTTAGGCTGATTCCATAGTTTGGATATTGTAAGTAATGTTATAAACTTGACAGATATCTCTATTCTATGTTGACCTACATCCTTTGGATATATATACAATAGTGATGTGGCTCCAACAGTGTAAGTATTTTTTTATCCCTGTATCTTTGCCAGCATGTGTTGCTGTTTATTTTCTTGGTGATAGCCATTATGACTGGAGTGAAATAGAATCAGTGTAGAAGTTTTTTTTTTTTTTTTTTTTGTCTGTCATGTGGCTTGAATTCAGGGCCTAGGCGCTGTCCCTGAGTTTTTTTGCTTAAGGCTTGCCCTCTACCACTCTACCACTTTGAGCCACACAGTCATTTCCAGTTTTCTGGTGATTAATTGGAGATAAAAGTCTCGCAGACTTTCCTGCCCCAACTGGCTTCAAACTGTGATCCTCAGACCTCAACCTCCTGAGTAGTTAGGTTTACAGGAAGAAGCCACAAATGTCCAGCTCCTTAGTATATTTCTGAGTACAATTTCCTTTCTTTCTAAAGATGTTAAGTATATCTCTATTCACTAGCCACTTGTATTTTTTCTTTTGAGTGTTGTCTGTATAATTCATTTATTGATTAACGTATTTGTTCCTTTGGTGTTAAATTTTTTAGCTTTAAAATACTCTTGTTATGAATCCTTTTTCCAACAATTACCTTGTGAAAGTTTTTTTCCCCATTCTGTGTTTTTTTTATTTTAGTAATTGTTTTCTTTGATACACCGAAGCTTTTTATTTTGATGCAATAACATATGCCAATTCTTGTTTTTATTTCCTGGGAAATTGGAGTTCTAGTCAGGAAGTAATTGCCTATGTCTATATCTTTAAGTGCTTTTGTCTATGTTTTCAAATTGTATTTTCAAAGTTTCAGATATTAGCATTAAGATCTCTTATCAATTGAAAATATTCTTGCACAGTTCTGAGATAGGACTCTAGTTTTATTTTTTGTATGTAGATAACCAATTTTCCTGCAATATCTGTTAAAGAATCTGTGTTCTCTCCAACATATGTTTTTAGGTCCTTTGTCAAAAATCAGATAGTTGTCTTGCACGGATTTATTTCTGGATTTATTTCTATTCCATTGGTCTTTGTGTATCATATTGTTTTTGCTTCTATGGGTTTGAATTATAATTCAAATCGCGGCTGATAATCTTCCAGCATAGCTTGATTTATTTACTTATTTATTTATTTACTTTTGTTCAGGATTGTTTTGGCTATTGGGGTTTTTGAATGCTTCCATATGGACTTTCCTGCCCAGGCTGCCCTCAGATCCCAGCCTCCTGAGTAGCTAGGATTATAGGAATGATCCACTGGCTATCACTGAGCTTTTGATGGGATTGCATTTAAACTGTGGGTAGCTTTCAGTACTATAACCATCTTTACAGCATTAATTCTACCAGTCCATAATTATGAGAGGTTTTTCAGCTTCCCGTGTCATTTTCAATTACTTTCTTGAATGTTTCAAGGAAGACCTTCTATAACAAAGTGTACATTTATCTTAGTACTTGAAAGATGATAAGATTTGAACTGTCTAGTAAGTTATAGAGGTGTCATTTCCAATCAGGTGCTGGAAATGCCTATAATCCTAACTACTCAGTAAGCTGCGATCTGAGGATCATGAATCTAAGGCAACCTGGACAGAAAAGTCCATGAGACTTGGAAACTAGAAGTGGTGCTGTGGCTCAAAGTGGTAGAGTGCTAGCCTTGAGCAAAAGAGCTCAGGGACAGTGCCCAGGTTCTGAGCTCATACCCTACAACTGACAAAGAAGAGAGAGAGAGAAAGAAAGAGAGAGAAGTAGCATTTCTAAGAGATAACTAGAATGTGCAAAGATTCTGATAAGGAAAGTGGTTGGGTATTCAAGGAACTCAAGAAATAAAAAACAAAAAACAAAAAAGAATGGTAATAGCAAGGGAAAAAAGCTATAGAGCATTAGGAGAGGATACCAGAGAAGAAGACAGGAATTAGGTTGTGTAGAACTTTATAGGGCATGACTTTTGGATTTTATTCAAAAAGCCATCACATGATCTGATATACATTTGTCACTAGATCACTGGAGGTTTTTGTGCTTTATTTTGTTATGCTTTGCTGGTTTTATAACTTACTAAAGTGAATAGGCTGTTGAATCCTCAGGGTGGTGCGTAATGGGGGATCTTCAGTGTTCACTTTAAAATAAGTTTGTGACTTCTAAAAAAAGAAAAAAGTAATTTTGCTTGCTGAGAATTGATAAGAGAGATAAGAGTGGAAGTATACACAAAAAAATAAAAATTAAAAAGAAAGAGTGGAAGTATAGACAGGTGATAGCAACAAATCACGTGAGAATTATCAAGATCATAGGAAGCCATTAGTTTGGAATGAGTTGAGAATGTGGAGAAAGGGTTTGCTCATAGATGGGAGATGAAATATCAGGTAATTCAATGAACCAGGGTTGACTCCTTGAATGTTGTCTGGAACAATTGGAAGACTGGTGATGCTGCTCAGTGAGATGGAGTGGTAAGAGGAAAGTGCATTTAGAAGTAAAAAGAGAATCAATAGCCAGCCCTCAAAGAGTCAACTGAGCATGTTGTGTGTTACATGCCTGTTGAAGGTCAAGATAATACCAGTGTAAATTTTATAGAAAAGATAGGTCAGTGGTATTGAGAACAGAAAGAGAGGCTGGCTAGGTAATCATGGCAAAGGGCCCTTCCTCAGAAGTTCTGTATCCTTCACCGTGGTCTTGAGCAGTCACACATGTGATTCCCTGGGCATCACACCAAGGTTGATTGCTCCTGGAAAATGTGCATGTGAACAGTGGGTTGATGAGACTGCAAAGATGTGCCATCAGCACAAACATCCAGTCATAGTTGCTAAATGACAAAAGGAGAGCTTGTGTAGGCAGTCTGGGGCCTCTGATTGGGTCTAGGGACCAATATGCCCCACGGGATGTCCAGTGCTCTTGAGAGTCATGTATCCATCTCCTAGAGACACCTGATTAACCCCTGTACAATGCCTCCAAAGTGCTGCCCTCCCTTGGAACCCCTCTTGCCCAACGGGAGCTCTGCTTATCTTTTTCTTCAATGCATCTTAGTGATTTTACTTTTACTCCTGTGTCTTCAAACTCATTCTTCGAAATCATAGAGACAAAGAACATGATTCAAGTATTGAAGTTTTTCAATATGAATATAGGTAGGGAAATCATTAGCACAGGATATTTAAGCATGAATTAGATAAATTGTTGGGAGTGTAAGATAGGAAGAATGAGTTTTGAGATACTAGGAAGAGAAAAACCAAAAAAAAAATCTTTGAGGAGATGCATTCTGAAAGACAGAAGGAAAGATAGTGGGAGGGTATTCTGTCACCAGAGGAAGGAAAGAACACAATGTAAGGATTAGAATGAGCAAGATTTAACAATCTTGCTGTCATTTGTGCCAAGTCCATCACTCTCACTGCAGTTTGAAATTAAAGATGTATCAGCCAGGCGCCAGTGGCTCATGCCTATAATCCTAGCTACTCAAGAAGCTGAAATCTGAGAAGTGCAATTTGAAACCAGCTCAAACAGACATGAGACTCTTATCTTTAATTAACCAGAAAGCAGCTAGAAGTGGAGAGCTGTGGCTCCATTGCCAGCCTTGAGTGTAAAACCTAAGGAACAACACCTCTTAGTTCAAGCCCCAGTACCAGCAAAAATAAAAATAAAAATGATCTCTATTTTCAAGACTAAGTTCAGCCAAGCAGATAGGTATGAGAGTATATTTCTTTTTTCCAAGATAAGAAGCATGATCCATTTCTATCCAAAACTTAAATCATGTGAGAACACGTTTCTTTAAGCTGTAATAAAAAAGTAAAGAGCATATTAACACTGGTGGTGTTTAGATAGATCTTCTGATCTTCTCAGATCATCTGGAAACTGAAAAGCATATTGCATTCTTTATTATTTCACTTTTAATTCAAGATTAAGTATATTTACTTTTTCTTCCAATGCTCTGTTACCTAAGAATAATAGGAAAAATTCTCTTTCCTGGGTAAGAAATTTAATATTCCTAATATGACTTCTTTCCGTCAACGTTGCATAATTTGTTGTTTACTTTGGAGATTTCTCAGTGGAATGTCAAGGGTCAACTTCTATCACTTGATTTGAGGGGAAATGATTGATTTTCCATATTTTCCTTTCCATATTTTCCTTTACAGAAGGAAAAGATGACAAAGCATTTGCTTCATCCTATCAGTTAGTTTTAGACCACAGGGACACTACAGTAGCCAGTGCTCCAGAACCTTCCAAAGTGATGGGGTATACAAGCTCTGGTTATATCATGTCCTCAGTAATCTAGACATTATTATGAGCAGCCCTTCAGAGAGAGTTCCAACAGTTCACATCTATCATCCTAGCCAAGATCTGAGGATCACAGTTTGAAGCCAGCCTAGGCAGGAAAATCCAAAAAGCCAGGAGATGATGTGTGAGTATCAGCCTTGAATGAGAAAGCTAAGCAAGAGTGTGAGGTCCTGAGTTCAAGTCCTAGGAACACACACACACACACACACACACACACACACACACACACCCTTCAGGTCTTCATTCATGTAACTTCACAGACAAACTCCTCTATGAAGCCAGATACTGTAGGCATCTTTCATGATGCCAAAGGCAGAAAGAAAGATTCCTAAGGGAAAGGGAAGTCCAGTTCTGCAGGCGGCTCATTACTGTCGTGAGTGTTTCTCTGGACTTGAGAATGTGCCCCTCATCTCTAGCCCACCCTTTGCGCAGCCGTGTGATGGAAACCAGGCTTTTAAGTGAGCGAGTTTCACTTACTGCATGTTCTAGCCCTGGGTTGATTATGCTTTTCCTGTTTCTCTCACAGAGAATGCGCAAAGGCAAAAACCACAGTGAGCTTCTGTTTCTGGAATTTTGTACATGGAAAATTATTATAAGACCACATGCTGTTTTAAATCATACTTCTAATCCTGGGTATTGTATAGAGTAATTCTTCTTATACTTTGTTCACTAGGCTTCCTGCAACTTTGACCTTTCACTTGTGACCCTTCTTGTATCTTTGTTCAGCAAGCACCTTTTCTAAGGCCTCATCTCCAACAAGATGCCTAAGCAAATTAAGCAAGTCCTTCACCCCTCACTAAAATGTGACAGATTCGGGACATTAAACTGGTTGAGTTACTTCCCTTTAGCTCTGTGATTGCCCTATAGCAGGAGTCTTGTAATAGCTTATTGTTGTCTTCTCCCTGTAATCCTTTTTATTCTCCAACATGCTACTCTCTTAGAGTGATCTTTAAAAATAAATCAAAGAAAATGTACCAGAAATCATTTACTCCCCACTAAGAAACTTAGCTTTTCAATGGTAGCAGAAAATTTGAACCTTGCTGTCTTTCAAGGTCTCCCATAATCAGGCTTTTCCTATTATTTTCATACATAGATTCCCTCCCCTGCCCACTTTCCATTCCCCCGTTCTGTTCCTAAGTTTCTAGGCAGTTCCTTGAACTGCCTTGACTAGTCCATGGGCTCCACCTATGCCTTCTCAGACTTGAGAAATCTTGGGTATCAGGCCTCTCATTTTTTAAATCCCCATAGATGACTATCCAAATTCTGTTTTTATTTCCCTTTCTGGTCCCCCAACCAGGAAAAATTAACATTCATTCTTTCATGTTTTGACTATGTCCAGTTTAGCCTCCTGTCTCAGCCTCTAAAACATTAATTCAGATAAGTCCATATAACAGTGTTTCTTTCTTTCTTTCATTTAATGGTTCAGCCTTGCGCTCTGTGTTGATTTTTCTCTGATGTATAGCCTAAAACATGAAGTTCTATGCCTGAAACTTTGTGATTATTTGTTGTTAAGAAGGAAGGAGTAAGGAAGTATAGAAGGAAGGAAGAAAAAAAAGAAAGTAGAAGGAAGGAAAGGAAAGGGGAAAGAAGGGGGAGAAGAGAGAGAAAAGGAAAGAAAGAAAGAAAATGGGAAAGAATGAAGGAGGGACTATGTATATCAACTTATTTAAAATGTATGTAAATGTAAACATTATATTACATATAAATGTAAACATAGTATATAAATGTAAACATATTACATTTACATGTATGTAAATATAAACATAATATGCCATATTAAACATGGCATATATTCATATGCCATGAACATATAAATAAACCAATATGCATTGGGAACATGTTTAATTGCATTCCACCAACAATATTCCACATTTTAATAAGCTTTTGATAAAAGGCACTGTGTCCTTTCTGTGCTTCTGTTTAAACTAGAAACTTCTATCAGTCACCAAAAGGCCTCAGCTGCTAGGATCAAACCTGAAGAGCAGGATGCTAAGGATTCCATATGGAATTCACAACATCCTGGCCAGCCCCACTCTGAATGGTCTGAATAGCTTTTAATTCATTATAATGAACTCAAGAGCATGTAGGTCCTGAAATCCATGCTCTGCATATTGTTACAGGTGCACATGTAGAGAAAAGCACTTGCTTTTCATATCTGAAAAGCATTATAAACAGAAGGTAAATTGTGGTTTCTACACAAAAGCATCAACTAGACCATTCATTGATGGATCATGTCCAGTGATCTATCTTCAATGTGTATCTCACTGGCCTGCAAGAACTGGTGGTACCCAAGCATTCCTACCACCATCCTAGTGACTTCAGATAGTAATAGATTAATAGCTGCCATTTTGAGAATATTTACACCAGACCTTTCTTTTCCTTCTGGAGAATTAAACCCCAAAAAGCAGAGGTGCTTTTTGACTTTGCTAAGTACATACAACATTGTTTTGTTTCAAATAAAATCAGTTCAGAGAACTTATGTCTGCACACAGGAATTATTTGTTCCTTTAATCCAGAAAGTTCCTTTGCTGTGTTTTCTAGATGGAGGTGCTGAAAGACCACATCCTCTCTGGCTATTCATTGAAGGTTTATGTGGCTATTGTTTGGCAAAGAGGTGTTGAAATCTTCCTAGAGCAGAGCCAATTATAAATGTCCATGAAAAATTCCTCTTCATAGACAAGAGTTATAAAAAAACATATATATACTCACTCATACCAGAAAAAAATAACCTTTACTTCATTTCCCATTTCTAAAATCCTAGACACTCCCCTTCGAGTTGTTTTGAAGTGAAGGAAGCAAAGAATGCCAAGTACCCAAGGCTTATGTCTGTAATCCTACTTCTAGGATCTCAGTTCAAAGCCAGCCCAGCCAGGAAAGTCTGTGAGACTCTTATTTCCAATTTAATCACTAAAAAGCCAGAAGTGAAGGTGCAGCTCTAGTGGTAAAGCCCCAGCCTTGAGTGTAAAAGCTAAGAGATAGAGCCCAGGCCCTGAATTCAAGCTCCAGTACCAGCACACACACACACACACACACACACACACACACAGAGCAATGAGTTCAAGTGCCTTTATTCCCTGTTTTGAGGGAGCCTTTTAAAAAAAATTGTTGATAGTACTGTCTCTGGAATGGTATCACAGAGCAATATTTACCATGATATTGTTAAACTTTGTATGAAATTTTTGAATTTTGTGTCAAAATTCCAAGTTTCCCTTTCTCAGATCACTCTCTGTTTACAGTTATATGCCTGAAATATTTCCAAATTAAGAGATTTGATTTGCATTTTTTAAAGAGCACTCTTTAGGTTTTATAAACTCAAGCCCCATAAAATGTCGACCCATTCACATAGGTTTTGCTTTTTTTCTAATTTATTTAAAATCACAATCATGCTTCCAATCCTACCCTTCCCATAACTTAACTCCTGTCCTCTTCCCCTCATCCTCATAAATTCACAAGAAACCATCTTTGTTATGGAGTTGTTCCATATTGTTAAGCAAGAGAAACTGGATATTTGTTTTTCTTGTAATACAATTTGGAGACATTCAGGTGCTTGTCCAGGCAAAATATAAGCTTATTGGCAAGAAAGCATGGAGTTCGTTTTCGCCTTGATTAACTTTGTCAGAAAAGCCTCCCCAGCCTTCATAGTTGTCTATCCTCAAGTCAGCCTTCTCTGTGGCTTGGCTAACTTCTTCTAGCTCATCCTGGGAAGACTTTCTCAGCTAGAAGTTCATCTGTGAATTTCAAATTTCACTGAAATTTGAGTATCACTTTACAAAGGTCTTATCACTGGATTAATATCATAAACCACACAAGACCAACATGGGTCCAATATAAAACCTATCATGTCCTGCACAAAAGCAGCCCTCATCACACACTTATTGAATGAATTCATGAATAAACAAAGTAAATTTGTTTTGCTCAGCGTGGACTCAGGATACCCAAATGCCTTTGGGGACCTCAGTAAGAAGTTTGTGAACACAGAAACAACCTATAACATTCCTTAGAGCTCATGTTCTTCATATATGTGTATGCAGTGAAGATCTCAACGAGTATCCAAATATGATATGACTCTTAGATTCTCATCTATCTGGAGCCAGTCTTTAGAAGAATAAATGGGAGGCAAGGTGTGGGGAAATGGGAAGCAAAGTGGAAGTCTGTAGTGTCAGCACTCAAAATGGCGAGGTAGAAGGATTATAAGTTGGAGGTTGGTCTGAGCTATGTATTGAGACTCTCTCTCAAAAATACTCCTCAAGCAAAACAGAATTTAAAAAGAAGAATGGATACGAATTTTCTCATGAATGATCACATCTGCCATCCATGGCTCACATCTATAGTTCTAGCTATTTGGGAGGCTGAGATCTGAGGGAAGTCTGTAAAACTCTTATCT
The DNA here is from genome assembly GCF_019054845.1 of Dipodomys spectabilis. Classification (NCBI taxonomy): domain Eukaryota; kingdom Metazoa; phylum Chordata; class Mammalia; order Rodentia; family Heteromyidae; genus Dipodomys; species Dipodomys spectabilis. Next base: position 15,368,503 of record NW_024871042.1, read on the forward strand.
CCAATTAATCACTCTTCTCATCCCAATGAAAAAATCAGAAGTGGAGTTATGGTTCAAGGGTAGGAAACTAGCTTTGGGTGAAAAGCTAAGGGACATCCAACAGGTCTGTGTTCAACACACACACACACACACACACACACACACACACACACACACTCACACATGCACACACACACAATCATATCCTAAGCAAAGACAAAACTTCTGAAAGACTACTTGTGATGTACTCTAGGCTTGGCCCTATAGGCACACAATATAAACAAACAAGCAATTCTTATTTTGTCTCTTTTTTCTAGTGCTTGTTTGTCTAGGCTTTGAAGTCTTCTTATTCTGTAAGCAGTATGAGTATTGACAGCTTGGGGGTGGCACTGGATGACTCGGAAGCATCAGGAACCATAGCAGTGACGGAGCGTTGAATGGTGTCTGGAGATATGGCTGCCTCTCTGATATCACAGATAGCCAAAGATACCATCACAGTGAAGATGAAATGACAGAAAAGAAAAATGGAAGACACTGTGTGCTATACATAAGAAAATAACTCACTTATCACCACCACCTACATATGTGCAAAAACTGTGCAGAAGACTGGGAAGAAGGGCTTCCTATCTCACAGGAGTAGAGAAATGTGGTTTGATTAGTATCCTGTGAACTTCTTTTGCTGCTATGAATGATCTGCAAAATGTATTGGGGACTTTTCTGGACTTCAAAATGATGTGATATATATCTAGACCTCAGATATTAGCAAACAGAAGAGAGTTTAAAACTAAATCTTGGCCAGGTGCTGGTGGCTCACACCTGTCAGCTATTCGGGAGGCTGAGGTATTAGGATTGTGGTTCAAAGTCAGCCTGGGCAGGAAAGTCTGGGAGACTCTTATTTCCAGTTAACCACCAGAAAACTGGAAATGTTACTGTGGTTCAAAGTGGTAAAGTGCTAGCCTTGAGCAAAAGAGCTCAGGGACAGTGGCTAGGCCTTGAGTTCAAGCCCCGTGACTGACAAAATAGAAAAAAAACATAAAAACTAAATCTTGGAAGTGGCTCTTTGGTTCAAGTGGTAGAGCAGTAGCCTTGAGCATAAAAAGGCTCAGGGACAGTATCCAGGCCATAAGTTCAAGTCCCAGGACTAGCAACGTGAAAAACAAACAAATATACCATGGCTATAAAACTGGGGAAGTTCAAAACCTATTCACAATTTTGGAATTGATATGGCATCTTGTATTAAAAAGATGAGTTAGTTTGGCTCATCTCTGTCTCAGTTTATTTCACTGGAAGATGAGGATAACAATACCAGCTTTACAGGTCTATCAGGAAGGGATGATCTGTAAAGAAATGAGGTAAGTGCCCAGTCCTTAGTACTTACTAGGTATTAGTTCCGCCTTCCTACCTTCATCCCAAGTATTAATGAAGTTTCTACCCCATCAAAAGATAACAGACATTCAAATAAACTTCATGAGGTTATAGAAGTTTCTTTTTTGACATTTATTAGGTTATTTTTTCACTCAAGGATTAAAGCAGCTTTAAAGTAGAAAAAAGAGGAAAAATTGGTTTCTAGTCATTGCAAATAATTTGGTGTCTTGCTTTAACTATATCTTCATTCATCCTTGCTCTCCACCTAGGTACTGTGCTATCAGGTTACCACAGGCTTCCGTTGTGATGACTTGTCAACTCCTCAGGACTACAGATCCTCTAGGAATTCTCTGAGCCCGTTTAGGACCCATGGTTTGTGGTATATTCTCGGTTACATAAATATATTTATGTATATATAAGGGCTTTCTATAACCAAAGGATCTTATTATCGTGTTAACATTGTTAGCTGTACTACACAAGTAAATAGTGAAGCTCTAGATGGAATTATGACTTCGATAGAGTGTTCTCTTCCAAATAAATCCCATACAACACACATTCCTACACAGAGACATGTATAATTATGCATTTCACCTCTTGCTGGATTGATTTTGGGTAAGTGGTATGGGAGTCTGAAGATTTACTGTGTATACATACAGAACTGTCACAGTGACTGTGTAGACTTACCTCCATCTAAAAGCCAGAGAGTCTAACCTTAGGCAGATCACTTAATTTCTTTAACCTTCAGTTCTGCTAGAATGAGAAAGTTTTGGAGGACTCCTACATAACCAAAGTACTCACAGGATAGATATGCCATTAATATTACAAGTAGAATAAGCAAATGTTAGATTTTATATTTAAACATTACAATTTAATGGGCTTTTATGAGAAACTTTAAAAATAATTGCTCTGATCTATATTGGTCTGATTTGTTATTAATCAGATCTATTGTTCTGATCTATATATAAGAAATGGACAAAAAACATTTCACAACTAAGCTAATGAAAGAAAAATTAGAGGCAACATATAACAAATTATTGCTTTATCAATCATTTCTGATTCAGTCATTGGGAGTTAGCAATAAAAGCGTATTGATTCATCCTATATATTGAAACTTACCCAGTGGAAATACTGTTATATTTCTGGAAGAAATTGATTTAACAGAATTGCTTCTTTAAAAAAAAAAAAGAATATGGCAGAAAACAATATCCTGCTCAGAATTCACATTTCTTCACTTGTGAAAACAAACAAAAAGTTCATTTCCTCCCAGCTCTTCTCAGGATCCTTTCTTCTGATTTATCTCCCAGAAATCAATTTTTCATAGCTTCTTTTCTCACTTTCATGGAAGAGCAGACAGATGCTCTTAAAGTTGGAAATGAAGCATGCAAACAATCTAATGTCATCTTGATATTTCATGATTCAGCACGAAAGAATTTAATTAAATTTCCCATAAAATTATTTCTGGCAAGTGATTTCCCCAAGGAATTTTATAATTTTCATTGTTTGTATTTATCTGTTATTTCTATTTTTCCTGCAAGAGCTACATGGTACTCATGAAATGAAACCCATGAAAGTTACTAAACATGGCGATTTCAAGGTTTTTAGCTAAATACACTTTACTCAAGTTGTGGTTATTCTCAGAAGACTGTGCTTTTGTGTGTGTCTGTGTATCTGTGTGCCTATGTGCCAGTACTTGTAACTGGAATTTAGACTCAAAGCTTGGGCTCTGTCCCTTAGCTTTTCCATGGAAGACTGGCATTCTACCAATTGACCGTGCCTCCACTTCTGACATTTTGCTGATTAGTTGGAGATAAGAATCTCATCGACTTTTCTGTCTGGACTGGCTTTTAACTACAAACCTCAAATCTAAGCCTCCTGAGTAACTAGTATTACAGGGGTAAGCCATCGGCACCCAGATTTTATTGGCTGTGCTCTGAATTGACAGGATCTTATTAAAGTCTCCAAATAATATCAACTCATGTTACCAGTTTGTTATTGAGGAATCAAATTTCAGAGATTTTTTTTAACAAATCAAACTTGGAAGAGACAATCATTATTTAACCATTATTTAACCATCATTAAATTGAGAGCCTTTGTTTTGGTTGGTGGTGATAGTGGTATTTGTGTGTGAGTGTGAGTGTGTGTGGGTGTGGGTGTGAGTGTGTGCCAATCCTGGGATTTGAACTCAGGTCCTGGGTATAATCCCTGAGCTTTTTTGCTCCAGCATTTGAGCTAAAGTTCCACTTCTGGCAGAGATAAGAGTCTCATGGATTTCCTTCTCAGGCTGGGAGCCTCAGTCTTCAGATCTCAGCCTTCTGAGTAGCTAGGATTACAGGTGTGAGCCACTGGCACCCAGAAATAAATATCTTAAGTGTAGTAAATGGTAAAGCATTTAGTTGAACTCAGGTCCAATGCATCAAAAGCTATTCTCCTAATCACATTTACTTCCTTGGGCATCTTCCTAAAGTGAAAATTGAGTCTCACCAGGGTGATTGCTTTTTGAAAGACACAGTTAAAAAATTGATTATAAAAGTTTTAGGGTTTCTCTTGACAACAGAATGGCTGGTTATTTCTCTGTTTATTAGACAGAGTGTATGAGATAAAATCCTTAGACTTACCTGGGCATTGGTGTCTCCAGCCTGTAATCTTAGCTACTCAGGATTCTGAGATCTGAGGATCTCCAGATGAGGCAAAAAAGAAAAAAAGGAAGAAAAGATGAGAAAAAATTCCATGAAATTCTTTCCTCTAATTAAGCAGCAAAAAGCCTGAATTGGACCTGTGGTTCGACTGGTAGAGCACCAGCCATGAATGGAAAAGCCAAGGGAGAGCACAAGGCCTTGAGTTCAAGACCCATACAGACATCTAACCACCAAATCCTCAGTCTTTCTTTGCTCACAATATCACCTGACCTCAAAGAGAAGGCATCTTTGTTTGGAAATTCACAAGAAAGTTTCCAAAGACATTAAATGGCAATATAACTGAGGATGATAGGGAAGGGAGAGGTGTAGAGTGAACCAGAAAGTTAGGTCAATTCATGGAAGATGATTGAAACTCAACCAATTATCCACTACCAAGTGACTATAGAAGAAATGACTTCAAATAACTATTTAGCAGTGCTTAATATTCTAGATTTTTGTTAGTAGATCTCAAAACATGTCATTTTCCCTGAGCTACACCCTAAAGACCATTGAGTACCCGCTAAGCCAGAAATATTTTAACTTCCTTTGAGATTTAAAATTTTGTTCCTGAAATTTTCTCCTATCATGCTTCTATTTCCCTTCCTTTTTTCTCCTCTTAATCTTCTATTTCATTTCATTTCGTTCAGGGTGAGAGAGAAGGGATTGCTTCTCTTTTGTAAGGTTCCAGCACCAATGTCAAGTTTAATCGAATAGCTAAGGGAATGTATCTGATGGTGACAAATATGAATCAACCCAGGTGCCAAGGAGCAGATTATAAAACTAGCCATGTGCTTCTGAAGCAGTCCTAGGTTTCAATTTCAGAAAGCTGGATTTAAGAATAACTAAAATCAATGCCTAAGGCTAATAGAGGTAGAGTAAAGCTGTACCTTTTTTGCCTACATCATATTCAGTTTCCACTAACTTCAATCTCAATTTCAAGTAGAATTAAAGTCGAGAATGGGCACTTGGGGTCCTGGGGAGCTGACAAAGAAGACAGGACCAACTGCAATGGGCCAAACTGTACAGGAAGGACATGCTGCCAGATTGATAAGCAAGACTATTCCACTGCAAAGCCCCTGAACATTCTGGGCAGAAAGATTTTGGATTTTATTATTGTTGATTTCTTGACCTGGAGCCAAAATAAACCCCTGAACTGAATATCCAGCTTTGCATCTAAGGCATTTTTAGTGTCTCCATGGTGTCAAAGGAAAAAAGTTTTTTTTACTCTGTTGCTATGTATATTGGCAAATATCCTCTGCCAACAGAAAACTTGGGAGCTTTGTTTAAGCAACTGTACCTGCCAACTTTCCAGGACTGCCGATTCTGTAGGACTGAAGAAAACGTGGACTGTTTTGAAACCTCAATGGATCACTGAAATGGGCTGTGGAGATGAGACATGGAAGGAGCTGAGAATCCTGTTTATCGTTTCCTTTCCACTTTCTTTCTTTTTTCTTCTCAACATAGCATAGTCAGCCTTGTGCAACTAAACTGTAATGATAATCTGCTTTTAACACTGGATGCATGTGGCTGGAAAACGGGAGAATGCTTAGGCTTGAACTTAAGACAGCTGGCAAAACAAAGTCTCTCAGAAATACTGGAAATCCAAAACTTCAAGCTCTGTAACAAGTATAGGTATGAAAATGTGTCATTTTATTTATTTCTTTTTTTCTCTCTTTTTTTTAAATTGTGAGAATACTGTACAGAGGAGTTACAATTACATGGGCAGATAACGAGTACATTTCTTATCAAGCATTGTTGCCTCCTCATTGCTTCCCCTTCCCATCCCTCCCTCCACCCGATCCCCCCCCCCCCACCAAAGTTGTTAAGTTCGTTTTTTGACATAACGACTTGTACATCTCATTGTTGCAATGGGTCCACCTGTATCCTTAGTTAAACGATTTGTTTTTTCCCTTCCCCTCCACAAATTATACCAACATCAAAAATAGTGAAAGTATGGGTTATACTGTGGGGGAGGGACATACAAAGCAACATAGAAATCATCTTATAAATATGATAGACACAATTGCATGAAAAGAAAAAAAATTTGAATACTTATCTTAGAGTTCATTCCCCTAACATCAACTTATCTGACCTTCTCTGCTTGATTCAGACATATACTAGTTATTGCAAATAAGGGAAACCACGTATCCTATGTTTCTTTGGGCCTGGCTTACTTCACTTAATATAATTTTTTTCCAAGTCTTTCCATTTCCTAACAAATGGGGCAATGCCATTCTTTCTGCTGGAGGCATAGAATTCCATTGTGTATATATACCACATTTTCTTGATCCATTCATCTACTGAGAAGCATCTGGGTTGGTTCTGTATCTTAGCTATGGTAAATAATGCTACAATAAACATAGTCGTGCTGGTAGCTTTATCGTGGTCTTGTTTGTGATCATTTGGGTAAATGCCCAAAAGTGGGATTGTTGGGTCATAGGGGAGCTCTATGTGGAGTCTTTTGAGGAACCTCCATACAGCTTTCCAAAGTGGTTGAACAAGTTTACACTCCCACCAACAATGCAGTAAGGTTCTCTTCTGTCCACATCCCCTCCAGCATCTGTTGTTATTAGAGTTCTTGATTATAGCCATTCTAACTGGGGTGAGGTGGTATCTCAATGCTGTTTTGATTTACATTTCTTTTATGGCTAGAGAGGTTGAGCATTTCTTCATGTGTCTATTGGCCATCCTTCTTTCCTCTTCAGAGAAGTTTCTCTTTAAGTCTTTAGCTCACTTATTTATTGGGCAGTTGTTTCCTTGAAAAAAGTCTCTCAGAAATACTGGAAATCCAAAATTTCAGGCTCTGTAACAGGTATAGGTGTGAAAATGTGTCATTTTAGTTATGAGAGTTATGCAAATACTCTTTGTAGTATGGTCCATAGCATAGGATCAATCAACCAGTTGTGGCTACTCTAAAATATTAATTTCCTATCTTCTGTTTCTCTTTTTCTCTCTCTTTTTTACCTTCTTTTTCTTCCTTTGAGTAATTTCTTCCTTCCTTCCTTCCTTCCTTCCTTCCTTCCTTCCTTCCTTCCTTCCTTCCTTCCTTCCTTCCTTCCTTCCTTTCTCTCCTCTCCTTCCCTCTCCTCTCTTCTCTCACTTATGCTCTCTCTTTTCTATCCCTCTTCTCTCATTTTTCTTTGTGTGTCTCTGTCTCCTCTCTCTTCTCTGTGCTGGTACTGGGGCTTGAACTCAGGGTCTAGGTGCTGTACTTCAGATTTCTCACTCAAGAGTGATGCTCTACCACTTGAGCCACACCTCCATTTATAGGTTTATTTTTGCTGGTTATTTGAATATAAGATGGGATGACTCCTGAATAGTTAGGATTATAGGCATGTGCTACCAGCAGCTAGCATGAGAATAATTTCAAATCTGAATGCGAATTGGACTCTAATATAACAAGTAGTTCTTCTCTCACCTCCTTCCAATTAACTATAGTGATAACTGTCCAATAAGTAAGGTGTTCTCAGAGTAATGAAAACAATCCTAGCTCTGCAGGAGACTGAGATCTGAGGATTGAGGTTTGAAGCCAGCTTGGACAGGAAAGCCCATGAGACCATTTCCAAATAACCAGCAAAAAGCTGGAAGTGGCTCAAGTGGAAGAGCACCAGCCTTGAATAAAAAAGAAAAGAGATGGTGCCAGACTGAGTTCAAACTCCAATACTGGCACACACACAAAAAAACATTGTTTGACATAAAAATATATGCACAAGGTTATAGGACTTGGAGGCATTCGTTTTCTAGTCCAATAGCTAGTGGGTGGTTGTTTGAAAGTAACTAAGCAGAAGGTGGGCAAAGTAGAAAGACAGTGTCCCCACTTGTAGAGTTAGAGATGGTGCTGCTGCTGTTTTCATGGTTGAGCATGACACAGTACAGATTCTTGCGCTAACACATGCTGCTCCAACAAAGGCAAATCCACCTGCTGATGCCAGCCTGCTTTGTATGGGTAAAAGAAACAATGTTAGAAACCTCTGTATCAATTTCTTCTTAAGGGTTGCCACCAATCAGTCCTGACATTTTGAGTTGTTTATTTGATTAAATCTGTAGAAAAATAATTGTTTTCCTTAGTTCCTCAATTTTTTCATGCATAAAATTAGGGGATTCATTTGCATATCTTTTAGTAATCACCACAGTAATACCATGTCATATACCATTCCTCAAACCCAAGAAGTTACAAGCACAATCATTTGTTCTCAGGAGATTGTTGCTGGTTGAGATGAATTAATTTCAGGCCAGTGTGACTAGGGTGACCTTTTTTTATTTTACATTGAGGTCTACAGGTCACTGATAGGTAGTTGTATAATATTGCCATTGCCTAAAGCAGGTTAGGTGACTGACCCTCTACATGAACAAAAGATGGAATGTAGTCTTTCCTATAAAAGGCCATAATAAGAGTGTCATATAAGGAGGAGTAAAGAATTGTGTTCAAACTAGGTATCTGTGGCTCATGCCTGCAATACTAGCTACTTGGGACACAGATCTAAGAATCACAATTTGAAGCCTGATCAGGAAAGTCAGTGAGATTCATCTCCAATTAACCAGCAAAAGCCAGAAATGGAGCTGTGGTTCAAGTGCTAGAGCACTAGTTTTGAATAAAAACAAAACAACAACAACAAAAAATACAAAAAAAAAAAGAATGAACATTATCCAAGCCCTGAATCAAGCCCCAGTACCAACACACAAACATACACAGAAAGGTATTGGGTTCAAAACTCTAATCTACTACAAACTGTTTAGTGGATTCTAAATGTGTCGGCTCTTAGATCTGTAAGACAGATTTCTCAAGTGCAGTAGGTTGTGTTATTCCTCCCTACACATACACACACAAAAAAACAAAGCAAAACAATTCTTTAGATTTACAGGGAACTCCTGAAAAATTGTTTCATCTTTAGCTTGATGAGGCATTCTGACAGTAACTCATAAAAATTCAGACCCCATTGCATTGCAGTATAATTGAGTTGGGTGGTCTGGGAAACTCCATTTTCAATCAGACTCCAGGTGATTCTGATACCAGGACTATGGAGCTCAAACAGTCTACAGTCTCAACATTCTAAGCAGTACCTCTATTTTGACAGCACATATGGGTAACACATACCAGCACCATTTTCCTGAGTCAGGTCACACATGTCAGCTGAAATAAATTACTGTAGCTAGCCCAGCTGATACTCTTGGCAGAGAGGGCACATTCACCAGCCAATGCAAATAAAAAAGGGAAAAACAAGAAAAGAACAAGACAGTCTTTTCAAAGTGCAAATGTTAACATCCCAACTTAAAAAAATAAAAATAATAACAAACAATAAGGACAAATTCTGGTTATTAGTATTGTTTCAAATCAATGTTAAGATTCAATTAGCTTTCAGCTAATATGCAGTTACCTCCAATCATGAAAATCTCAAGCAAAACTTCAGTCATTTGAACTGCCATTTTGTGTTCTACTAGGGAATAGAATCAGTAGGTTTTGTCTCTATCTATCTATCTATCTATCTATCTATCTATCTATCTCTATCTCTTTCTCTTCATCAGTATCATCATCTAATATATCATCTATTCTGTTCTATCTCTATTTCTATCTTTATCTCTATTTCGTCATCTATATATCAGTCTATACAGGGAATTAGCTTGTGCAATTATGAAGGCCGTATTAGCAAGTCTGTACTTAAGGTAACCACCAGGAAGAGCAGTCTAAGTCACTTAGGCAGACGCCAACTCCCTCTTCTAGAGGAAAAATTTCTTCATAATCAAGAAAATGTCATGTCTACTACTAAAGCCTTTCAGCTAACTGGATTAGGCCCAAGCAGTTGAGAGAATTTAATAGAGCATAGATGATAATCATAGCTACAAAATGCTTCCACAGCAGTATTTAGATTGGTACTTGATTGCATACATGTTAGCACACCTTGAGAACTTGCTATATAGAACTGCAATTGTATTTGAAGACTTCCCTTTATTATAGACTTTTGGTGTACCTATATTCTTTTTGCAGGGATTGTGTGTGCATGTGCGTGCCTGTGTGTGTGAGTGTGTGTGTGTGTGTGTGTGTGTGTGTGCACCAGTGCTAAGGCTTGAACTCAGAGCCTGGACACTGTCCCTTAGCTTTTTTGCTCAAAGCTTGCACTCTACCACTTGAGCCACACCCCATTTTCAGTTTTTTGGTGGTTGATAGTATATAGGAATCTCATGGCAGGCTTCAAACCTCAATCCTTAGATCTCAGTCTCCTGAGTAGCAAGGATTATAGGTATGAGCCATTGGCTGCTGGCTCCTATATTCTTATTTAGCATAAGTAAACTAATTTGCTATTCTCATTTAAGCTTTCTCCTAAGCAATAACAACTATGAAATTACTGACTTGATATGTAATGTTTTATGCATATTTTAACAATAACATATTAAATATCACTATGAGGATTGGTTGCTACAGATTGTTTACCATACTCTCATAGGAATACTAGACTAGTTCATCAAATCAGGGAGCTGAGTTGAAGAACTGCCAAAAATTACAAAAGAAGGTGCGATGTTGATGAGCCCAGAGAAAATCTTGAGATGAGATCGAAACTGAGGCTTGCAAAAACTCAGGATGCTATTCTCTGTTAGAGATAGCCTTAAGAAAACTGGGGATCGGATGTTCATATGTGTCAACATCTGTGCTGGCAAAAAAAATTGTAAGAATGCTAACGGCTTTTTGACAGTTTCATATATTTTTGAGGAATGACTTTAGCCACTTGTGTTATAACTTTCAGAAAGGCTGTGTTGCAAGGAACTGGAAATAATTGAGTTCATCAAGCCAGAGAGACAAAAGATGAAAAAGAAAAGATCTTTGCCCTTAAAATACTTATAATCTAGTGGTAAAATGGAATACCAAATAATGACTGTGGACCAATGTGGAATGTGCTGCCAGAGGCCTGCAGAGGTGATGAGGAAAAGGGTTGGATTCCCAGGAGAGATGGAGAAGAGAGGCGACTGCTGGAAGAGAGGCAATTTGAACAGGACTCAAAGAATAAAGAAAAAACCGCTGAAGAAGAGGGCCTGGGTACAGATACCATGTGAGGAGAAGGGACATTCCACGTCAGATGAAAGCATGAACAAAATCACAGGATTGATTGGTGCTGGTAGCTCATAACTGTAATCCTAGCTACTCAGGAGGCTGAAATATGTGAATTTCAGTTCCAAGACAATCCAGGTAGGAAAATACTTGAGATTATCTTTCATTAACCACCAAAAAGCTGAAATAGACATATAACTCAAGTGGCAGAGCATCAGCCTTAAGCAAAAAGGCCATGAGTTTAAGCCACTGTCATGCACTGGCACACACGCGTGTGCACACACACACACACACACACACACATACACATACACACACACACCGATCACAGGATTAGAACTTGTTGTGTGAATGTGTGTGTGTGAGTGTGTGTGTGTGTGTGTGTTTATGCACATGAAGAATGACTGGAATAAATAAAAAAGTTAAGTATTGGAGTATGACATTGCATCATACCATCCATACAGTCTTTAATACATGTGTGTATAGTATTAGTGCTGGGACTTGAACTCAGGACATTATGCTCTTGCTTGACTTTTTTGGTCAAGGCTGGCGCTCTGCCACCCAAGCCACAGGCCACAATTCTGCTTCTGACTTTTCAGAGGTTAATTGGAGATGCATTTCACAGACTTTCATGGCCCAGCTGACTTGGAACCACAGTCCTCAAATTTCAGGCACCTGAGCAGCTCAGATTACAGACGTGAACCACTGGCACCCTGCTTTAATACTTACAAGTTTGCAGTGCTATAGCTCTGTGAGGCACAGGCCTGGAGACTAGGAAGGAAGCAGCTGAAGTTGAAGGACGAGGCAAAACGTGGATCATGCTGGGTTCTTGCTTTACAATAAGGAGTTTGACCTTCCCACTGTCCAACAATTCTGAATTTCCCAAAGAGAAAATTGAGCATATACTATGACACCAGTGAATAGGGCAATAATTTTATTTGAAATGGTACTGTTTTGTTTATTTATTATCTTTAAATAGTTGTAGTATACTCATACACTGACATGTTGAGTTGAACATGTCTTCATCAGTGTTACCCCTTCCATCATTTTCCCCTCCTCTGTTCCATTCCCCAAAGTTGCCTAATTCCATTTTTACATTTATGTATTGAATATTATGTCTGCATTTGCCCTGTAAAACTTTTTTAACTATCAGAGCAGTTATTTTAGAAAAATAACAACAACAGTACATTTTTTCTTCAACTGGTTTAGTGATTTTTGCATCACTTTTGCTTAGGAACTACACACAGCAGAATGTGGCAAATGGCAGTGCAAGTGAGTTCAGGAAGACGTGGGGGCAATTGTCAATGTTCAGGTCCTGCGGTTGAATGTATGCAGGCCTGACAGGGCCTCACCATGCATGTCTGCAGGAGAAAGGAATCTATTAGCTAGGTCTCAGTGTCTAATTTCCATGTGGTAGAATTAAAGCAGTGCTTTTGTTTTGGCTTTTGCCTTCCCTGACCTCTGTGTGATGCAGACAATAACATCTTGATATCACATGGCTTCAAAGTTATTCAAGGAAAAGTATATTAAATCAACCAAAGTTCCTGGCAGGAAACAGGTGGCACATTCAAGTGGAATAATTCATGATAGTTCCCTAAAAGGACTATTTGCTGAATTGGAAACGAATTATTTTGGTGTAAGGGAAGCAGCGGGGAACATTCAGGAAGCCCTACCAATCCCCATCCTCCAGTGTGGAGGACTAAGGGCTGAAGGAAGAGACACAAGCAGGATCTGGGTGGGGTTTGGAGGAGATAAGATTGCCAGATCCGAATCCTGACCTTTTCGTAGAGCTGTGTGAATCCTGCATGGAGGAAGCCAGGTAGAGCTGTCCTCATTCTCCTCCTGCCTCCTATCGGGCTGAACTCAAGCAGCGGTAGGCAAAAGGTAGTAGGAGAAAGGTCAGCAAGGGAAGGATTTAGACAAGATGCAAACATAGTAAAGTGATAGAAAAGTTTACCTAAAGAGAAATATGGCAGAGAAAGAGAGCATGTGGCCCATGTACTCAAATCAAAATGAGCCAACATCCACTTAGATAATTTTCTGATGGACAACATCTCATATTTAGATTGACATTGTAAGAATCTAGGGAGTTATAGCCTAAGAAGACAGCACTTCAAGCTGTCTGAGCCATGTGGAGCCATGTTCCTGGATACAGAGATGAGCCTTGCGTTAAACAGAAGTCTTGGAAGATGCTTTTCTGATTGGTGTGTTTCTTTCTGTTTCATGTAAGGTCCTGGAAGCCAAAGACTTTGTACGCCATCCTTATTTCCTCATTCTCTGGTTCTTCTTACTTCCTCATACTTTTATAGCCTCCTGCCTTCATTTCCTTGTCAGAAAAGTTTTGGTTTATCAGCTTATCCTGCCACCTGCAAGTTGTGAAGGCTACAGTTTCCTAACTGCCTGTTTTTCTATGTACTTGAACAAAATGATTCAGCATCCACCTAGTTGGTTTTCTGATTGACAGCATCTCATATTCTGATTGACAGTTTCTAGTCAAGTGGTTCTAGCCTAGATTCACCTTTACAAGTCAGAGCCTCGGCTGCTTAGGAAATGGAGTAACAGGAAATCAGAGTACTCCAGTATGTAGTGGGCAAAGACCTACTCATTGCCTAATAACCCATGAAATTTGCCATGGCATGTGACCACAGGTCTCAGTTTCCAAATGAGACACATGGACAGTCACTGATGATAGGAGAACTACCCACAGGAAGAATCAGGAAGGCTCTGGGTCAATGGAAGAGAAATGTGGTCTAAGCATCTCTCAGTTTTCTGATGAGAGACCAACAGCTGGATCTCCTTGAGTGCTGGAGGTTAGGCAGAGACCCAAGGCAGTGTCTAGCCTCCAGAATCTAGAGAGGGGCTAGCACTGCTTCTGTGACTATGACTATTCCACATTGCATCAACCTTTTCTCAGGGAAGCTGTGTGGTTGGAAGCTCAGATACTAGTTTATCTACCACCTTCACTGTTGGGCTTCTCTTTACCCTTGGAGCTATGGAGGTGAGTGAAGACTGTCATTGATGGTCATTATCTGATCTTTACAGTAAAATGATCTGTTCTTCAGCTTCTAAACCTTAAAGTAGGAATAATTTTGTATTTCATGAAATAACAATAGGTGCTCAAAGATGGACTAATAATACCTAGGTTGCAATGGTTCTTTCTTTGCGTTTTCTTTCTCACTCTAAAAAATATAAAATCAAATCTGAGGTGAACAGGTTGAGTCTGCTCCGCACTACTCTGGGATAGGTAAATTAGAAGCTTTTAGGCTATGAGTAGGTTTGACCCACTCCCTTTCATAAATCAATATTTTAATGTAAGTGATTCCATCTTTAGTATGAATTCTAAAAGAGAGTAACTTTATATCTTGTTTATGGTAGCAAACAACTACCATCTGTCAATGCATCCAGGGGAACAATCTGATAAATATTTTATTTGTGTCAGTAAACAATTACATCTGTAAAAATGTCAAAGTATATCAGAAACACCAGGCACGAACTCAGTGGACACACCAGAACTTGAGATTTGAGTAGTTCTCTCACCTGAATTACATAAAAGAAGCACCTAGCAACTGGGACAAGGTGGAACACAAAGACCGAAATGGAGCCTTTATGATGGTTGCAATAAGGAAAGAGTGGCCAGCAACAAGAACTCAAGCTCTGTCCCTTGGACTTCAGCTCAGTCTGATTCCCTGCTTGATGGGACCCACTCAGATTACAACAGGATTCAGAAAGGCAAAAAATCAGCTCTGCATCTAAACTCAACTCTGCCTGAAACGGTTCTGTACTTTTCAACCAGTATTACGCCCCAGAGAAACTGTGAATTTTGATATTGCTGGAACTCCACCATTAGAGATAGCTCTGGTGTCTGGGTGGTATCTTATCTGACTACCTGCAGTACCTCTTTATTAGTAACCATTCTCTGCTTTTGCCCAAGGCAAGGCCTCTTTGATCCTAGCAGTCCCTTTAACTCTTTTCTAGCCAATGTGTAACCCCTATTAACTGTGTTGTGTGTGACCTGAGTATTCATATTAAAGATTAAGGTTGGAATTTTAAAAAGTCTGTGCTACTAGCTTCTGATGGCTCATGCCTGCATCCTAGCTACACAAGTGGTTAAGACCCACAGGTGTGAGTTCAAAGCCAGCTTGGGCAGGAATATCCATAGGACTCTTATCTCCACTTAACCAGCAAAAAAAATTCAGAAAATGGAGGTATACTTCAAGTGGTAGATTGCCTACCTTGAATGGAAAAAGTCAAGTAAAAGTTCCTCATGCTGAAATTGAACCCCACTACTGGCTTTCCCCCGACTCCACACACACACCCCACACAAATGTCAGATGTAACTCTCTGAGCAGTGCAGTTACCCAGCAATGACTGGGCTTTGTGGCTCCAGGTAGGACTGTTAGGGATTGCAGCTTTGTTTGTTTCCCCTATTTCACCTCTGACAGGGAACCTGTTTGGGTCATTAATCATTTAGAAAGACCTAGGGCATCAGAACACACAGATGTAAGGGTGGATTGTAAAGGAGAAAAGGTTGTTGACTTCCCCTAACCTCTGGAAACAAGTTACTCCTTGAGGACTTCCAGCTGATGAAGGGCATCATAGCTATCAATAAGATAGGAAGGCTTGGAGCCTCACATAACCATCTTTATTAATTTTCCAATTGCCACTCTGCCACTGCTTGCAGTCTATACCTGAATCTTCTCCGGAGACCTGTTTGGGGGCAATTAGCTCTGCTAGTTCAAAGCTGACTGACTGCCTATGTCTTCTTTCCCTCTCTCCCTACCCAGAGCAGCCAATGCAGACTCCAAAAGACATATTCCCTCACCGCAAGGTAGGATCAACTCTGGGGCATAAATAACCTTCTAGAGTTCTGGTGAACTAGGAAAACTCTTGGCTTTCTTCTGAAACCCCATTTTTTTGTCTTGGTTCCCCCTCTTGTGTCCTGTTCTCTCCATCTAATAGTCTCTAAGTGCTTCTTTAGGAAGCACTTCCTCTGTCACAGCTGGTGGGAGGATCCTCTTCTCAAACTCTACCTCCAGGGAGCCTAGCATAAGGATTGTGAGAATTCAGACAACATAAGCAGCAAAGTAGGGTACTGGTGGCTCATGCCTGTAATCCTAGATACTCAGGAGGTTGAGATTTGAGGATCACAGTTCAAAGCCAGACAGAGCAGGACAATTCATGTAACTCTTAGCTCCAATTAACCACCAGAAAACTGGAAGTGGTGCTGTGGCTCCAAGTGGTCGAGTGTTAGCCTTGAGTGGAAAAGGTCAGGGATCTGGTTGGTACTGAAAGCAAATTAGAGTGACAGAAAAACAGCAGAAGATGAATTTCAAGAATCTGCTCCAGGACTCCAAATTCCCCAAAGAGCCTTCTGGCACCTAACTCTAGAAATGTCATCAGATTATGGATGAGGGGTTCCCTCAGCTCCCCATTTTCTACATAGAAATCTTAGATCCTTGAGATTCATGTGAGCAAAGCATTTCAAGGTATATCACAAAGAGTCTCACAAGGTGAAAGGTTTATCAAGGGTTGTTTATTTTAGCCTAACTAGATTAAAGGAAGGAGAAAGACAAAGAAATATTCCTACTCCCCAGTCAGGAAATGGGAGTTAAAGACTCAACATGGTAGCTATTACCTGCTGCCTGTATTCCTTCTGGGCTAGGGGAATATACTTGGCCATAACATCTAGCACTCCCTTCTCCAATCCTTAGGCAAGCATTCTGTGTAGACAAGATGGGTGTTACTTAGTATTTTAAAATATGGAGATGTCTCTTGGCCTACTCAAATAGAGGCAACTAGTGAGTACTGGTGCTTCCTCTCCTCAGATCAGCCTCTTACCCTCATCACATCACCCTGATTACAGGCTTGCCAAGTTTTTACCATTTCTAAGCAGAGGGAAAGTTTAAATAGCTACCTCCACTTAAATCTCCTAGTCCTTTTAACTTAGCATTTAAATGGAGGAATCTTTAACTGTTAGTTCTTTCTGGCTTCCAATTCCTGGGCCTGGTCCTTAAGTGTTTATTAAAAGTAATATAATTACCCTGTCTCCTCATTTATTTCTCCCACCACAGTAATTCTACAGCATCTCTAATCTTTCCACAAAGAACTCCACACATTTCTGGCTTGTGTTACCTGTACTTGTAACTTAGAGGTAACAGCTCAGTTCTATTCAGTCTGGTCTGAGATTTCCCAGCCTCAGAGATGAGAGAGAGAGAGAGAGAGAGAGAGAGAGAGAGAGAGAGAGAGACACTGTTCCATTAGTGTGGGCCTCTCTCTGGAACACAGATAGGCTTTCTGCTTTTCTGCTGAGTGTAGAAAAAAACATTTGACTACAGCAGCCACACAGCACTGGGGTTTTCAGAGGTTGGAAGGAAAATATGGGTTTTGCCCCACCTTCCTTCTCCCCCCCCCCCCAGTTCTCCTGAGAAAACTAGGGATGTTTAATAAGTCCTTTCAACTTGAAAATATTTACTCAACATCCGATGTTATTCTAAGACCCAAGATCTCAAAGCTAGAGAAGACAGGCTTGAGCTCTTAGAGTGGTATTCCAGCACAAACGATCGAAGTAGACAGACTTGTGTAACCCAAGGGGTTTTGTGCTGTAGTAGTGCACTATGGGAGCTTAAGGGAGTTCTTTTAGATCTGAAGCCTCCTCAGACTTCACACTGGATTCAAGAGAGGAGAAAGAGAGAAAGAGAGCTGGGTATAGGGAGACTTTTACACATTGTGAACAGTCTATACACAGTTTCTGTGCAAAGAGCAGCTGTGAGTTTCTTAAAGCCAGAGGAAGTTAAGAATGAAGTCAGTCTTGGCAGGTGCCAGGATCATTTTGAAAGCCAAGTTGAGGAACTTGTGTTTTACCCCAAAAGAAATGGGTGACCATCAATGGTTCTCAGCATAGGTTATATAAATATGGCTTACATTTTAGAGAGAGCACTGTTACTTTCTCATGGAAGAAAGCTTAAAGGTAGAAAAGTAAATTAAGAAGTCATTGGACTACTTGAGGAGACAGAGAGGAGGGAGGAAAAGTGTTAGAAATTCCTTGTGATATTTGGGGTAAATCATAGGAATAAGGACACCAACTCAAAAGAAACTCGGCAAGACAAAGTTTACTTCTACAGAAGGGTGTGCTGCTGACAAGAATCCAAGTAAGCAAGTATGCTGGGTGGGTAGTTACCCAAGCTTTAGCCCCAGAATACTTGGGCCTGTCCCTCTCCACAGGCTTAAAATCTATTCCCAATTGGCTAAAATTTGATACTGGTGCATGGGAGGGAACTAACATCTGCATCTTGATTGGCAAGTCTATATCTTGGATTACAGAGGTGAGCCATTAACACCCAGCCAACTCTGCTTTCTAACCATCTAAATGCCATCCAGTCACTGGATCTCTCTAAGTCTGCATTCCTCATCTATAAGTCCAGGTAGGTCTTTAAGTTTTAGTGAGCAAGTTTCACAGACAGAAGGGGGAGGGGCTTAGTAGGAGTCTGGAATAAGAACCCAGAACTGAAAATAGTGATGGTGAAAGCTCTTTGATAGAAAGGATTTTTTTCACAACTGGAGGAGAGAGAGAGAGACAGACAGACAGACAGACAGACAGACAGGCAGAGACAGACAGAGACAGAGACAGAGGCAAGAGAGAGAGAGGAGAATGAAGGGGAGGGAAGGAAGGAAAGAACAGAAGGAAGGAAGGAAGGAAGGAAGGAAGGAAGGAAAGAAAGAAGGGAGGGAGGGAGGGAAGGAAGGAAGGAAGGAAGGAAGAGCCACAGACATGTGGCCTGGGCTTGACTAGGGATGGTGTAGAGATGAAGATCCAGGGAACAGGCCTTGATGTAAGAAGGGTGACCAAGAAGTAGGATTGAATTTTTATTATTTGGGGGGGAAGGTTAGATCAGCCAAAAAAAAAAACATCAATGGAGATGATTCAAGGAAAAAATGAAGACAGTTTTAGAACACTGTGACTTTAAGAGGCATGCATAATGTCCCAGAGGGCATTTGCATAAATAGTCTGGATATTAGGAAAAGATTTTGGGTTAGATATCAAAATGTGGGAATTGCTACAGAAGAGACCATAGTGGGTACATGTGTTTTGGTGAGAATAACCAGGCAGAATGTGTAGAAGATTATAAAAAGGCACAGAACTGAAATCTGAGCTCCAGTTGTTCTCCAAAAAAATGTGTGGGCCAAGATTCTTCAGTGACTGTACTGCTGATAGCTAATACGGCTTTTACAATGAGAATGATACTCATATTGACAGTAGTCATTGAATAATTCTTATTTCCATGTGTTATATGTTGTAAATTTTCTTTCATTTCTTTCATACCAGCCCAGGTAAGAAAGTCCATGAGACCTTATCTCAAATAAACTATTCTTCTCCCTGAGGAAAAGAAGCCAGACATAGAGATGTGGCTCACATAGTAGATAGAGTACTGGACTTGAGCAAAATGTCAGCCTGTGTTGAAGGCTCAAGTCTATAATCCTAGCTACTTGGAAGGCTGAGAGCTGAAGATGACATTTGGAAGCCAGCCTAGACAGGAAAAGTCCATGAGATTCTTATCTCCTATTTACCTCAAAAAGCCAGGTTACTCAAGGGGTAAAGCACTAGCCTTTAGCAAAAAAGCTCAGGGATAGTCCCCAGGCCCTGAGTTCAAGCCCCAAGACCAGCACACACACACACACACACACACACACACACACACACACACACACACCACTGCCGCTGCTGTCACCGCCACTGCCACCATCAGCCACCACCAACTACAAAAAGGACTCAAAAAGCAAACAAAAAAATGAAGTCCAGGCGGGGGGAGGATGGGAAGGAATGGGAAAGGGAAACAAAGGAGGAGGCTACAATGCTTGATAAGAAATGTACTCATTATCTTGCCCATTTAACTGTAACCCCTCTGTACAGTATTTTCACACTAAAAAAAAATGAAGTCCAGAAACATCACCTAGGCCCTGAGTTCAAGCCTTAAGACTGGCACCAAAAAAAGTCCTTGGTTATCTTCTTTCCCCATGCAAGATTGTCAACCACCATGTTTCAATGGAAAGCTGAGATAGCACCTTAATATGTGCTAAATCTCCTCCTATTAATTAACTTAGGTTCACCATTCTTTAACTTAAGCCTTTAAAAATTATGGATTTTTATTAATTGCTCTTGCCAATCACAATATTTTCTTTTCTGTACTGATTTTGGGGCTTGAACCCAGGTCCTCAATCTCTCACTTGGATTTTTCATTCAAAGATGAGCCATACCTTTACTTTCAGATTGTTGCTGGTTAATTGGAAATAATGAATCCAAAGCATTCATCTGGCTGGGCTGGTTTTGAACTACACTTCTCAGGTCTTAGCCTCCTTAGTAGCTAGGATTAGAGTTATGAGCTACTAAGGCCAAGACATAATATTCAGAAAATGTCATTTCCTCATAAATAAGAGGAACACATAGACTTAATATCACAGAATCCTGGGGTGTGGCGGGGCGGGGGGGAGAGAAACGAGCTAGAACATCAAATCCAAACCTCTTAATCTACGATGGAGACAGCTCAGAGCCCCAAATCACTCAAGAGCAAAAAGTCATTGGCACACTCTGTGATCTGTCCCATGTTTTCCATTTCTTAGGACATAAATATGCCCTTCATCCCCTTGGGGGGAATAAAAACTCACAGATCAAGCTAGGGGGTAGACACAATATGACTTAGCTCCAATCCTGTGCATCCCCTGCATACTCAACACACAATATAAAACAGAGGAGATGTCTTACAACCTCCACCACTGGGGACAGAATGTTCTCTGGCTTTCTCTCGAAGGTTTCATGGGATACATTTGATTCCATTGCTCTTTGTCTTGTGAGATATATTTGGAATCCATTGCAGCTGTTAGTTACAGCAAACCTCGAGGGCACTTCTCTGGCAGAAGCCAGCTGAGGCTGACCCAGGGATACCATGGTACCATTCCTTGTCAACTTTCAACAGACATTGCCAGAAGCGAAACACATTTCTGCAGCCCAGAAAGCCCTCTTTGCAGCTTCTCTGCACACCCCTTCCAACTTTTTTTTTTTTTATTGTAAAGCTACTATACAGAGGGTTACAGTTACATGAGTGAGGTTATGAGTACACTTCCTCTTGAACATTGTTACCCCCTCCATTGTTTTCCCCCTACCATCCCCTCCCTCCCTCCCTTCCCCGAGGTTCTTTTTTTTTTTTTTTTTTGATTGTGATTAAATGATTACATAATTTCAAAGTCACAAGTTCATTCTAACTTCCCTGGAGCAAATTGTCTACCACAGTCTGTAATATATAACAGTGTTCACATGTTATATACCATATTTGTGATCAGCAGCATGGGGATATTTAGTAGTGGTTCAACCAGATGAGCGGGAGTTCTTTGTTTCTTAAGTCCTGTTAGTTTTATCGTATCACCTAACCTTTTGGATTTAGCATCCACTTATCAGGGAGACCATGTACCGTTTGTCTCTTCGTTCTTGGCTTACCTCGCTCAACATGATTCCTTCTAGCTCCATCCATTTCCCTGCAAATGCCATTATTTTGTCATTTCTAATGGCTGCATAATATTCCATTGTGTATAGATACCACAATTTTTGGATCCATTCATCTGTGGTGGGGCATCTAGGTTGTTTCCATATCCTGGCTATTGCGAACAGTGCTGCAATAAACATGGAGGTACACGTGTCCTTGTATATTGGTTTCTGTTGTTCAGGGTAGATGCCTAGAAGTGGTATGACTGGGTCGTAAGGGAGGTCAATCTTTAGCTTTCTAAGGACCCTCCAGACTGCTTTCCAAAGTGGTTGTATAAGTGTACATTCCCACCAGCAGTGTAACAGGGTTCCTCTTTCTCCACATCCCCTCCAGCATTTGTCGTTGGCTGATTTGTGGATGTGGGACATTCTGACTGGGGTAAGGTGGTATCTCAGGGTTGTCTTTATTTGCATTTCCTTCACCACCAGGGATGATGAACATTTCCTCATGTGTTTCTTTGCCATTTTTATTTCTTCATTTGAGAAGTCCCTCTTTAGTTCCCTTGCCCATTTAGTAATTGGTTTGTTAGGTTTGGGAGGGATTAGTTTCTTGAGTTCCCTGTATATACAGGATGTTAACCCCTTGTCTGATATATTGCTGGTAAATATTTTTTCCCAATTAGTTGGTTGTCTTTCTAGCTTAGTTGCGATAGATTTAGCTGTGCAGAAGCTTTTTATTTTAAGGTAGTCCCATTTGTCGAGTCTCTCTCCAACTTGTTGTGACCCTGGGACTCTGTTCAGGAAGTTCCTTCCTGTGCCTATTAGTTCAAGTGTCTCTCCTACTCTGTCCTGTAGTAGTTTCAGAGATTCAGGTTTAATGTTAAGGTCTTTAATCCATTTTGAGTTGATGTTGATGCATGGTGATAGGCTGGGGTCCACTTTTAGTTTTCTGCATGTGGCTGCCCAGTTTTCCCAGCACCAGCGGTTGAAGAGGCTGTGTTTCTTCCATTGTATGTCTTTGGCTCCTTTGTCGAATATCAACTGGCTGTAGGCCTGTGGATTTATATCTGGATCTTCTATTCTGTTCCATTGGTCTTCGGGTCTGTTTTTGTGCCAGTACCATGCTGTCTTTGTGATTATAGCTCTGTAGTAGAGTTTGAAGTTCGGCATGGATAGCCCTCCCATATTGTCTTTATCCCCTAGAATTGTTTTGGCTATTCTAGGTCTTTTGTTGTTCCATATAAATTTTTGGACTGTTTTCTGTATTTCAGTGATGTACGTCATTGGGATTTTAATAGGAATTGCATTGAATTTGTATATTAGTTTTGGAAGTATCACCATCTTTACTATATTAAGTCGGCCTATCCAGGAGCATGGGAGGTCTTTCCATTTCCTAGTGTCTTCTGCAATTTCTTTCTTTAACTTTTTATAGTTCTCATTAAATAGTTCTTTTACATCTTTGGTTAGGTTAATTCCTAAATATTTTATTTTTTGGGAGGTTATTGTGAATGGGGTTGCTCCCTTTATTTCCCTCTCTTCCTGTGCATTATCAGTGTATAGGAAGGCAACTGATTTTTGTGGGTTTATTTTGTATCCTGCTATTTTGCCGAAGTGACTTATGATTTCTAAAAGTTTGGGGATGGAGTTTTTGGGATCGTGGAGGTATAGTATCATGTCGTCTGCAAAAAGGGATAGTTTAACTTCTTCTTTCCCTATGCGGATCCCTTTAATGTCTTTTTCTTGCCTTATTGCCCTGGCTAAGGGTTCTAGGACTATGTTGAAGAGGAGTGGAGACAGTGGACATCCTTGCCTTGTTCCTGTTTTTAGGAGGATTGGTTGTAGCTTTTCCCCATTAAGTATAATATTGGCTATTGGTCTGTCATAAATGGCTTTTATTGTTTTTAGAAATGTTCCTTCTATTCCTATTTTCTCCAGAGCTTTTAGCATGAATGAATGTTGAATTTTATCAAAGGCCTTTTCTGCATCTGTGGCGATAATCATGTGATTCTTGACCTTGGCTCTGTTGATATGCTGGATTACATTTATTGACTTACGTATGTTAAACCATCCCTGTGTCTCTGGGATGAAGCCTACCTGATCATAGTGTATTATTTTTTTAATGTGTTTCTGGATTCTGTTAGCTAGAATCTTGTTAAGGATCTTTGCATCTGTGTTCATCAAGGAGATTGGCCTGTAATTCTCCTTTTTGGTTGGGTCTTTGCCTGGTTTGGGGATGAGTGTGATATTGGCTTCGTAGAATGAGTTTGGGATAGCTCCCTCCTTCTCTGTTTCTCTGAAGAGCTTGAGGAGTATGGGTATTAGTTCTTCTTTAAAGGTCTTATAGAATTCTGCTGTGAATCCATCTGGTCCTGGGCTTTTTTTTGTTGGAAGACTTTTGATAGCTTCCTGTATCTCATTATAGGATATTGGCTTATTTAATTGGTTAACTTCTTCTTTGCTCAGTTTGGGTAACTTGTATTTCTCTAAAAATGCATCCATTTCTGCCAGATTTTCTTCCTTTAGAGAGTATAGCTTTTGAAAGTAGTCTGTTAGAATTGTTTGGATATCTTGGGTACGTGTTGTGATGTTTCCCGTGGCGTCCCTAATCCTATTAATATTGGTTTCCTCTCTTCTTTTTTTAATTAATCTTGCCAACGGGCCATCAATTTTGTTTATTTTTTCAAAGAACCAGCTTTTTGTTTGGTTTATTTTGGTTATGGTTTTCTGATTTTCTAATTGGTTAATCTCTGCTCTCAATTTGGTTATCTGGCTTCGTCTAGTAGCTTTAGGTCCCATTTTTTCTTGTTTTTCTAGCTGTTTTAGTTGCAACATGAGATTATTTACTTGGTCTGTCTCCATTCTCTTGATGTGGGCACTGAGGGCAATAAATTTGCCCCTCAGGACTGCTTTTGCTGTGTCCCACAAGTTTCTTTGTGAGGTGTTTTCATTTTCATTGAGTTGTAGGAAATGCTTTATTTCTTCTCTGATCTCTTCTGTTACCCAGGCCTTGTTAAGGAGTGTGCTGTTCAATTTCCATGTATTAGAGAAATTTCTGCGGTATGCTTTGTTATTGAGAGCTAGCTTGATTCCACTGTGGTCAGATAGGATACAGGGGATTATGTCGATCCCTTTGTATTTGCTTAAGTTCCTTGCATGAACTATGATATGGTCTATTTTGGAGAAAGTTCCATGAGCTGCTGAGAAGAATGTGTACTGTGTTGTTTTAGGGTGAAATACTCGGTAGATGTCAGTTAATTCCGCTTGAAGTATGGCCTCACTTAATTCGGTAGCTTCTTTGCCAATCCTCTGGTTGGTAGACCTGTCCTTTGGTGAGAGTGGCGTGTTAAAGTCTCCTAGTATTATCGTATTGGGATCTATTTTATTCTGTAAGTTTGAGAGCATTTGTTTAAAATATCTGGGTGCACCGATATTTGGGGCATATAAGTTGATGATGGTTATATCCTCCTCTTGGATTGTTCCCTTTATTAATATGTAGTGTCCGTCTTTGTCTTTCTGTACTGATTTTAATGAAAAGTTTATTTTGTCAGATATCAGGATAGCTACACCTGCTTTCTTATTGGGGGAATTTGATTGGTAGATCCTTTTCCACCCCTTCACTCTGAGTTTGTTTGTATGTTTGGCTGAGAGGTGGGTCTCCTGAAGGCAACAGATGGATGGATCTTGTTTTCTGATCCAGTCCTCGGTTTGTTTTCTTTTAATTGGCGAATTCAGCCCATTTATATTAAGAGAAAGTATAGAGAGATGCATTGTTGTCCCTGCCATTCCGTTTTCCTAAGTTTTTCTTCTTTCCTTTCCTCCTGTGCTTGCTCAGTTAGACTTTGAGTAATGCCTGTTTGGGGCAGGTCCCAGTTCCTGGTTGCTTTCTTCAGGTTGCGTCCCCCCTCTTAGAATTCTTTGTAATGCTGGCTTAATGTTTATGTATTCATTTAGTTTTTCTTTGCTATTAAAAGTTTTCAGTTCTCCATCGAATGTGAATGCTAGCTTTGCCGGGTATATCAGTCTGGGTTGGCAGTTATTGGCTCTCAGGGCTCGTATGGTGCTTTCCCAGGCTTTTCTTGCATTCATTGTTTGTGTGGAGAGATCTGCAGTGATTCTAATTTTTTTCCCATTGTAGTATAGCTCCTTCTTCATTTTTGCTGCATGCAGGATTGTTTCCTTATTATTCAGATCCATCATTTTTACTATAATGTGCCTAGAAGTGTTTCTCCTGGGATCTTGCTTGTTGGGTGTTCGATAAGCTTTTGTGATGTAGTTAAGATGGTCGTTTTTGAGGTGGGGAAAATTTTCATTGACTATCTTGTTAAATAGGTGTTGCATTCCCTTGCTCTGGAATTCCTCACCTTCGTCCACTCCGATTATGCGAAGGTTAAACTTTTTAGCATTATCTGCTTGCTCTTGAATTTCCCTTTGGTTTAATTTGAGTGATTTTTCCATATCTGTCACTTTTTGGTCCAGTTGGTGTATTCTGTCTTCTGTATCTGACACTCTACCTTCCATTTCATTCACTCTGTTGACCGTGGCTTCTATTGTGGTTTGCATGGTGGAAATGGATCCCTTTATGGATTCAATGTTGGTTCTCAGAGTACTGATCTCACCTCTCAATGAGGTGAGATCAGTATGCATTACCTCTAATTTGGCGTTTATCTCACTTCTTACTGAGGTTTGTGCAGCTTCTATTTTTGCATCCAACTTTTGTTTGATGTCCTGTATATCTTTTGATAGTTCATCCTTGTGCTCTTTCAATTTCTGATCCATTTCTCGCTTTATTTCTTGAGTCATTGCCTCCAGCAACCCTTGGATGTAGTTTTTGTCTTCCATTCCTGCTTTGCTCCCACTAGGGCTCTCCCCTGCGTGGCTGCTGGCTTTTGAGGTGAGCTTGCTGTCCTGGGTAGTGGTAAACCTTGTGATTTTTCTCTGTGATTTTCGCATGGGGATTCAGGAGACTGCTCTTCAATCTTGTTTTGGTGTGTCTGTCTTTGCTTGGTTGCTGATTCTGTATTGGTAGAGAGAGTCTGTGCCTGATCTGGATTCTGTTGGGAGCCTATTTCCAGCTGCTATTCTGACTTACTTAGGATTCTCAGCTCTCTGCTGTAGCAATTCCCGCCTTTGGAAGGGTTGAGCAGCCTAGACTGCTTGTGTTTGCTCCTGCGGGTGCTCTTGGGAAGATCAGATACTCTGGATGCACTCTCCCAAATACTGGAGTCTGCTATGGGCTCCTGATGTGTTATTGTTTGTTTGTTTTGGGCTGGTTGTGGGCTTGAACTCTAGGTTTGGGTGCTGTCCCTCAGCTCTTCAGCTCAAGGCTGGCACCCTACCATTTGAGTCACAGCCCCACTTCTGACCCTTTTTGCTTTGTTCAGGTGCCGGTCTCCAGGCCTGGTTCCGGCCCCAGCCTGGAGCGTGCTCGTTAGGCCTGTGCTAATGTGTATACCACCTAGGTTATGCAGCCTGGAGGACACAGTTCAAATTTCTTCTACTGTTGGTAGTCTTGACCCAGGGGCGCTGTTCCTGGCTTGGGCATTTAAGCTCCCTTCCAGGGGCGCTCTTGCTCTGGCCTGGCCAGCGGAGTGTGTTCCACCGGCTGGTGGAGCTCTCGAACAGTTCCCAGTTTTAGTGGGTCCTGTGGTCCGGGTGTTGGGGTAGGGAGTCTAGGTCAGGGTCTGGGGATTCCCTCCAGCTCTGGTCTCCCTTGAGGGATTCACTGTCCCCTGTTGGGTACTCACCCTGTAGGTCGTCAGTTGTTGTTGCAATCCGAGTTCAGTTGGGGTGGTTGCGGGCTGGGTTGGGCGGCCCCCCGCCGGGTAGGATTGGGCGGGTGTTCTGCCGACAGGTCCCTTTGTCGCGCTGCTGGTGCCAGGCGGCTTTGGCGGGATGGAGCCTCTCCGCTCCGGTGGAGAGTGATGGGTGGGGGTGGGATCCTCGTGGAGACTCCCGGCTGTTAGGTTTCTCTGTTCCTGGCGATCCGCTGTTCTGCAATCCGGTACCTGGTGATCTGCAAGCGGCCCCCTGTGTCTCTGTGGCTCCGGCAGCCCCCGCCGGGCCGGCTGGCCGGCGGCTTGGCGCACTCCGGGCGGCCAGTAAAGGTTGGGGGAGGGGTCTTCGCTCTTCTCTGTTCTGAAATTCTTCTTTTCCTCTCTTTCTTTTTTGTTATTTTCCACCTCTGGTTTTTCTCTGAGTGTTCATCTTTTTGTTGTTGTCGGTCTCTTGGGGAGATTAAACGTTGGAACTCGAACTCTCTTTTTGGTTGGAGAGAGCTGTGGCGTTTCCCTACTGCCCCGTCGCCATCTTGGTCCCCCCCCTTCCCCCCTTCCAACTTTGGTGAAGAAGATAGCCATTGAGAGCATGAGAATACTAGACATCCCCTGTTTAGGCATCAGCCATCTGTGAGTTTAGGTTTCAGGTAATGGAAGGAGAAAAAAGAGGAAGGAAATGAAGCCTTACTGCAGCTACCATAGGCCATTCCTGGGTCATCTGCTTTGTGCAAATAAACTCAGAATCTTCATAAGATACATATGAAATGAACATTGAGTAGGGGAAATAAAAAGGCTTAAAGCAAAGAAGATATTGCTTCTATGTTTCTAGAACTATTAAATGCAGTTTATTTTCTGAATTCCTGGTTGCTATGTCTCATGCCTCATTTTCCCTAATCTTTACTACCTCAAAGATAGGAGATCTTTCACCCTTTTGAAGTCAGCTTGAATGGGTTCCTTTTGATCAAAAACATGGCACCTCTAAGCTTCTCCTTATAGAAATAGAAGGTGAATGACCACAGTGTAAGTTCCTTTTAAGTTGGAAGGTAAACCTGCATGGGAATCAGGTAACCATACTTAAGTCACTGTTTTTTTGTAACCTTTCAGCTTTATTTACTTTTGAAAGGCAAGCACAGGTGACTCCATCTGGAATCTGACAGTGTTTATCTGAGCAGTGTTTTTCTAACTGTCTCTGCATGGTCCTTCAGCATCAGCATCAGCTTTATAGATCTCTCTTTATTGTTGGAAAAAAATGTCTCAGTTGACATTTTTGTTTGTTGCTGGGGTGGCACATCCCAATTGATCTGATCCATATTGAAAAGGAATGACCGATAGGTCAGGTGGGAGTTTGTGTCAATAAAATACCCTTTTGGTTAAATTTAAGCAACAAAGGAATCAATAGAAGTAGTTCCCAAGCAGGGTTTACCTAGAATCCATTAAAATGGAAAAGTTCAGTTTGAAAATTTATAAGAAGCATTTCTCTCTGGGCCTGCTTACAAATGTTCCATAAGAACAAATCTGCAATGACAAAAGGCTTAAGAGTAGTCATACTGAAAGTTTAAAATGGTAACTGACCAACATTTTAGTTATTTCCATTGCATCAGAATCTCTGGATACTAATTAGCATTAATGACATTGTAGATGCATTAAGCTCTACTTATTCCAATTAGAAACACAGGAACATAAGCCTGTTTCTTGGGGTAATATTAATTTAGAAGGTACCTGCTTAGTGTAGTGCCTTCTTCAGCTTGGCATACTAAGGCTTCTGTACTTGGGGAACAGATATATCAAACAAATGCAAGACAAATAACCACCACCAGTCTTGTACTTTTGTACACTTAGTTTCAAGGTATCCATTTAAAAGATCTTGACATCAATAGATTAGCTTTGAATGTTTGAATAATTTTATTCATTGAAGATTGTTTTTACAGTCTGATCAGTACTGATAAAAAAGCAATTTTGCATGCTACCTAGATTTAGTGATAATTTAATACTTTTGATGTTTTATTCTCCCTAATGACATTTCTTATCAAATATAGTTCTAGAAAATGTTTATATCAAAACAGCTTTGTGAAGATGAAATGTTGATTTCTAGGTGCTTATTTAAAGATTAAATTATACTGTGATTTGTAGTACCTTATAAATATTAATATATTTTTAAATATCAGTTAATATTTGTAGTAAACATTATTAAATTCAGTACAAGTATAATGAAATGATTGAAGTCATTGCTGCAGTTTGCATTCTCAAATACTTTTCTAGAAAAAACTTTTTGTGCTTGTCCTGGGGCTTAAACTCAGGGCCTGGGTGCTGTTCCTAAACTTCTTTGCACAAGGCTAGTGCTCTACCACTTGAGCCACAGCTACACACTGACTTTTTTGGAAATAAGTGTCTCATGGACTTTTCTGCCTGGGTGAGCTTGGCATTGCAATCCTCAGATCTCAGCCTCCTGAGTAGCTAGGATTACAAGTGGAGCTACCAACATGTGGCAGCTAGAAATTGGAAAACAAATCTTAAATTGCATCCTTAAAGCCTTTTCAGGTTAGATACAAAGCCTTATCTTAATCCCAAAAGATTTTTACATAGTTTTTTTCTACCTTGAGGTCCCTAAAATATAGGTCTATGAAGAATAATCTTTTTATTTATCTCTAAGGCTGGAAACTCCATAAACCAGATAGATATCTGACCAACTTTCCTTCACAGGCTTTTAAGCATTGTCCCCATAAAATTATCCTGGTTCTCTAAAGTGCCTGGTTATATCTGATATATTGAGGAAACATGATCTCCTTGGCAAGTCTTGGTCACATAACCAGTTTTCTATATAGATAGCATTGTTTTTAAATTAAATAAAATCCTCTCTGTGTCCAGGAATAAGAGCAGTTGTAAGGTAGTTTTTTGTAATGCAGTAATGATTAAATACATTTGTTAAAATCCATACATTGTAAATAACCTCATTTTAAGACCTCATTTGCTATTTGAGTTTAAAACTGTCCTTTTTTCCCCTTTGGCTTAAGTTAATTCCCCAATGCCCATATTTGTTTTAACCCAATTGAGGTACCATTCTTTTAAAGTGGTAGAACTTTTATGCATTAAAAATAACGTACCATATTGAAAATGCTTACACACACATACACAATATATTTTTATTAGATATTTTAGGTGCTTATAAAAGTTGAGCTCAAGAAATTAATATTAGCTATAATAATTAGTTGTTTTCTTGAATTCTAGAGGCAAATGTAGTCTGCCCAATTAGAGTATCTAATTAGAGTTTTAGCCATAGATGATCAGTTTTCCTTGTGGGGGAAGTGACAAGATGGCACAAAATGTTTGCTCTCCTAACACATCATGGCAAAGATAGCTGCATTCTGTCGTTTCCAACCAGTCTATGACTGCAGGTTTTTTTTAAGGACGCATAGAGATTACATGTAGGATATTACTCACAACATAAAAGCACAGAACAAACATGTAACACACAGAAAATTGGAAATTTCTTTTCCCCCCTTGGGCCCTAAAGGATGAAATTAAGATAAGAGGCTCTCTCAAACCTAGAGAGAACTAGATTTTGAAGGATACGACGGACTTACCTTACCTACAATACCTATCCAGAGAGTTAGAACAATAAAACAAGGGGATGATTTTTTTAATTTTTTAAAAAACAGGAGAGAATTCTTTTGCCTTTGTGGAATGCAGACTGACAGCAAAAAACATATACATATACATATACATATACATATACATATACATATACATATACATATATATATGAAGGAAAATAAAGCTTGAAAGTCCACATTCAAAAGCATATGAGCCTCATTTTTTATTGAGACTAATGCAGATCCAATGTGTATCAATACACATTCAGTCCTGTTGGATATTGAGGCAGAATTAAAGAGTCAACCAAAACAGCCCTAATAAGGCTGGAAATCTGGGTGAGAAGATGGTAAAACAGGCAGCAGTAGTAACACTGAGGGAAGGCAGGGTCAATACCTAGAATATGTTTTTTAAGGAAAGCCATATCTAGCAGAGTTGCCTCAGCATAATATTGGTTGAGGAAAAAAACTATGCAGAATTCAAGCAGAGAAAAGTGCTTTCAGAGCAGAGCAAACAGTGGTGTCCTCAATCCAAACACAGGTAGGGAAGAAAATTCTTTCCATAGAAATATGCATGTTGGACTAGTTTTAATTGTGGTAAGGGAGAAAAGAATAAAGTATTAATTGCTAAGTAAATCATAAGACTGAGTGAAATGAAGAAAAATTTATAGACACAGAGAAATCAGAGCATTTAGAAGGAGAGTAGGAGGTGAGGCTGGGGCTGAGGAGGATGGCAAGGAGGAGTAAAAACTTTGAGACACATGTGAGGAGGCTAGGGAAGAGGGATTGGTCATTGGAAGTAAGGAGAGGGAGAGAAGTCAGTCCCAAGTGGCAGAGGGAAGCCAGGAGGGAGAGCTCTGTAGGATAAAAGCTTGGAACTATAGGACTTTAGACACTGGCCAGCTCTCTGGAGGAAGTTAGCTAGATCGGAAAGGATTTGGAAATCCAAGATGCAAGTTGGCCATTTCTGAGTCATTGTTTGGGGCCAGATGTTATGTAAGAAATATTGGAGGCCATAGTAGTGGCAAGGAAAGTTGAGAATCCAGGTGCCAATGGCTCATGTCTGTACTCCTAGCTACTCAGGAGGCTGAGGTCTAACGTGGTTGGAAGCCAGCCTGGGCAGGAAAAAGTCCATGAGACTCTTATCTCTAATTAACCACCAGAAAACTGGAATCGGAACAGTGGCTCACAGTGGTAGAGAACTAGCATTGAGCAAAAAAGTCCAGGTATAGCGCCTGGACCTTGAGTTCAAGCCCCACAAAAAGAAAAAAAAATAAAGTTTGAGAATGTGAAGAACATGAATCCATTTTCCAGATGTCCATGAGGAAGAAATTCACAGCCAGAAAGTCCCTGAGTCTCAGTCAGATGACACTGAGTTGAAACAAAGAGACCTTCCCACTGAGCCTTCCCAGGGAAAGGGGGAACTGTGGCTATATTAGGTGCCTTCAGGAAACAGAGACTAAATGTTAAGGTTGAGGGTCTGAAGATGTGTCCAGTGTAGTGTGCAGAGGAAAATAAGCAAGTGGGCCCTCTGAACAGAATTATTTGGAGAAAGGAAAAAGTTTAAGGAGTGTAGAAAGGGGATTGTGTGGGTTTGGACATAGTCAGAATGAGTAAGGGTCAACAGTCCATTTCCTAAGACCCATAAGGCAAGTCTTTTTAATTCCTCAACCAGCCATGGGAAAAGGAGGGAATAAAGAATCTTAGCACCTCAGAACCCTGAAATCTCTTAGCATACATACAGCAGGTCAGTAAAAGTTCCCAACCATGTATAGGGACAAAGTTTCCTAACTGCTTATGAGCTATATGTGTATCTCCAGGGCTAATTTGGGAGGTCAGAATTGGCTCAACTTTTCTCTTGGGTCTCCTAGGACCAAGGGCCAAGTTTCACCTTGAGCTTTCTCCTGGGTGTCAGCACCAAATGTTAGGAAAGCAGAGTAGAATAGACATTAGAACAATAGAGATGAACTCAGTGAGGTTTATTTGGCATAAGCTGAGAGAGACCCTCTCCACCTCTTAGAGGCTGAGAGGTTTTTAAAGAATGTATGGGGAAATGAGGCCAGGGGGCAGTACAAGGCAGGGACAGGATCAGGGGTCTGAAATTTGCAGTTTGGTTGTTGGGCTGGGGAACCAAGATAAGAGATTTGGTTTAACAACAGCTAATAGCCAAATGTGATTTTTTTTCCCCCAAAATGGTGGTCCTGATTTATTTCCTTCCTTCTTTCCTCCTTCCCTTCCTTTTTTCCCTTCCTTCCTTCCTCCTTCCCTCCCTCCCTTTCTTCCTTCCTTCTTTCCACTTGCTTGTTCTGTTCTCTCTTAATTTTTTCTGCTCAAGGCTGGGGCTCTACCACTTGTACTATACCTCTGCTTCCGGCTTTTTACTGGTTTGTTGAAAAGAAAGCCAGCCTAAGCTGGCTTTGAACCATGACCTTCAAATTCCAACCTTCTGAGTAGCTAAGATTACAGTCATGAGCTGCCAGTGTCCAGCTCTTTTTAATTCATACAGGAAGTTTGGTGCATTTGGAAGAAGCACACTTACATTTATGGGCCTGTTTAGTGATACTATTTCTAATTTATAAACAAGGAAACTGATACTCACAGGTTACAATTTAACTAAAGAACTCATCTCTTACAAACAAGGGAGTCAGAATTAGAAACTGTATCTTGTCAGGAAAGGCTCTTCATGAGTGAAATGTCCTTTTCATGTTTTTTTTTTTTATGCTTATCTACATACATGTGTCTATTCTAGCATATCCCAAGTCATCCTGATGTGGAACATTTGGCAAGTGCTTGTAATGTGCCAGGTTTTGGTATACATAATTTAACTTGCCTCCTTCTCCAAATTGCCTAGGTGCAGACACCTTACTCATCCCCACTTGTGCCCTGTGGAGTATTGGGAAATTTCTCCAAGCTCCCCAAACTGAGCAGGGGCAGAGTTAAGCTTTGAACCTATGATCTGTATACCAGAGCATCAGACACATCACAGATGGTGATTTTATTTTTTTGCTCTGGGGTATCTGCCCTCACCTTCCCTTTTACCTCCACACCTCTAATTGCTAAGGACACATTATTTCTTTTCTTTCCTTTCTTTCTTCCTTTCTTCCTTTCTTTCTTTCTTCCTTCCTTCCTTCCTTCCTTCCTTCCTTTCTTTCTTTCTTTCTTTCTTTCTTTCTTTCTTTCTTTCTTTCTTTCTTTCTTTCTTTCTTTCTTTCTTTCTTTCTTTCTTTCTTTCTTTCTTTCTTTCCTTTCTTTTTTGGGGGGGTCCAGTTGTGTGGCCTGAACTCTGGGCCTGGGCACTGTCCGTCAGCTCTTCAGCTCAAGGCTAGCACTCTACCACTTGAGCCACAGCACCACTTCCGGCTTTTTCTGTTTATGTGGTGTTGAGGAATCGAACCCAGGGCCTCATGCATGCAAGGCAAGCGCTCTACCACTGAGCTGCCTTCCCAGCCCAACATAATTTCTTGTACTTACTTGTTCTAATTTGACTATGAGCACCTTAAGAGCAGGTCCATCTCTTAAGTAAGGTTTGACTGCTACTGGTTGGCATAAAGCCTAACCTTAATGTAAGAAACCCTGGGCACCAGCACCAGTGGCTCATGCCTGTAATTCCTAGCTAATCAGGAGGCAGGGATCTGAGGATCACAGTTCAAAACCAGCCAAGAAAGACTATGAGAATTTTTATCTCCAATTAACCACCAAAAAGCCAGGAGTGTAGTTGTGGCTCAAGTAGCCTTGGGTGAAAAATCTAAGAGACAGTGTCTTGTCCCGAATTCAAGCCCCAGTAACAGAGCAACACAATAAAATGATGATGTAACTTGGAAGTGAGGAACAGTCATAGGCTTTTGGAAAGAAAATGTAGCCTTGAGATATTTCACATATGAAACAAAACAATTGTTTTTTTGGTATATTTTTTATTGTAAAATTCTGTACAGAAGGATTAAAGTTACATGAGTAAGGTAATGAGTACTTTTCCTCCTCCTTTGTTTTTCCCCTAACATCCCTTCCCTCTCCACTGCCCCAACTCCTCTCCACGCCCACCCCCGGGAAGTTGTAAAGTTGATTTTCAACATAGTGTCTTGTACATCTCATTGTTACAATGGATCAACCTATTTCAGCATTTTGTTATTTCCCTTTCCCTCCCCAAATTAGAAAAATGTCAAAAAGATTCAGGGCACTGGAATCAAATACAGTGAAAACAGGGGTTATACCATGGGGGAAGAACATACAAAAGAAACAAAAAAAATCACAGGTACATTATAAATATATTAAAAACAACAGCAAGAAAGATAAAACTACTTGTGTCTCTATCTTGGGGTTCATTTTGCTTAGCATCATCTTATAAAACAATTGTTTTAAAAACCTCTCCCTTTGACTGATTTTGTTGTTGTTGTTGTTGTTTGTTTTTCCTTTAGTAATTCTCCAGGGACATTTGGAGATGTAGAGTCTCCAATCACCATGACGGTTTGTCATTGTTAACATGAACGAACTGGAGAAATTACAACCCTCCAATGTGCAAGACAGGTTTGTGACTTAGTCCCATATAACCAAGAATTTTCCTACTATAAATGTTTATAGTGCTCCCATTCGAAACAGGTTGTTGGATCTATAAATTTGAACCTGAAGAATGATTTCAAAGTATTAAAAAAAAAACCCTGATATTCCACATTGTTGAGTAATCCCAAAGTACTATGAGAAAGAAAAGAAAAGAAAAAAGAAACCAAGATAGAGACCACATGCATTAACGTATTGCTTGGTAAAGTTCTGATGCTGTCTCGTGGGATGGATTTGTTTTCTCGACCCATTAAAGAATGAAAGGGCAGGGAAATGCTTAAGGTTAACTGAGTAATTTTTTTTTTTTTGTCGGTTGTGGGGCTTAAACTCAGGGCCTGGGCACTGTCCCTCAGCTCTTTAGCTCAAGGCTAGTGATCTTCCACTTGAGTCACAGCACCCACTTCCAGTTTTCTGGTGATTAATTAGAGATAAGTATCTCATGGACTTTCCTGCTTGGGCTGGCTTTGAACCAAGATCCTTAGATCTAAGCCTCCCGGGTAGCTAGGATTACAGCTATGAGCCGCCGGCGCCCGGCTAAACTGAGTAATTTTATTTGAAATTGAAAGAAAAGCTGAGAAAGTAATGGGTCGCTTCATTTGAAGATGGGCCTAAAAAATGAGTCCAATGGAGTCCTCTCAGAGGGCGGTTTTATAATAGGAGTTCATCCCATATTTCCTGCTGATTGCTTGATATGCCCATTCTGGTTCTTTCCACTGGTTGAGCAGCACCTAGGAAGGGCATTTGAACAGAAATCTGAGGCATTATTGAAACAAGAGGCACACGATGGGTCACATGTTATCTGCCGTGTGTTTTGTTCACTAACTTTTTATTTCTGTCTACTTAACAGTTCCCTTTCCTCCCCTCACTTCAATCTTGTTTCACTTTCTCCTCAAAATGAGTGGACTTGGAACTGTGCTGAAGAGGTATAATCTTAAAAACCTGTACAATGCTAGGTTGGGAATGATGATCCTTCTGGATTGTGAAAACTGCCCTCTAATTAAAGTTTGTCTCTTTCAGTCCATAGTTATATTTGTATTTAAGGAAGTCTGAGATTCTCAAACAGCTTTAAGTTCTGAAAGATATTTTTGCAATATTAAAGTCAATAAACGAGCTAGGCACCAGTAGCTCATGGCTATAATACTAGCTACTCAGGAGGCTGAGACTTGACTGTGGCAATTTTTAGCCAATCTAGGTAAACTCCAATTTACCAGCCTAAAGTCTGAAGTGGAGGTATGGCTCAAGTGGTAGATTGCCAGCCTTAAGTGAAAAGTTTGAGAATGTGAGGCCCTCAGTTCAATCCTCAGTACCAGAAAAAAAAAGACTCCAAAAAGACAACCGAAACAAAAAGAGTATATGATCTTGGAATGAAAGTCAGGAATAGGCATGTTCACTGTGCTTTGTACCCCATCCCTACCCCCAGCCTGGCCTCCTTGGTTCCATAAACATTGTGGAACTAACTGGAAAGGACATATTTTTATTCACTTGGGGAAACTTGTGTGCTTTAAGGCAAGGGAAGAAAGGCACTTGCTCTTTCTCAGATTCCTCCTCTTCTTTGAGATGCATTTTTTTTCGGTGGTGCTGGGAATTGAATTCAAGAGTTCTCACATGCTGGGCAAGTACTCTATCCCTGAGCCACACCCCAGCCTTTATCCCCCCCCCTCCTTTGCTATCCAATCCAGTACTGAGTGATGTCATGGGGTAAGGGGGCCAACATGTGGCCCACAGGAGCTGTTTTTGATAGCCATGCTGTAGCTAAACGAAAACTCCTCCACCCATTGTTATTTCCAGCCTTAAAAAAATATTTCCTGTTATTTACAATCCTATAGAGACAGAAGCAATAGAGAATAGAGCAATAGAGATTTCCTCAGAGCTGCTCCCACAATACAAGCCATGGAGAAAGTAAAATTTTTTTTTAAAAAATCCAAGCTAGGAGGGGGGGGGGGGGCAGGGTACAGGTGGTCTCACATCTGTAATCATAGTTACTCTGGAGGCTGAGATCTAAGGATCTCATTTCAAAGTCAGCTCAGGCAGGAAAGCCCATGGGGCACTAATCTTCAATTGACCAGCTAAAGAAGCCAGAAGGAGAGCTGTGGCTCATGGAATATAGTGCTAGCCTTGAGCAAAAAAAAAAAAAAAAAAAAAATCAAAGGAGAATGAAAAGCTCTGAGTTCAAGCTCCAGTTTCAGCAAAAAGTAAGATAGAGAGGGGGGAGGTAGGGACGGGGGAGAAAGGGAGGAAGAGAGGGAACCGGAGCACATGTTGTGAGCTGTGTTTGATACACAGCTCCAGATCCTGCCAGCCACACTTACTCTGTAATCATTCCTGCAAACATCTCGGTCTGTTCTTCTGTTTTCTCAACTACTAAGAGCAGTTCAAACACCCTAGCCTCATGTCAAGTGTATTCTGGATATGCTGAATCATCCATTGATGGTTGGGACAAAGAAACACAATGACAGGCCTTTATCAATTTTTATGATAATTTATTGACAATGAAAGTAAAGGAAAGCAATAAGTAATTAGATTTTTTTTCCTCATAGAGAATAATAAAGGAAAAGAAACTCTCCTAGAAAGAAGCTGGGAGTTCAACGTATCCTATGTCTCTGAGTCCTCAAAGCTCAGTGCACCGCTCTCTCAGAATAAGACATCTGGAGTATTTCCGGAAGTGTAGGGAGAAAGCTATGAATGAGGCCAGTGAAGCTACAATTTTGCAGCATTTCTTGCCGCATTATTCTGCTTCCAGCCTTTACACACACCATGTATTTCTTGGCCTCCTCGCTCAGCTGAGGTACCCTGGTCCAAGTGAACTGAGGGCATAGTTCTAAAAGCTGCCCTTGAGACAGGGGTAGTGGCAGAGTCCACAGGAAATGAAGAAAACTGATAGGCCCAACCCTCTGAGTTCCAGGCTGTGGTCTGAAATCAGGACACTCTACTCTGGAGGACAAGAGCTACTTTGTAAAGAGCAACCCAAGTACCCGCAGCCCAGAAGGCTCTGTGCTTAAGCCCAGCCAAGCCCTGAAACTTCATTTTCCATAAACAAGCCTCAGCCAGGGAGACATAACTCTCTTCAGACTGTGTATGACTTCATAGATTGGGCATGTGACAGCGCCCAGATGCATGATCTCCCTGGTCCTGCTCTCTGGAGTTGGGAGGGGGATGGGGCAGAGCTTCTGGTTTGATTTGGTGCTAGCAGAAATGTCACTTATCACAAAGGAGGTTTCTGTCTGACATTTCCATCTCTGTACTCTCTGAGGTCATTTTTGGGGTGGCTCCCGTCCCACTTTCCCTCCCTGAAGAATTCAGATCTCTAGTTCCTTTTCCGGTAGTATTTTGTTATGTTTTTTATTGCCTATTCAGTCTCTTGGATACTTTTATGTATAAAGGGCCTGATGTTCCCATAACTTGACTTTTTAAAAAATTTTATTTTACTGTAAAGATGCTGTAAAGAGGGGTTACAGTTACATGAGTAAGGTAACGAGTACATTTCTTGTCAAGCATTGTTACCCCCCTCCTTTGTTGTTTTCCCACTATCCTTTTCCTCCCCCACCTCCCCCAATCCTCTCACGTTGTCAAGTTCATTTCCAACATACTGTCTTGTGAGTATCATTGTTGCATTGGGTCGTCCTATGTCCTTGTTTCAGCATTTTGTTATTCCATAACTTGTTATTTTTAAGAAGTAACTTCACTGGACTCAGGAGGCTGATATCTAAGGATCAGAGCTTGAAGCCAGTCTGAACAGACAAATTCCACTCTTCAATTAACTAGCAAAAAGTCAGAAATGGAGATGCGCCTTAAGTAGCAGAGGAACATCCTTGGGTAAGAAAGCCAAATGAGAGTGCACTGGCACTGAGTTCAAAAGCCCAGGACTGGGGGGAAATAAAGAATAATAAGAGTAATAATAATGACAACAGATTCACTGCAATCTTTATAATGTAAAGACCAGTAAAGCAAGTTTATTTCCTTACCAACCATGATTCATACCCCATGGCATTTCTTCCCCCTCCTCAATGCTGGAGAGAAGGTAGGTGGTCAGAAGCCAGATCAGCTGAAAAGAATGAGCTTCATAGGGTGTCTGAAGCAAAACAGGCAAGAAAAAACAAAACTCTCCTCTATGTTACTTACCTTGTTGTTGTTTTTTAATTGTTTTAGGTAATTTCAGACAGGTGGCAGAAGTGAGTTCTGTCTTCCTGCCAGCTGCCAGCCTCTGGGACAGCTGCAAGCCCACAATGAGCTGGTCTGCTAGGGTTCTGGTAACAACTATATGCACGCACCTTCTCAAGTCTTCAGACCATACTAAATTTCAGTTCCTCTATTTTAGTGTTTCCATAAATACCTCCGTTTTTCTGTGCCATTTCAATTCTTCGTTAAAGCACAGCACACACAGGTAAAGTGAAATGCTCCTGTGGAGGATTTCCTGTATGAACACAAGCAGGTGTGTACAACTCACATTTCCAACACCCATCACTTTCCCTCACGCCTATCCAGAATCCAGAAATGGCCAAACATCTGAAGTGATCATTGTATTGCTTTGCCTGTTGTCTTATTCAATGTGGAGTCTTCCAGCTCTGCTTTCTTTTATTCAACATAACGCTGTGACAGTCATACATTTGTTGTATTAGCAGTTAGAATGTTCCATTTCATTTCTGTGCAGTAATCCTAATTTATAAATGCAACATAAAAGAATCAATTATGGGGGCTGAGAATGTGGTTTGGTGGTAGAGTGCTTGCCTAGCTTGCATGAAGCCTTGGATTTGATTCCTCAGCACCACATACACAGAAAAAGCCAGAAGTGATGCTGTGGCTCAAGTGGTAGAGTGCTAGCATTGCAAAAAAGAAGTTCAGGGACAGTGCCCAGGCCCTGAGTTCAAGCCTAGGACTGGCAAAAAAAAAAGAATCAATTGTGTTCTTTTCATTGAATACTTAGGAACACTTTGGCCGTGCGTGCATGCGTGCATGCACGCGCGCGCGCGCGCGCGCGCGCGCGCGCGTGTGTGTGTGTGTGTGTGTGTGTGTTTGTGTGTTTGTGTGTATGTGTACTGGGGCTTGAGCTCAGGTCTTTGTGCTTTTACAAGATGCTCCACCATTATGGCTGGTACTCTACTTTTTTGATTTGCTGATTAATTGGAGATAAGCATGTGCATTTGTCTACCTGAGTTAGCTTTGAATCAGAATCCTCAGATCTCAACCTCATGAGTAATTAGGATTATATGAGTCACTAATTGCCTGCTGGCTTGGCTTTTGATAATAGAAAATTTAGTCACCATAGTTACAGGATATCATATCATCCATGAATGCATCAAAAATATAGAGACTTTTAAATGTGCTATCACATTCTTAGCTTTGTGTCTCAGGCAAGTTAATTAAGCTGAACTTATCTTACATATCTGTAATGAGGAATACATAGGATACCATATTTGCAAGGTAAAGCACAATAAAAGTTTGTTATACTGATTATTTTATCACTAGGGTCAAATTAGTTGTTAAAACAATAAATGCTGGCAGGTAGGTGAAGGAGAAGGAAACTTATTGCATTGTTGATGGAAAAGTAAACTAGTACAACTATTCTGGACAGCAGCTTAGAGATGCTTGAAAAACCTAAACATAGATTTTCCCTACAACCCAGCCATTCCACTCCTGTTCATCTAACTAGAACATCATGAGCCAGGATACCATAAAGACACCTGCACATCCATGCTCATTGCTGCACTATTCCTAATAGCCCAGATGCCCTTCAGTAGATGAGTGGATATTTTGCACAGCCATTAGAAAGAATAATATTATGTCATTTGCAGGGAAATGGATGGAACTAGATCAAATCCTGTGATCTGAGGTAAGCCAAGCTCAGAGAGACAAATGGCTCATGTTCTCTCTCATATGTGGAAGTTAGATCTAAAATACAGTGGAATATGGTAAATTATAAAGGATTCTAGACACTCACACATGGTTACGCCAAAAAGAGGATACTCTTGGGAGAGAAACACCAAGAAGCACTACCTATGTGTCTCTTTGTATTTATATAAAAAAAAACATCTAAATGATCCTCAAGATATAGAAATAAGACATCTCTTCATTTTATTTTATTTGTCTGAAGGCTCTGTTTTCTTATGGCTTTGCCTGTATATCTTTGGGGGGGTAGTGAGGGAGTACAGAAGTTGAGGGAAAAAGGTTAAAAAAGTGCAGCAGTGGAGTTCACTGGACACTGTGATGAAAGCGAACGATACGGTGACTCATGGGTGGAGATGGGAGGGAGAGACTGGAGAGGGTGAGGAAGATGGCGCCATATGAAAGGAATTGCACTTTCATTACTCAGCTCACGTAATTGTCATCCCTCTATACATCCCATGTGTAATCACAATCAAGAACATTTTTTAAAATTACTTGTTAAAAATGACATAGAAAAAACATCTGCGTAATCAATGTCTCATTGTATCATTACAAAATGACAAGGATATCCCAACAAAAAAAATTTTTTTTGGTTGGTCATGGGGCCTAAACTCTGGGTCTGGGCCCTGTCCCTCAGCTCTTCAGCTCAAGGCTAGTGCTCTACCACTTGAGCCACAGCGCCACTTCTAGCTTTTTCTGCTTATGTGGTACTGAGGAATCAAACCCAGGGCCTCATGCATGCAAGGCAAGCACTCTACCACTGAGCCACCTTCCCAGCCCCCCAACAAAAATTTTGAAACTCTGTCTCGGAAGGGTATCCTTAATTTCCGGCATTAGAAAAAAAATAATACTAGAATGAGGATCTAAGAGCTGGTTCTAAAGATGATTCCAAGGATTTATATTATTCATAGCACACACTAATTACTCATCCAACAAAGGATTTTGAAGAACTATACATTTCTAAGCCTATTTGCAGCAATAAATCAGGATTTAGTTTAGTAATTACTGAAGGTAGCTTCCAGTAAGGGAAAGAAGCAAGTATAAAAGGTCAGTGAGAAATGAGTTTGGAATACTGAATAACAGCTCGCAACCTAGAGTTTGTGAAGTATAGAAAAATGGGGGCTGAAAATTATGATATGGCAAAGATTAGGAGTGGACACGGCCAAATCTTATGGATCTTATCATTCACTATTTCTGCCACCCTCCCCCTCCACCCCCCACTCCAGGTTCCCTATTGGCCCCTGGATGTTAGAAGATGTACCTACGGCTACCCAAAACCAGAACTGAGCAGAACCATCTTTTCTTTGTTTTACATATTACCTAACACTAATAATATATCTCAACTTCATTACCAAGTGATAGAGTATGACTTAAATACTAGTGAGTTCAATTTAGTGAAAGAGAAAGAAAATATACAATAAATAGGCAAAATTATTAAAATTAACAAATTCTATAACTTTACAACTGGAATAATTTGGAAGAGTTATGAATCTTTGGAAGATATGCCAAACAGTATATTGACCGTTTTTAAGTTATACACCTTTAATTACAAAGCACATAGGTGACACAATAATTGCATTATGCTGAGGATTTGAGTATTGCTATTTAGCAACACAAAGTATTGTCAGAAGTAAGATTGAGGAAACTAGAGCTTCAAGGTTCATATTTATATGCCCATAAGAAAAATAAAACAGGAGCACCATCTCTGCACATGCTCAGCAATGTCCATTACAACATTGATTGTGTGATCTGAGAAAGTTACTTAACATTTCTGCCCAACACAACTCCTGCCTCTTCTGTAGAATAGGGATAACAGTTGCCATGGTCTTCATCTCTGTTACAACGCTTGTCCTCTTCAACTTCTGCCAGCTTGGTGCTGTTGGCTCATCCCTATAAACCTAGTGCTTTAAAAGACTGAAAACTGAGAATGGTGGTTCAAAGCTAGCTGGGCAGATAAGTGTGTAAGATTCTTATTTCCAATTAACCAGTAAAAAGCCAGAAGTGGGGGTATGATTCAAATGGTAGAACATCAGCCTTGAGTGGAAAAAGCTAATGGACAATACTCAAGCTTTGAGTTCAAGCCCCAGTACCTGCACGCACGCACACACACACACACACACACACACACACACACACACACACACACACACAGACTCCTCCCAAAGGAGAGGGGCAAGAATTCATTTGGATGGTGACATGTATTTAGAAAAGGCCAATAGACATGCTTTCCAGTAAAATGACTATCGCTGTGATATGATGATTACAACCCGACCAGGGACTCTGAATATTCAATTAAACACTCTTTGTTTTTTCCAATGCTTAGTAAAAGACCTTATTCTAGAAAGAGATGTAGGACTACATGCATGTGTGTTTCTGCTGCTCATGATGAATGCATAAAGTGACCCTTTGATTTCGGGTAGGGTGTAGTATTTTCATTTAGCCTGAGCACAGGGAACAATGATGCTTGTCATGATAACTCGGATATTTCTAGTCTGCACGACAGATGGTTAATTGTTCTTGGATGAATTGGCTTTTGTGAATGAATGAATGAGTGTAATTTGCACTCCATAGGCACCATAAAATTAGAGCTCCAATCTTCTTAAATGAGGAATTGCTGCTGATAAATGCCTTGAATGGGGAGAGAGGTGTTTACCCTCAGCTGTCAGTCACATCTGCCTTTAGTTACTTCCAGAAAGGGAAAGTTGAACATGTTGGTAGAAAAGAAAGCCCTAAATGACAACAGTGACTCGTTTTAGACTGTCGTGTGTGGCCAGCCTTTAACTGCAGAGCTGTCACTGACCTTAGTGGAAAGCAAGAGACCTTGAGCGTTTAATTTTCTTCCTACAGCTTTTCAGATGAATGGGCCCATCTGCTCACAGGCCTAAGGACAGCCACAATAAGCTTCATCTGTTCGCCCCATACTTATTAATGGGAGGCTTTATTGTTGGATAACCTCGTTATGCATGTTGTTTTGCTCCAGTATCTCTTATTATTAGTTATTTCAATTGTAACTTATTAAAGTTTATTTTATCCTAGTCATAGATTGTCTTTGATGATTTAAAGAGAACTAGGAGAATGATTGTTCTAAAATATGATGGGAAGGAAGACAAAGAACAATTAAGATTCCATCTAGACAACTCCTAAGTGGCAAGGTAAAGACAAACAAAATTTACTGGAAAAAAAAGTGATTAGTTAGAAGGTAAATTAGGATAGTTCCTTAGGTGAAACAAAGTTCTATTTGTGTTAATAGTGCGATTCTTGAGTAAATAATAGCAGTATCATTAATATCCTCAACATTGACCTTTGGGCAGGTATAACTGAGTTTCACAGGGAAAACTGGCAAAGCATAGCTTTCTACCAGCTGTCCTGTACCAGAAAAAGGGAGATAAGGCAGACTGTAATTAGCTATAATCTGTCTAGATTCAAGAGGAGTGATTT
This sequence comes from Dipodomys spectabilis, assembly GCF_019054845.1. NCBI lineage: Eukaryota > Metazoa > Chordata > Mammalia > Rodentia > Heteromyidae > Dipodomys > Dipodomys spectabilis. The sequence continues at coordinate 15,413,262 of NW_024871042.1, forward strand.
CCAAATGGTCCATGGAGACAAGAGAAATTTGAGATCTCAAAGCCTATCAGTCACCAATTGGCATGTGTAAGTGAGAAATGGAAAGGGCCAGGCAGTGATATAGCTCAGCATTTATTTGTTCTTTATTTATATAGTCATCTACCTATTTATTCATTTTTGATCTTTGAGAAAGGGTCTTTTTAGGTATCTCAGGCTAGCCTGGGACCTAGAATCTTCCTGCCTCAACCTTTCAAAGGCTGGGATTAAGGTATGTATACCCTATGCTTAGCTATTTGCATGTTTTATATTATGGTCTTCCTTATAAAGTTGTATTGAAGAAAATATCTCACAGCTTAGGAAAACTTTAAAGTTAATCATCTCAAGGAATGTTTACAATAAAATCAAACATCTATTTTAAAAAGTCATTTATTGCCAGGTGCCCGTGGCTTATATCTATAATCCTAGCTACTCAGGAGTCTGAGATCTGAAGATCACAGTTGCTAGCCTGGACAGGAAAGTCCATGAACCTCTTATCTTTAGCTTACTACCAGAAACCCAGAAGTGAAGATGTGGCTCATGTAGTTGAGAGCTAGCTATGAGTGAAAAAGCTAAGGGAAATTGTCCAGGCCCTGATTCAAGACCTAGAACTGATATCCCTCTTCTAAAAAAAGAAGGTGGGGGGAAGGGGTCATGTATTATTTGTTACCCAAGGATCAATAACTATCAGTAGATAACTAATTCAAAAAATGGTACTTTCCTGCAAATATCTGGAATGCAGTTAATAAATGATTCCATTAAAATATAGATCCTTAATTTACTGGCTGACAGAATTGGAGGAATAAGTGCCATCTGTTCACACAGGCCAAGTAGTTTGGGATGTACACATGCCAAAGTGGAAATGGAACACCATTCTTCAAAGAAAAGCTCAGGAAAGGAATTATGGGATAGATCTAGAAGGTTCTTTCATCCCTTTAATTACTTTTGAACTTATACTTGAGTCAAATAGAGTAAAATGCTTGACATAAGTTAAATATAAAATTCCACTTGTCCCCTTTCTATCCCCTCCCCCTGTCTATCAGTTCTCATCTTCAATGTCCACCCTTCCCATTTCCTTTAGCTGCTGGGTGCTCTTTTTTTTTTTTTTTTTTGGTAGGTTGTGGGGCTCGAACTCTGGGCCAGGGCACTGTCCCTAAGCTCTTCAGCTCAAGGTGAGCACTCTACCACTTGAGCCACTTCTGGTTTTCTGGTGGTTAATCTGAAGTAAGAATCTCATGGACTTTCCTGCCTGGGGTGGCTTTGAACCATAATCCTCAGATCTCATCCTCCCTAGTAGCAAGGATTACAGGGTGAGTCGCCAGTACCTGGAAGCTGCTGGTGCTTTGAGACTTATCACCACACCTAAACATCTAGATGACCAGTTAATTATTTTAGACTTCCCGATATGGAGAAAAGGATTCTGGCTTTCTTAATCTCATAATACAAACATGAACACTTCCTGTTCCCAAACCTCCAAATTTAATTATTTTATAGATGTTAATGTTTTTTAATGATTGGAAAAAATGTCATTCATATCTGAGTCAGGTGGTTTATTCTGATTATTTTTCTGTACTCTAAACTCTTTTCTTTGGAATTGATGTTTATGCATTTGCCTAATTATCTTTGTATTAATTTAATCTTACACTCCTTCCAACTTAGCTACATGCAGCTTCTCTCATCATATAAAAACACAGGAGGCATTTTATAAATAAATAACAATGTAAATACTTTCTCCAGGAGCTGTCTTACCTGCCAACATCTGCACTGGTCTTTTAGGCTGCTGCACAGCTATCCCTTGGGCTTGGCATTGATGGATGGGTTGATCTCATCTTTCTCATGTAGCATCAGCTGCTTCCTGCATATCAGTCTGTTTTTACTACATTGTATTAGAAGAAATATACATTTGACTCATTTTTGAAAAATTTAGTCCAGGCCAAAAATTTTATAAGTTGTTTGCATATGGAAATATTCTCTATTCATTATGTATTATTTCACATCATTATTATTATTTATCATTATTTACTCATAATTTATCAAATTATTTGCATTTCCAATGGAAGATTGAATTGTTTTGAAAGCATTGTTTTATTTATTTTTTTATTTTCTTATCTGTGCCAGTACTTGGGCTTGAACTCAAAGCCTCTTGCTCTCATTTGACTTTTACATTTGAGCTATACCTCTATTTCTGGCTTTTTGCTGGTATAGATAGAGAGATTAGATAGATAGATAGATAAATAGATAGATAGATAGATAGATGAATAGATAGATAGATAGATGAATAGATGTGATTATATTTATTTATTGTTATTATAAAAGTGATGTACAGAGAGATTACAGTTATGTGAATCAGGTGATGAGTACTTTTTTTTTTAACAGTGTCACCCCTTCCCTCGTAGCTCCCAGTTTTTCCTCCTGTCCTCACCCACAAGTTGTAGAGTACATTTTCATAGTGTCTAGTGAGTATCACTGCTGCATTTCTTCATACTTTGTTACATCTTTTCTGTGTCTTCCCATTGCCCTTCCAAAGACAGATAAGCTAATGAGACAAAAGAAATAAAACAAAAACAGTCTCCTGGACTTTCCCACCTGGGCTAGCTTCAACCAACGAATCTCAGCTTGCTAATAGGATTGCAGGTATGAGCTACTAGTACCTGGCTCATTTTGTCTTTTTAGGTGGTGAAGTTTGGATGGCTTTAAAATTCCCAATCTTCTGTAACTTTGCATTTTCTGTTTGAAAACTTACACAAATTTTGTTTTATTCTTGGAATTTTGAAAATTTCCAATAAATAACCTTGATATAAATCTATTTGTGAATCCATTTTGCCAGAAACTCAGTCAACTTCTTGAATAGGAAACCAGCTGTTCTTCAGTTGCAGAAAAATTCCCTCAAGAAATTTTTTTAACTTCACTTTATACATGAATCTATTATATTAGAAAAAAACTACTCAGCCTGGTAGTGCATAACTTAAATCCTAGCACTCAGGAAATTGAAGCAGAAAGATACAGGGGATAAGCACAAGAGGAGCTTACCTTCAAGAAGCAGACAAAGCAAAACAAAGAATAAATAAGTCTTTGTTTCATATATTAGAGCCATTGTGCTAATGGTCTAATTTTTTAAAAAAAAATTTGTCTTTCAATCTTTATATCTCAGTGTCTAATTTATAAAAAATTTTATTTTCCAAAAACTCCTCTGCTTGAAAATATATAGAGAGCTGAGAAGATGGCTCAGTGGTAGAGTGCTTGCCTTGCATGTATGAGGCCGGGTTTGATTCCTCAGCACCACATAAGCAAAAAAAAAAAAAAAAAAAGCCAGAAGTGGTGCTGTGGCTCAAGTGGTAGAGCGCTAGCCTTGAGCTGAAGAGCTGAGGGACAGCGCCCAGGCCCAGAGTTCAAGCCCCATGACCAACAAAAAAAAATCTTTTTATAGGTTCAATATCTTATATTCATAACATTGATAATATTTCTTCTTTCTTTATTCCTGCCTATTTCCCTTAAATTCTTTCTCTTCTTCCCTCCTTTCTCTCCTCTTTCCCTCGCATTCCTTCCTTCCTTTTCTTTTTCTTTCTTTTCCATCTCTTTCTTATGTCTGAGACCTTCTACTATTTTAAGAATGTGGTGAAGCCAAGTATGATGGTATATCCTTATAATCCTAGCACTTCAGAGGTAGCATGACTGTGAATCTGAGGTCAGCCTAGGCTACATAAGGAGACTGGAAAAAAGAAAAGAAAAGGTGTAAGAAGGAAGGAAAGAAAGAAAAATAAAGAAAACAAAAAGAATAAAAGAATAAAAAGAATGTGACAGGAAAAGGTAGGCTGCAAGATCCCAGTACTTGAATGGCCTTTTCTTCGAGGTTTTGTTCTGTAACATAATCAGGACAAGCCAGTCTAGGGATCTCTTGGTATCAGTGTATCAGTAGTGTGGAGTCTTTCTCTGGGGCTGCTCTGAAGTATCCAAATCTCCCCACTGCTGCCTTGATGTTACAATCACAGCTGCCTTTGTTCCGGTAATCTAAGCCTTTACAGAGTGATTTCTAGTACTCCACCAGAGAAAGGGCTGAGATTTGAGATCTATTTACTTTGAATAGATTTTCAGCCAACCTTGCTCTTTCTAATTCCTTTCCTATAGAACACATCAACTGTGTAGGCTGCTTTTGTCTCTACCACATAAACTGGGTGGCTATACGTTTTGTTCCATTTTTCTTCATATTTGGCTCTCCTGGATATATTAATTGCCTATTATTTATTTCCTTGTCTACTTCCAAGGTGTTTCCTTGTTTGCGTGTGCTCTGTCTTAGCACTGTTGCCCTGTGAATCTGGTCCTTGGGCTATGTCTCTCCTTAGTGCATTGTTTGGAGGGGATTGATATATTGAGTTGCTCAGTCTTTCATTAAGAGGAAGACTACATTTGGATTTTCTCAACAAGCTATTCAAGGTCAGTTTTCAGGAGGAAAGACAACATGGTATCTGGCGACACGCATATTGGTGGTATGTGAGATGTTTATTAGTGTGGTCTATAAAGCAAGAGTGGGAGATGCTCCTCTTGCACACCACTTCCATCTTATTGCCTGTCTTTCTAAGGCCAATGAAGTAACAATGATCATTACATTTTATTTTATTTTATTTTTATTGGTCGTGGGCCTTGAACTCTGGGCCTGGGCGCTGTACCTCAGCTCTTCAGCTCAAGGCTAGCTCTCTATCACTTGAGCCACAGCACCACTTCTTACATTTTATTTTTTGTGTGAGTACTGGCACTTAAACTCAGGGTCTCACACTATTGCTTGATTTTCTTTCTTTCTTTCTTTTTTTTTTTTTTGCTCAAGGCTAGTGCTCTACTACTTGAACCACAGATTCACTTCTAGCTCATAGGTACTTAATTGGAGATAAGAGTCTCATAGACTTTCTTGCCAGGCTGGCTTCAGACCAAGAGCCTTATATCTCAGATTAGGATTATTGGTATGAACCATTAGTGCCCAGCTGGTTATTACATTATTAATGGATATGAAAAACATAAAAAGAAAAATTTTTTATAAATAAGAATACAGCTATATTCATCTGTTAAGTATTTGCAATGGCTAGTTTTTACACTGGTCAAATAGTTGTGATGAAGATTACATAGGCCACGAAACCTAATTTTGTAAACATACGCTAGTGCTCTACACATGAGCCACAGCTTACTTCCAGACTTCTAGCTGTTGTTTTTCTTTGTAGTTCAGTGGGGTTAAGAGTTTAACAAACTTATCTTCCTGAGCTAGCTTCAAACCTTTATCCTCAGATCTCAGTCTCTTGAATAGCTATGGTGACAGGCATCAGGTATACACCACTGGTGTCTGGCACAAAACAGAATATTTACTATTTGGCACTTTATAGAAAGAGTTTCTTAATTCTTCTCATTACTATTACATCTTAATGTTCAATAACTAAAATATATAGTCCTCAAATATTCAAAGTTAAGTAGTATGCTGTTTTGGTAAAGCCTCCAGATAAGCAAGTTGCAAAATGTCCTGAGTAGATTTACTTGTGGATTTGTTGTATGAGTCAGCTTTCCATCACTATAATGAAATATCTGAGGCAATTAATTTACAGAGAAAAAGGGTTGTTTTGGCTCATGACTTTAGAGGTCTCAGCCCGTGATCAGGTGGCCCTATTGCTTTGGGCCTTTGGTGAGATAGCATCTCATGAGTGAAACACGAGGTGGAGCAAACCACTCACTTCACTTGGCAGGAAGCAAGGACAAGACAAGAAAGGGTCAAAGTGCCACAAACTCTCCAAGGACCTATTCCCCAGTAACCTCTACTGCACCCTCCCTCTGACATGTCCATAGCATTTCCAAAGATGGTTACTCTAGGGACCAAACCTTTCACATATGAATCTCCAAGCAGCACCTGTCTCAAGCATATCACTAGTTATATGCCCTTACCGGCAACACCAAATTAAATGGCTATAGAATATTTGATCTGCGTTCCTTTCCTCCACTCACAAATAGACAAGAGGTCTAGATTCCTGTAGTTCTTTAAGGTTATAAATAATACATGACAAAAATACTCTTGTTACTGTATGGCAGTGCCAGTCTTTCTCTTTTCTATAGAATTGTGAGTGCTAATGAAAGGAAACTCACTGATTGTGAAGAAACACAAGGGACTGACAGGGGAGAGGAGAGAGTGTGTGAAGTAAACATTTATGTTCTGCCAGAATTTGTGTATTTAAGCCCTAGCCACTGATCTGATATCAGGCAGTAATATCTTTAGGGGATAATTCGTTTTGCATACTTTAGTAATGTAAAGTGTGACACATGATACAGAAGAAGCAGAGGCCAAGCCAGGAAAGAAGCCACATCAATAATCAAATCTTCTGGTACTTTCCCACCTCCTACACTATGGTAAAGAAAAGGTGACTGGTTAAATTACCCATTGATGGTGTTGTGTTAAGGTGGCCTGAGCAGAATAAAATTAAAGAGAGCAGGGGAAAATGTAGACAAAAAGAACATATTCCTTTTAACAAACAGGCAATTATTTCCAATCTCTCAAGAGACTTCACAGTCACCCTGATTCTTGGGTGGTATTAAGACATAGGAGGGAGAGGAACATCATTTTCCTAAGTCCATGAGGATTCCTGGTGGCTTATTTTTTCCCTCATGTTAATTAAACATCAATGAATCCTGAGAAGTAGACAGGCACTGGTGTTTCAAGCCTATAATCATAGCTACTCAGCAAACTACCATATAAGGATCATGGTTCAAAGTTAACCTGAGCAGACACAACAGAGAGACTCTTATCTCCAATTAATTAGCAAAAAGCCAGAAGTGGAAGTGTGGCTCAAGTGGATGTGTGGCTCAAGTGGTAGAGCATTACTAGCCTTGAACAGAAAAAGCTAAACAAAGGGTGTAAGGGCCTGAGTTTAAGCTCCTTTATTGGGACACACAGGCATACGCACACACACACACACACACACACACACACACAAACACACACACACACACACACACACACACACACACATACACACACCTCCCAAGAAGTATCTTTGTCTTCCTACAAGATATCCCTTTGAGATGAGGACTATGACAAAGATATCTTCAACTATCCTTATGAAAGGAAGAAACTAGCTTCTGTTTGCTATGAGCTTTTCTTGGCCTTACCTCTTCACATGCCATCTCTGTAATGCCACGAACCATGCCCTCATTAGTCTCATTGTACACCTGGGAAACTGATGAGTCTTGTCTGGCTCTAATTCATAAACCAGATCAATGTTGTGAGAGTTGTAAGTGGGCAACTGAGCTTCCAGCCTCAGCTTTCTCTGTTTACAAAGTCCAACTCTTTAAGACAGAGTATGCCATTTCTAGCAGTCTGTGGCACTCCAAGAGCCAGAGAAGGGAAGAGATATCTTCCATTTTGCTGGGCAGCCGCTACAAAAATAGAACTAAAAAGCTTTAGCTAGAAAACAAAAAAAAATCCCACAACAGCTTTATTTTAGAACTCTAGAAAGTCCCTCCTCAGTCCTGAGCATTGTAGTTCAGAAGGTTCATTTGGCTGAGGCCTGCAGTGGTCACACACACAGAGGGTCCTGAATAGCAGGGTCCTTTCTCCACTTTTTTGCTGCCCAGTACCATCCTTCTTTGTAAGACACTGGTAGATGTACCTGCTTGGATCATGGAGTTTGTCTATTAGGAAAGAAAAGTGTTTAATGTTCTTTTATTTTTCTTTTCTCTTTCCCTTTGTTGGCAATTTGTGAGCCCTTTCAAGCTTTTCAATCCAGTGCTATTGGAAATCCATGCCTGTAATCCTAGCTTTATAGAAAGTGATCACAGTTCAAAGTCAGCCTGGGCAGGAAAGTCTTTGTGACTCTTATCTTCAACAAAGTAGCAAAAAGCCAGAAGTAGAACTATGGCTCCAATGGTAAAGTGCTAGCTTGAGCAAAGAAGCTAAGGGACACTGCCAGGCCCTGAGTTCAATCCCTAAGTCAGGCACAAAAGAGAATATAATAATAAATAAAAAAACAACTTTCCAACTGCTTGGAATTTTTTTTGTAGAGTACCTGCCAAATGCAAGACATTGCTCTTTGCTCATGGATGAAAACACAAATATGAAATAAAAACCATCCACCACCACCACACAATCCCAATTTGGGCTTTCATTGTAGTGAAATAATCTGACCACAGTTTAAGTACTTATTAATGTCTTCTCTTCTTTAAACTTTTGACCCATCTCTGTGTCTGAATGTGGTTTGTTCATTTTATGCGTGTGTGTGTGTGTATGTGTATGTGCGTATGTGTGTGTACATTCACGTATGTGTTGCACGTGCACCAGTAGTTGGGCTCGAACTCAGAGCCTCACACTTTTGCTTGGATATTTTTTTTTACTTGATCTTCATAAAATTTATTTATTTATTTATATATTTTTGGATTCAGATCCCCAAAACGTAGGTACTGGAAATAGTCCACATCCTAAAAGCAGATGAAAAGATTCCTCATCCTCTTCACCCAACAGATGCATCAGTTTATACAGGGTGGATGTGGGGAGAGATGGACAGCAGGAGTCTAAGGAGAATTACCCAAACAATGGGCTCCAAATGAAAACAAGTTAGCCACAGAGTGCATCGATATAATCAACAAGTAGGAAACGTAAATCTTACAATAAACTTCATTTTCCCCCCATACAAAAAATAGGTTCTGCTACCTTCCAATCGGCCTGGAGTTAGAACAGAGGAAAGAATCACAGGTTTTGGGGGCAACTAATTCTTTAAAGAATGCAGATGCACCCTGCCCCTCCCATGGACACAGATGGAAGGAGGAAGTCTCAGCTGGGCTGTGTCCTGCCTGCCTGCAACAGGAGAGAACATAGTTAGAAACGCATGGACAGCACAAGTTTCCCATCTACTGTCCTCTGAGGTAGATCTACTGAAGCTAGATGGTGCTAAGAGGCAATTCACGATGTCGCACACACCGATGGATAAATAAAATCCATTCTAGTAGTGATTCTGGAAATATGGACTTCACTTATCCTTGTTGCTTGGAATTTTTGCTCAAGGCTGGTGCTTGAACACTTGAGCCACACGCTCACAGTGTTTTCTCAGCCTTCAGGGTAGGTAAGATTACAGGCATGAGCGACCCCTGCCTGGCAACAACCCACTATTTCTTATGTATGCTCCATTGTATCCCTAAACTCAGGGCCTAGGAAACTAGAAACTTAGTGTCAGGTTCTTTGTCCCTACATGAGGCTGCAAATGGGGCAGCACTGAGATTATGGGGTCCCTATGGACAAAAATCATTAAGCAGAGAAGGCCAGTTTTGTGTTTGTGTTTTGAGATAAGAGTTCTAGGTAGCCTAGAACTCCTAATCCTCCTGTCTCAGCCTCCCCAGTACCTGTATTACAAGCACATGCCAATACTGCTGTGACGACCAATTTTGAAAAGTAGAATGATGTATTGAGAGGAAGAAAGAAGGAAGTGAGAAACTTTCTGGGTTTTTGTAAAATTCCCTCTTCTTATCCTAGTTCCTCGTGTGTGTGTGTGTGTGTGTGTGTGTGTGTGTGTGTGTGTGTGTGTGTGTGTAGGGCTTGAACTCAGTCTTCTTTTGCTCAAAGCTAGCACTCTAATGTTTAAGCCACAGTGTCACCTCCGACTTTTTTTTTCTTTTTTCTTTTTAATTTATTGGAGATAAGAGTCCCCACATACTTTCTTCGCTGGGCTGGCCTCATACCATAATCCTCAGGTCTCCTGAGTAGCTAGGATTGCAGGCATGAGCCACTGGTACGCAGCCCTAGTTCCTTTTAAAAATCGAATTTCATTCTGACTTTTTGTTTCTATGAAGCACGTATATTTTCAGAAAGTATTTGACTCTGTATCTGCCACCTTCCACCTCTTACTTATGCAATCTTAGGGCCCCAGACTTGGTTAGCTTATGCACGCACACTGAGCTATAATCCAGACCTTCCCCACTTTTTTAAAATTAAGTGAATTATTGACTCTGTTCATAAGCCAGCAGATTGTACCTACATAAACTTGTACCAATCGCGCATATTTCATTTGTCTGACAAACCTGTTTTCCTTGGGGGCTGCTTCATTTGATTATCTTAAACTCAGGCTGTATTTACATCATTTCTAAGCCACTTTCCTATCAGATTGTTTGCACTCCCCTAGAGTAGTTACGGTCTTTTGTGTAAACATAGCACAGATATGATTTATACAACTTGTATTATTTACCCAGCAGACTGTGTAACGGCTCCAAATGAACCATTATGACTGTCATGTGGCACAAATCCATCTTCAGGCAGTTTGAAAGCGTGACTCACTATAGTCCTTTGTGTAAGAGAATTTATGAAATGCATATTATCCTTTCAATAAGCTCTAATGTCTGCCTGGTGATGTTGAAAGCTGAGTAAATCCCCTGGAAAAAAAACTCCTGAAATGTCTGCATAAAAGAGAAATAATCTTTTGGAACAACTAGTGTTGGCACTGTTGCACTAAGAAAGGGTAAACCCACAGATGCTAGTGTCTAGTCCCCTTATTTAAACTAATAATAGGCAGGTGTTCATTCATGTCTATTCTAATAAAAACAAATCCTTTTGTTTAGTTTGTGGTTTTCTTCATGGACTAGAAATTGGGCCCATATTTGCTTTGTTCGGTATTTAATCCACAATCCTTGGTATAGGGTCTAGCAGAAATAATCAACATACCTTACTGAATATGTCTCAGTAAGCCCATATAATTTATCTCACTTTAATTTTATTTTTATTAATAGACATATTACATGTCCACATATTTGTGGGCACAGTATGGTATTTCATTGCGCACATGCAATGTCTAGTGATCATTGTATTTGGAATTTCTAATTTATTTATGTATGGAGACTGGGCTGTTCTCTAATTTTTTATAAAATATGGACTAGACTATTGTGAACTGTAGTTATCCAACTAAACTGAAAGTTCAATATAGCAGGGTGCTGTTGCCTCATGTCTATAATCCTAACTACACAGGAGGCTGAAATCTAAGGATTGTGGTTTGAAGCCAGTAGCCCATGAGACTATCTCTAATTAACTGGCAAAAAGCTGTGACAAAATGTTGTGACTCAAGTGGCAAAACATCAGCTTTGAAAACAGAAAAAGGCAAGCAATAGCAAGAAGTCCTGAGCTCAAGCTTGAGTTCTGGAACACTGGCGTGTGCATGGGCACACACATACACGTGTACATTAGCATGCATGTGTGCACACACATATACACATGCATACAATTGCACATATATGCACATTGAAAGTTAAGTATAAATACTGCCTTTTGAAGCAACTTGTCAGTATACTAAGCAGTTACTGAGGTGCGAGATATTTTAATATGGATAGATCTTAGGTGATTCAGTGTCTAGGAGGAAAAGAAAACTTTAAGTGAGATAAATTAGAAAAAAACAAGCAAGCAAGTAAACAAAAAATAATATTGGGGAAAAATCCTATAATAGCAATAAGAAAACAAAAGAAATGGATGCTGCTAAATGATATTTATACAGGGCAGATCCCACACTGACTCTATCTATCTATCTATCTATCTATCTATCTATCTATCTATCTATCTATCTATCTATCTATTGTGCCAGTGCTGGAGCTTGAACTCAGGTTTTGGACCCTGTCCCTTCTTCATTCAGGCTTTTTCTACCACTTGAGCCATTGCTCCACTTCTGATTTTTGGTAGTTAATTAAAGATACAAATCTCAAGACTTTCCTGCCTGGGCTGGCTTTGAAGTATGATTCTCAGATCTCAACCTCCCCGAGTAGCTAGGATTTTCCTCTCTTTTAGAGTTTATGAAAATAGCAAAGATGATGAATGGTTTACAGCAAAGAGAAAAACAAAATTCTCAAATTTCCATACTCTCCAGAACCAGCTGAAATAAGTCCCCATTGGGGTTTAAATTTCCCTTTGTAGGTCTTTGAAATTAGAAAACAATTCCTGCATGTAGAATTGGTTGCTCACTAGCTAGCATTTTAAATTGGGAAATGAAAATGAGCAATCCACTGGAATACCAGAGCACAGGATAAATTACTTTCTTATCCTCATGCCTTCTCCTTTTGCTGAGTCTACTGTTAGAGTGGAATTGCTTTTGCTTTGCTGGCAATAGGGTCTCATGGTGTCAAAGCCAAGTTTTTAGATCCTGGTGATTACAAAGCTAAAAAGCAACTGGAAATACATATTCAGTACCTTCTGAGTATTAGCTGTGACATAAAAGGTAGGACCTAGCTGTCATAGGAAGATTTTCTTAGTTTATTCCTTTACCTGCTTCTTAGCACCATTAATCAAATAAGTAGATTCAGTTGATTGGCTCCACAAACACATACATGCATTATTCAGTAGATATTCATAAGATTGTCTTTCTGTAGCTATACCTCCCCAACTTCCTAGCTGGGTGAAAGAATCTCTTCACCTCAGGATTGCCTTTGAGTCAATGCTTTTCCTAAGACCAGTGTTTGGATAGAAAGACAAGGTCACAGTGACCTGGAGGATATGAATGGGTATGCTTGTCATGAAAAAGCATTAAAGAATCTGCATGAGCTCATGATTTGAGAAAATCCTGCAGTGGTTCATTTGTGTTCTCAAAATTATTTGATTGGAGAGATTTCCCCTGCTGTACCTTCTTTGCTTCTTTGAAACCCATTAGCTACCATTTACAATTTTATCACAGTGCTGCTGCACATCTGGCCACACACAGGAGGAGAGAAGAGACTCTCTAATGGTTCCAGCTGTGCTGCATGAACTCAGGAGACAAGTCTGCTGAGACCCTTGGATGTTCTCCCAGTTTTAGAAAAAGAACTGTAATCTAAGCCAGATGAAGGTGAGGAAGAGTTAGGCTGCCTTTATTAGGTAGGTAAAGATAAAGTAATAACAACAATAATGGACATCACAAGATAGTTAATTCCAACAGAATCTGCTTCTCAGGGGAAACACACACACACACACACATACACACACACACACACACACACACACACACACACACACACACACACACACACACACACATACACACCAGACCAACTAGCTTGTTCTTTTTGTCTCCAGTTTTCAGTTTGAGAGAATACTATATTTTTCAAATATGAATTTATTTCTTTCAATGAATTAAAACAAATCCAAAACTTTGGGAAACAATGGTAGATATAATACATGGCAGACAACATATGGTTGTCTGGCACTTTTGCCTCCCATAATGCACTGGGCTCTTATTCAACCAAATGAAGTATGTGGGAACAGAACATACACAAGTCATCAAGCAATCCTCCTTCCAGCTCCTCCCTTTCCTCCTTCCATGGACAGAAATGGAGGAGCCCCTCTCTACACTCACTGCTCTCTGAGAGGACACCATTGGACCTGATCTTTGGGGCCTCTCTCCACTGCTTTCCTTTCCCTGCCTTTTTTCCTCTATTAAATCAACTTGCTCTGTCTGCTTTTTGTCTTCTGTGTTTTGGTTCGTTAGTTGGCAGAAAAACTGAACCCATACCCAGCGTGTGCGTCGGGTCACACAGTTGGCTGTGAGCGGTACTTCCTCCCACTTGTGTTACCTGATCATGGCAGAGCCGTCTCAGGACAGCTTCTCACCTGTTTCCTCCAGTGATTTCTTGCTCTCTGTTTTGATAGGCATCCAGATAGATAAGGTGTCTGGAGTCAGCCTGGAAACTTCGGTGGTTGTTATTGTTTTGTTTTTGGACAGTGGTAGGTTTTGAACTCAGGGCCTCTAGATTTTCTAGACAGACACCCAACCCACTGAGCCAGGCCTCCAGACCAATCAGCTTTTGATTTAAATCTTCTGCCACTTACTAAGTCTATGTCTCTGAACATGTTCCTTAACTTCTCTGGTCCTTAGTTTCCTCTTCCAGAAAACTACTGTCCTAAGAATATAGATGACTTAGTACCTTAGTACCTCTAGCGTGGCCCAATACCCTTGCACCTCCTCTCCTTCATTGTATGTGTGTGTGTGTGTGTGTGTGTGTGTGTGTGTGTGTGTGTGTGTGTGTGTGTGTGTGCACATGCCAGTACTTCATGCTCTTGCTCAGGTTTTTCTGTTCATGGTTGTTCATTGACTATGTGAACCATATCTCCACTTACATTTTTATTATTATTTTGCTTGTATTTTTTTGTTGTTAGAGGTAAAATTTTCTTAGATTTGTCCTTCCAGGATAGCTTTGAACCATGATTCTCTGATCTCAGATTCTGGAGTAACAAGGATTACAGGTATGAATTACTGATGCCCAGCATTTGTATATACATAGAAACAGTGATTTTGGAGGCTGAGGGCTAGCAAGCTACAATCTTCAGATGGACATTTATTGCTTTGCCCAGCTATCATTCTCCCCACATTTTAGAGTAGAACACCCTTCCTGTATTTACCTTGATATGTGGTCATAGACTTAGTTTTCATATTCTTAGTTGACCTTGTCACCATAATTTGTTTATCTGCTGGTAGACATCTATTAATGCATGGTCATTCCCTAGGTTTCTCAAATAGGATCTGAGAGGTGAAAATAGCTGCTCATTTAATGGTAAAATGAGATACAGGAGTCTCATAGAGCCCTGACACTCACAATATGGAAAATCCTGTTTTAACTGAGAGAACATGAAGCTGTCACAGAAAGGAAGCAGAAACAATGTAGAAGACAATCTGCTCAATATTCAAGTTCTTATATTCAGGTCTTAGCCTCAACTCCCTTCCTTTTTTTTTTTTTTTTTTTTGTCTGTCATGGGACTTGAACTCTGGGCCTGGGCGCTGTCCCTCAGCTCTTCAGCTCAAGGCAAGCACTCTACCACTTGAGCCACAGTGCCACTTCCAGTTTTCTGGTAGTTTATTGGAGATAAGAGTCTCACAGACTTTCCTGCCAGGGCTGGCTTTGAGCCATAATCCTCATATCTCAGCCTTCTCAGTAGCTAAGATTACAGGCGTGAGCCCCCAGCGTCTGGCCTCTCTTCCTATTTTTAATGTATTTAGGTTTGCACTCTTTTCTTTGATTGGTGACCACAGTATCTTGTCATTATAGGCTTTCAGAATATACATGTGCTTCAAAGGGAGATGTCTTAACCACTTCAGAATCTTAAGCAAATGCCACCTTTTTTGTATGGTTATTTTGAGGAATAAATATCACATGGAAGTCCCTGGTTCTTAGTAGGTATACATTCTTTATGTAAATTCCAGTAGAGTACTTCTGCTTTTTAGATGCATCTGGTACCATCTATATGATGACACTGACAATCCTCTAGCCACTTCACTGAGTGAAATAATGCATGACATGTGAAAGTACATTGGTATTAAGATGTGCTGTATAAAGTTACAGTAAAGCGTATGCCAATCTCACAATAATAAACCTTCATGATCTGAGTTTTATTTGGAGGAAATCTTTTTAAAAATTTTTCTTGAGCCAGTGGCTCCTGCTAATCATCCTAACTACTGAGAAGGCTGAGACCTGAGGATTGCACTTTGAAGCTAGCCTGGGCAGAAAAAAATCTATTGAAACTCATCTCTAATCACAAATAAAGCCAAAAGTGGAGCTGTGGCTCAAGTGGGGGAGCACTAGCCTTGAGCAACACAAAGCTCAGGGACAGCATCCAGGACCTGAGTTCAAGCCCCAGGACCAGCACACAAACACAAATGTTTTGTTTTGTGCCTGTAAACTGGGGCTTGAACTCAGAGCCTCACAGTTTTACCTTAGCTGTTTCACTTAAGTCAAAAGCCAGAAATGAAACTATGGCACACATGGTAGATCTCCAGTGTTGAGTTAAAAAGCTAAAAGAGAGTACCCTGGCCTTGAGGTTATGCCCCAGTAAAAGAGAAAGAAAAGGAAAGGAAGAGAGAAGAAAAGAAAAGATAAAGGGGATTGCTAGCAATATGAATGGCTACCCAGAGGAAAGAGATAAGAGTGTGATTTTATTCTTGTACTTATCCCATTAGAACCTTATGATCACGTATAATATTTATTGAGCACTAACTATATATACACTAGGTGATTTATATGTCATTTAATCTCCATGACATTCTCTTCTTCATTCCACAAATGGCAAGACTGATCTTCTTAAAGGCTATGTAACATTTGAGCCCAGGGCTCTCTGGCTGTACACCATCATGTGACTGCCATTTTGGACAAGCAAGTCTAGTTGATAATGAGATCAAGGATGAGTTGGTGGCTGCAGGTTATGGCAATGATACATACGAACATTTTTCATAGCAAGCCACTTTCTCAACCATCCTAACCAGAGTCCATGCTCTCAGTCTTGTCCATTGTGAGTGAACCCATGGGTTCCATTATTCAGAGGCTCTCTGAGCATGTGAAGGAGGCCCCCAGATGTTTTCCAAATCAGGACGTGTGAAATTGTCCAACTGCATGAAAGATACTGACAGAGAGCTTGGTGCCAGGTTATGAAGAGAACGCAGAACATCTGCCAAAGAGACACAGCGGCTGATGTTCTTTCTTCCTGATGTGATTTCTCAACTGACCTGAGAACAATTACATCTGTTTTCCATTAAAAAGTTAGCTCCTCTCAGCTTCTCTCTTTCAAAATACTGTTATATTTTTGTGCTGATACAAGGGCTTGAAATCAGGGCCTCATGTCTTGCTTGGCTATTTTGCTCAAGGCAGGTACTATACCACTTGAGCCACGCCTCCACTTATTGTTTCTTGCTGGTTCATTGGACATATGAGTCTCAATGATTTTTCTGCTGAGGTTGGCTTTGAATTTTAATCCTCAGGTCTCAGTCTATTGGGTAGCTAGGATTATAGATGTGAGCCACCAGCTCATGGCATTTCTTTCAAAATACTTTCACACAGAAACTAAAACATTGTTGTCAATATGCATTGTTGTGGTGATTGTCATTATGTTTTCACAGCCATTTGTTAAAAGTAACATTAAGAAAATTTTGTGAAAGGGCAGAAAAACCAAATCCCCACCCATTTCCTGCTTGGCGAAGGTGCAAAGCAGTGTCTATGAGAGCAATTAAGACTCTAAATTCTTTTTCTAAAGAGAACTCAACTCCCACCCCACTTCAAGACCCACTGAATCAAATAACACTGCTTTAAAAAAATTTTTTTTTATGACTAGTAGCTGAATGTAAGTATCCTCCATTCCTGAGGCCTTTCTGGAAAATAAAGTTTTGGGGAGAAGTGGGAATTAATTCAAGTGGTAGAATATCTGCCTAGCAAGCACAAGGGAATGAGTTTAAATGCCAGGATCACAAAAGAAAGAAAGAGAGGGCGGGGTGGGGGGGTGGGGGAGAGTTTCATTCTACAATGTCTGTGTGCCAATAACTTTTCTTTACCAGTATGTATTCTTTGTTTTTAACAATTAGCAATGTTGGCTTTGCAATCTTCGTAATTTTTTTGGGTACGCCTTGCATGTCCCCAACAGCCTCACGATCTGTTTCAGAGCAGGAAAGGCACTGGATTTTTTGACTTCTTCAGCCACCAAGCCTCAATACTGAATAGGAGAATGTTGCACAAGGAATTCTTTTTCTAGGTCTCAGATCAATCATTCTTCACGTATTTATCCAGGACTCTTTTAGGGTGGACAGAGAGGGATGCTCCTTCCCTCCTGTAATTATTCTACCACAAACGGATGAAATGAAGAAATAAAAATGTCTCCTATACTGTCATAAATTGATTATACAGAAGAATCACTAGGGTTCAAGAGCATGCCCAGTCTGCTGCCGATGGATCACATCTGCAATCCTAGCTACTCAGAAGGCTGAGATTTGAAGACTGTGGTTTGAAGCCAGTAGGGTTAGGAAAGTCTGTGCAACTTATGTACAATTAATCACCAAAAAGGCAGAAATGGAACCATAGCTCAAGTGGTAAAGTGCCAGCCTTGGAAGAAAAAGCTAAGGTACTGCATCCAGGTGCTGTGTTCTAAGCCCCAGTATGGGTATATGCATGAGCTCACATACCTCCTACCCCTCGATCCCCACCGCCACACAAAGAGCATGCCCAGCATAGGATCTAGCAAGTGCATGCTTTTCTTAGTGGTGAGGATGGAAAGCTTAGAATGGTCATATTCGTGGTAGGAGTATTGCTTTATGCAGAAATCAAGGGTGAAGGATAATATGGGACTAGAGTAAGATACATCAGATCCTGGATAAAATTTCAACAACTCTCATTTATATTCACTGAAATGATGCCCAAAAAAAAGCAACTTAGAAGAGTGAAAATGTCAACTGTATTTGTTTGTTTAAGCTGGTAAGAATGCTTATTTCTGAATTAAATTCCAGTAATCGTTAGAAAAATTTTCTCAACTTCAAAGTAAATAACAAAACACAATGAGCCCTAGATGGAAAAAAAAACAATCTGGAAATGTTCTTGGAGGAATATCAGCTCTATTGCAATGTCTCAGAACTGAAGTATTAACTTCAGTGCAAACTCCTCTGTCATGAAATTTAGCAGAACCTCTGCCTCTGTGCTCCTGAGAGTACAATGAGGATTGGATTGCATCTGTACCCTCCATCTGTGCCTCAGGCACAAATGAAATTTGGAGGTGTAAATTGTTCTACCTAGAAGGAAATATTAGAGGGGAAGGCCTATTCCAACAAAACAATATCTTCTTTGGCCCCCAAACAGTCTTACACACTTTCTCAGAAAACATCCTGATCCTTAGAGTTTGTATTAAGGTTCTTCCCATGAATGGTTCTCTTCTCTACCTTGGGAAGTTCAGCAATGGTGAAGAGTACACAGAGGAATGGCACTAATGACAGGAATTTTTAATCTTTTATTTGGGAAGCTTCCTGTTTCTGTAACCACAAGGAGGTTTCAAAAACGTTGATGCTGAGACAAATCCACTTAAGTGGTAGTCTGGGATTGTTGAGCAAATTCTTTCTCTGAACCGGTGCCTTAGTAGTTCCCATGTAAATTCTCCATGGGCTCCTGAGTCTGCTTTCAGAAGATATTAATTAAATTCCAGTAATCTTTAGAAAAATTGTAGCCACAAGTGGGTTCTCTCTTTGCATATGAATGTGTTTCAGGCCATGCAGACTCTCATCTCCCCATTTTTACCAGTCAAAAAAGTCAAGGGAGAAGGAGAGAGGGGAGAGTGGAAGGAGATAAAGAGAAGGGACAAGAAGTTTATGGGGAAATGTAACCTGCCTAGAGAATTCTCCCCAACATTGCCAATGTTTTGATCTATTCATTCCTTGAGCCATCAGTGGTAAGCAATCAAGGAAGTGATTTTTATCCCTGTGTTTATTAGGTCCCTCTGCCTGGTGGTCAATTTCGTTTTCATCAAAAGAAGATTCTGCAGTGGTTCAGAATATTCATCAAGTTGGCTCTGGAACCAGGCTGTATCCTGAGCTGAAATTGTCCTGAGGTTTAGCTATTCTACTTTGCAAATTATGTCCAGCCACATTGTCTCATGTAGTCTGAGTTCTTAGCCTAAACAATTGTACAAAACCTTCATGCAAAATACAGCAGCAGGAGTATGAAAAATAAATTTCATTTGAAATCCTTGGGGTGAATTAAAGGTCCTACAATGAAACCTTCTTGTTTTTTTTTTTTAATTTATTTTTACTGTAAAGGTAATATACAGAGAGTATAGTTACATAAGTCAGGTAAGGAGTATATTTCTTTTTGAACAGTGTGGCCTCTTCCTTCATTTTCTCCCAGTTATTTTTCTTCCCAACCTCCCTCCCCACCTTTTTGTTCTTTGTTTATTATTTTTGTGCTGATACTGGGGTGGTGGCTTGAGGCTTGAACTCATGGCCTGAGCACTGTCCCTTTCACTCAAGACTGGAACTTTATTACTTGAGCCACTGATTAACTTTTTTTTCTCATTGATTGAATGTAAGTGTCTCATGGAATTTCCTGCCCAGGCTGGCTTTGAACCATGAACCTTAGGTCTCAGACTCCTGAGTAGCTAGGATTACAGGTGCAAGCCACTGACACCTTTCTCTTTGTTGTTTTACAATAGTCTAAATAAGTGAAAGTCCACTTTCCCCTGCCCCAGTGTTTTACAGTTTAGTGTCAGATAGAGGTAGATGGATGCTAAGGTACCAATGGAACGCTTTTAGAGGCTGGCATCTATGGATCTCTCATTTGATTCATTATGATTCTTTAGAGATGCCAAAACTTGAAATAAATTGAAATCTAGTTTCACATTATATGGGATATTTACACTAGCTGGAGATACTTGTTATAAGAAGAGCAGAGAGTAGCACTGGAGCTATTACTGCCATTTTATAAAGTAGCTCTGCTACAGGTTGGCTCTTCTGGGAAGCAGATTATGAAATAGAATTTATGATGTAAGGTGTTACTGATAACTACCTTCCTGTGGGACCAGCCTCTGTAAGAAGGGAGGAGAAAGAAGCACAAGTGGGTGGGTGAGGGAGGAGTTAAACTGTGATATTGGCCCAGCGGTGGCATTTGCCAGCCTCCATAGTGAGCTGGATAGATGCAGAATTATCCTGAGGTTTAGACTGAGATGGCCTGGCATTTATCCTGTCATGCTCAGCAGCCCCTTGAAGTGGGTTATCCGAAAGGACATGGCCTTGAGCTGAGTGGCTGTCTGCACCTGTGGCAAACCTTGAAGGCTCAAACACCTTGCCCCTTCACTACATAGAGGTTCACTAAATAGGGCTCATATCCCCCAAGCTTATCATCTTACTTATGACTCCTTGTTCTGAAAATTACATTCTCCAAGCTTCTAAGTGTCCAATCTTTACTGAGTATAGTGCTATTCCAGCAGAGGAAGGCCTCTGCCTGGTCCAGAGCTGACACTTCTGATGAGGACCCTCTCTTTCTTTCCTTCTCCATGGTGTCTTCCAGCTTTGGTTTTTAGTCTTCCAGCTTTGGTTTTTACTATGGAATAACATTTCTCTCCAGGCCCTCTGATATTTATTCATCCTCCCTTTTGTTCTAGCTAAGGTATCTTGGTAGATTCCTAAAATGAGGCTTTCATGGTGGTTTTGAAATCTACGGTCCTAGCAGTCTTATAAAGACCAAGATCTTTATCATAGCAACCAGCAAGTACACGCCCACAAAATGTTACCCTTAATTGGTAAATTGAATATGGGACTAGAGGCTACTCTGATGGAATGGTGATTAGAAGACAAGAGGGATGTTAGATACAAAATGATGTACAGTTTGTGAACATTTAGTGAATTCTATGAGCAGATACAGTTTATGAAACTTTCTGAATTTAATTCTTTAATAAAAGTTTACTAAAATATAGAAATAATTGGAAACTGTTTCTAGAATTTGAACTACTAGTTTCTAATTTAGTAAACAGCAAAGATATTTCTTCTTGTTTATATTTTACCAAAGATCTCTCTTCTTACCTTTTTATTTTCTTTTGTTTGTGCTGGTATTGCAACTTGAACTCCGGGCTAAGTACTCTTGCTTAGTACTTCACTCAAAGATGACCCTCTACCACTTGTACCATAGTTCCACTTCCAGCTATTTGCTGATCAACTGGACATAAGAATCTTGGGACAGGGGGGAGGGGGGGTATGATTGGTTGGGAGGGAGGGGGGAGGCTGGGAAGGGAGGTGAAGGGTAAACAAAGGAGGAGGCTGCAATGCTTGGTAAGAAATGTATGCACTATCCTGCCCATGTAATTGTAACCCCTCTGTACAGTATGTTCTCAAATAAAATAAAATAAAATTAAAAAAAAAAAAAAAAGAATCTTGGGACATGTCTGTTTGGGTTGGTTTTGAACAGTGATAGTTCTCAGCATCTTGTGCAGCTAGAATTACAGGCATGAACCACTATTGCCAGGTCCTGCATATTTGTTTTTATAACATGCACTTTTCAATGTTGCTAAAGATTTGGAGACACTGAGACTCAGTCAGCCAAATACACCAATTGCTCAATAAAATCCTGCCATTAAAACTTCAGAAAATGTGAGACTGAAGAGCTGGGGCCAGGACCAGTGAACACACAGCCCAGAATAATAGATGTTCTGGGGTGTGTGTGTGTGTGTGTGTGTGATACAAGTTTCACCTGATACGAAAGGTCTACTGGGTCCCCAAAATGCTGAATGTAATCAGTCTTTGAGTTTTTCATTGCTTTATCTCTACACTTTCTACATTTCCATTTCAATCATGGCCTTATTTTTATTTCCTTCTCTAGTATGACTTCTAAACTCCAGAATCATTCAACACTTCAACTTAAATCTCTAACAAGTTCTTAAGTTTAACATAGTTGAAACTAAACCTGTGTGTGTGTGTGTGTGTGTGTGTGTGTGTGTGTGCGCGCGCTGATACTGGGGATTCAGGGCCTGGGAACTTGTCCTTTAGCTTTTTCAATTTAAAGTTGGTGCTCTACCACTTAAGCCACGTCTCAATTCTGGCTCTTTACTAGTTAATTGAATATGAGTCTCTCAAATTTATTTTCCATTGTCTGGCTTTGGATCTTCATCTTCAGATTTCAGCCTGCTTCAGTTGCTAGGATTACAAGCATGAGTCTTTAGCAGCTAGCTCAAAACTTAAATTCTAATTTACCTCCCCAATTTGACCTCATGAAGTGATGTCTGTTCAGTGTTTTTCTTCTGTTGTGTTGTTTTGTTTTGTTTTAGGCTAAACCCTGAGCACTGTCCTTTACTCTTCTTTACATATACCCTAGTGGTCTGAAAATCCTGTTTCAAACATATCTCTAGATTGGTCTTTTTACTGCCTGACTGCATGTGGTGGGTCCTGGTATAGGTACCATTGAAACAGGATAACTTAAGGAAACTCAAGCCTGGAGAAGGTAACTCAGAAACATGGTATTTAAAAATATAGAAGTGCCATCTTTGCTTCAAAGGGAGACAACAGGATACATCCCTTCCTGAGGGATGCATTCCTAGCCCCAAGAATTTAACACTTGTCTGAAAGGATGTATGCCTTCCTGAGAAAAACACTTCCCACCTCCTTGTCTTAAGGATAATGATCTGTTTTATGCAGGATGCACTTTTACCTGGGAACTCAAAAAGTAGCACCAGGTATAACTTTGAAACAAGACCCTTGCCTTTACCCTAGAAATACCCCAATAGCCCAAGCAGCTCTGTGTGTGTGTGTGTGTGCGCGCACGTGCGCGTGCCCCTGCCCTTTTGTTTGTCTGCATTTTGTCTGTTTGTCTTATTGCCTGCTTGTTTACTTACTCAATAAAGCTCTGCCAAGTTTTCGTCCCATTGTGACTAGTCCAGAAATTCTTATTCTGTGATCAAAATCAAGGACCCTAAGTGAAGAGTTCCTGCCTTTAAAGTAAAACTTCACTAAACCCCACCTCTGTCTGGTGACACCATCATCTTTCTTCTGGAGTGAGTGTGGCTGCCTCCTATTCTTCTTGCCTCCTCTGCCCCATCCGTCCACTCTGCTTAGGTTATTTTTGTAGAACAGACCAAAAACGTTTTACAAAACAAACAAACTGTCGTAAACAGTTTTACCATCTTTCCAGCAATGTCTGTAGAGTTGTAGCAAGCCCCTATTCTTCCTCTTCTTTCTTCTCTGATTTCTCCTTAGTAGTTGTATTTGCTTTCTCTGTCTCTGTCAACAGTACAGCCTGTCTACACTCAGCTGCTGACTCCTTGCTATTACATGAAAATATCATTTTGAGCTGGGCACTGGTGGTTCATGCCTGTTGTCCTAGTTAGTCTAGAGGATGGGTTCAGAGGATTGTGATCAGAAGCCAGCCCTTGCAGAAAAATCTGTGTGATTCTTATCTCCAATTAACCATCATAAAAAAAAAAAAAACAGAACAAAGCAAAAACCAAGATGTGGAGGTATGGCTCAAGTGGTAGAGAGCAAGCCTTTAGCAAGTCTTGAAGAACACCCAAACCCTGAGTTCAATTCCCTATAACAGCACACAGAGAAAGGTCATTTTGTTTTCTCATTCTGTTCCCTATTCATAGAATGTTCTTGTGTTACTCCCAGAGCTGACTTACTTTACCTCCTTCAAATCTTTTTTGTTTTCTTCTTATGTTGGGGCTTGAACTCAGAGGGTCTTTTGCTTTTCCTTGGCATTTTTTGCTCAAGGCCAGTGCTCTACCACTTGAGCCACACCTTCACTGTAGGCTTTTTCTGTTTAACTGGAGAAAAGAATTTCTCAGATTTATCTTCTTCCTGCTAGCTCTGATCTGGGATTCTCTGATCTCTGCCTCCAGAGCTCACAGAATTGTAGACATGAGCCACCAGAGCCCAGCTTCTATCAAGTCTTAATATCTTTTTCATGTGACATAGCTAGACTGAATCATTTTTCATGAGACACCTCCTCCAGCCTCTGGAATTTCAATCTTCCTTATTTTCTCTATTTTTGCGCACCGATGTTCTTGAAACTAAGCAGGCCCTGCCACATACTAGAAGCTCATTAAATATTTATGAATTTGTATTGATTGCTAAGATAATTCCTGTTAAAGCTGTTAAAACTGTCCAAAGTAATTGTCAGGGACCACCATAACTCATGAATGTTAAAAAAAATGTGTATAATAACCCTAGAAGCTGTACACATAGATAGAAAAGCAGAGCAGCTGCAGCTTATGAAATAGTGAAGGTTAGAGTCTCATTTTCCTGCCTTGAGTGAACCAATAACCTTTATATCTCCATGGGTCCCATGGATCATTTCAGTCTCTGTATGCTACTGTTTACAACTATTTATCAGAGCTCCCAGTTGATTCCCTAATTGAGAATTTTATGAAACAATAAATAACATTTTCCTTTGCCTTTCTGAGCTCAGAAATAAGAAATAGATAAATGGATTAATCAAATAAACATCAAAATGCTAACTTTATTTGTGATAGAGGAGGAAATGACTTGGATCTAAGGACATTATCAGGTTTTCTGATGTGTCCTTTATTCCTTTTTATTTGTTCATTAATAAAATCCACAATTTTGTGGTCAATCGAGGGCTTCAAGGTATTGAGTCTTGAGGAAACAGCTTTATGTCCTGGCACATAGGGATGGATAGTGGTGGAGAAATCATGATAAATGTTGTTTATTGAGTGGTAGAGAATATGGCAATTGGAACTCTCATGCCTGACTAGAGAACCGATATTGCTCTTTGTTGTCTGGTAAGGATATAGCCAGTTTTCTGGAGTATCTAGAATTTATATATTGATGTGGAACCTTTCATTGCCCTCCTGATCCCCAATTCTAGCAACTTATGAAAACATCTTAATAGATCTTTATGGAACTAAGGTCACCTGAAGGATAGAATTGACTCCATGGGCCAGCTCCATCCTTGGAACAATGTCATGGAACAATGGATGATTTGATTGCTTTGCTATGGGTTCCAGAGTTGTCAGTTAGCTAAAGAAGTAGGAATGGAAGAAAATTAAAAGAAATAATTCAATGAATTCTATTATGGTACAGAAAGAGTACAAATTACATCAGTGCCATTTAGCAAATATCTCCGTTTCATGCCAGTTTGAGCACCTGTTGTCATATCAGATGGTAGGTAAAATTCTTGGGATATGCTAGTGAGCTAAAAAGGGCAAAACCCTCAACATCACTGAGCTCATCATACCCACAGCTCTTTTATTAAATATTAACTGCACCTGTGCACCCATGTTTTATGCCCATAATCCTAGCTCTCTAAGAGGCTGAGACTTGAGGATCAGCCAGCCAGCCCAAGAAGAAAGTCTGTGAGACTATTATCTCCAATCAGACATCAAAACCAAGCTGGAAATGGAGCTGTGGCTCAAATGGTGGAACACCAGCTTTGAGCAGAAAAACTCAGTGACAACCCACAGGCGCTGAGTTCAAACCCCAGGACCAGCACAAAAACAAACAAAACAGAAAAGCAGCTACAACTCTAACGGAAATAAATATTATTATGAGTCAACTTAGGTGAGCCAAAACATGGTGGAAAGTGTATTTGAACCAGGATTTGTGGGGCTTCCAAACTTCAATTACTTCCACTGTGCCTCATTCTACACAAAATTCATAGGAAAGGCAGGATGGGCAGATGGTTCTTTCCGTAAGTTCCTTGTAAGTGTAACAAAAGGTTGGAGTCTAATTACAAACATCTTTCAATCATGATATTAGAAGTGCACTGTGCTAAGTGGGGTTTGAACTCAGGACTTTGATCTTGCTAGGCAAATTCTCTGTCACTTGAGCCAAGCCTCTAGCTGCTAAGTGTTACACCACTGTTACACCTCAGTAACAGTGAAGAATTAGATACCAGTTATTATACTTACTTTAGAGATATGATTTAAGTGGGTAAAAAAATCATCTTAAAGCACCATAGATAATATACAATATATATCCAATGCAAGCAAAGATTTATCTGGAGCTAAATGAAGCCCATCTCTCCTCTTACTTCATTAATTACTCCGTTTACGATCACTGGAGATAGGGGAGTGCAAAGCTGCCCCCTAGATAACATGCATGACAATCAGTTCTGACATTATTCACTAGCTGGAAACCAGTGGTAAAAATCCTTTCAAAAGGAGTGTTGTCCAGAATTTGAGCTCAGCCCTGCTCCCATGTGAAAATCATAATAGGAAAAACAATGCCTCCTTTCTCCTACTCTAGTTCTTATCATTGCCCTCAGGCTACCTAACAGATGTGATTGCTGTCCACCAATCTGCATTCTCTTTCTGATATGGTCAGTTGTCTCCAAAAATTTCATAGGCCATGTAGTTATCTAAATAAGAAATCCAGCCAGGTGCTGGTGGCTCATGCCTATAACCCTAGTTACTCAGGAGGCTGAGATCTGAGGATCACGGTTTAAAGCCAGCCTGGGCAGGAAAGTCCATGAGACTCTTATCTCCAATTAACCACCAGAACACCAGACGTGGCAATGTGGCTCAAGTGGTAGAGCACTTGCTGTAAGCTGAAGAGCTCAGGACAGCACCCAGGCCCAGAATGCAAGTCCCATTACTGCCAAAAAGAAAGAAAGAAAAAAAGAAAGAAAGAAAGAAAGAAAGAAAGAAAGAAAGAAGGAAGGAAGGAAGGAAGGAAGGAAGGAAGGAAGGAAGGAAGGAAGGAAGGAAGGAAGGAAGGAAGGAAGGAAAGAAAGAAAGAAAGAAAGAAAAGGAAAGGAAAGGAAGAAATCCTTCCTGGGTACCAATGCCTCTCATCTGTACTCCTCGCTACACACAAGAGGCTGAGATCTGGGGATCCTAGTTCAAAGTCAGGATGGAAGGATAAATCTGAGAGAATCTTATCTTTAATCACTAGAAGTAGAGATGTGTCTCAAATGGCTCACCAGCAGTGAGCCATAAAGCTGAGCCAGAGCTGAGGCCCTGAGTTCAGGCCATAGTACTGGCACAGAAAGAAACCCAGTATAAAAAAAATAAACCAATTATAAATAAGAAAAGTCAGGGCTGGGAAGGTGGCTCAGTGGTAGAGTGCTTGCCTTGCATGCATGAGGCCGTGGGTTCGATTCCTCAGCACCACATAAGCAAAAAGAAAAAAGCTGGAAGTGGCTCTGTGGTTCAAGTGGTGGAGCGCTGGTGTTGGGCTGAAGAGCTGAGGGACAGCGCCCAGGCCCAGAGTTCAGGCCCCACAACCGGACCCCCCCCCCCCAAAAAAAAAAAAGAAAAAAGAAAAGTCATGATATACACTGTTCTTGACATAATATGCACCAAACTAATGTTTATTAATAAATAATATCACTTCTCTAATTTAGGAGAAGCTGGGAACACTTTGAGATATTTATAAATGAGCAGATCCTTCCCTTCAATTATTAATGAACAAGTATTGAATTCCATAGATTATATGATGAACTCTTTATTTTTTCCTACAAATACTTTCCTTGTTTCTGTTTCTGCCCTTTGTCAAGGGCAGAAATAGAATTTTGGAACTCAAGTTCCAAATCCAGGAGTCTCAGGTTGGGTCTGGCCACTCACCTCCATATGCCAAATGAAGAGACATGGTGAAGGGCAGAGAAAGGAGGTTTATTATACAGCAGCCATGGAAAGACAGTGCTTCAGAACATTTCCAGTTGTCTTCAGAAGCCCAGATGGGCTTCAAGTTAAAGAGGGAGAATTGGAGGCAGGTAGTAAGAAAGGTATGCATAGTTAAAACAGTCTCACATTACACATGGTCTGGTTGACCATTAGTTCAGTCTGTCTCTGGGGGAGTTCTGGAGAAGTGTTATTGGCTTATCTTTCGAATGAAAACAGGAGCAAGTTGCCTAGACGGTAAACTCCTGAGCTTTTGGCTGTTTCCTTCCAGGTGATGAGAAAAAAGGTATATAAGATGGTTTAAAAAACAAAAAATCCAAGGTATTGTCTGGTGACAGGGCTGTTTGCGTTGTTCACAATCAGGAAATCTGGTCTTTATTGGTGATTGCAAAGTGACTGTGGCAGATAATTGTTCAGAACAATGGGCCCAGATGCAAAGCTTGGTATCTGTAACCTGGAGAAGTTTGGTACACAAAAATTTTGGTACTAAGGCCCAGCAAAAGCATCTTTTTTTAAAGTTGCTTATTGACCTTATTACTCAAATGAGAACTTTGGTTTCTCTAATTCTTTACTTTGCCTTGAATTCCATGTGTAATTGTCATGTACCATCCATTTATTCATCATTTCAACTCTGTTCTTCATTTACACTGCTTTTGCCATAGATCAGTCTTTATTTATTTTGGTATGTGTGTGTGTGGTGGGGTGGGGGGTGTGCTGGTCTTGGGACTTGAGCTCAGGACTGGGGCACACCAGAGCCTGGGTGCTATCCCTAAGTATTTTCCCTCAGGGGTAGCACTTTAAAACTTAAGCCACAGCTCCACTTTCAGCTTTTTGGTGGTTAATTAGAGGTAAGTGTCTCATGGACTTTCTTCCTATGGCTAGTTTCTAACCACAAAAGATAGTCAGACATCAGCTGAGTTGCTAGGTGTATAAGCATGAGCTATAGGTACTCAGCAAATTAGTCTTTTATAATGAGTTGCTTAGACTGCTATAGTCATCTCTCTGTATTGATTTCCTCCTTCTACTTGTTTTCAATGTTTCTTAGTTTACAACACATTACATTATGATTTTTCTCTAAACAAACACAATAGTAGAATAAAATTCAAATACCTTTGGCAAGAGTATATATAAGGCTGTCCATTCATTCATTCATTTTGTTCAACTTCTCTTGATTACTCTGGGGATGGATAGATAATGACTGGAGTATTTTGTCTAGAGTCTTGTAGAGAAATCTTGTATATAAAACTAAATACAATGCAGTACAATGGGAGTTGCTAAAGGCTGTGTGAGGGTGCAGTAAGAGGGGTTAATTATTCCCAGGAGGGCGTATCTGATTGTTGCCTTAGTCACCTATATTCTATACTTTCTTACCTCAGATTATATAATCCTTCATGGATATGGAATCTTGGCTTGTCAAAGAGGAAAACAAAGAAAGACTGACATTCTGTATCTGTCTTTGAGCCATTCTATCCTTAAAGGTACCTTGGATTCCAGGGAGGATAGGACTGATGGGTAACTATGTTATGACTGGGGTCAAAGCTATCCAGCTACCCAGGCAACAATGACATTATTGTCCTAACAAGACCCAATCAGTTGTAAAAGGATGATCAATTCAGAGACAAAGATCAATCTTTGACCAATGCCTTGATTGGGACTGTTTAATTATGCACACTTCTTCCTAAATTTCAACCTAAAGCTCCTGTCTGTACCCTTAGATGTCCCTGTGCTGGGTACTATAATTGCCTTCCTCT
Organism: Dipodomys spectabilis; assembly: GCF_019054845.1. NCBI lineage: Eukaryota > Metazoa > Chordata > Mammalia > Rodentia > Heteromyidae > Dipodomys > Dipodomys spectabilis. The sequence continues at coordinate 15,442,845 of NW_024871042.1, forward strand.
CTTCTTTACCGTTATTCATCTCTTTATATTGTCTATTGGGGAGAATGGTTGGATCTGAAAGACAACACCTGGAGTCAGACTTCTGGCCTAGAACTCTGACTACAATTACTGAGTACACAAGAAAATTGGGAAGTTGTCAACAGGGAGTTTACAGTACAGGGCTGAGAGGCCAGTGGATTCACCCTGGAATGTGCCTGGAAGCTTCCAGCAGCGGGGTTCCAGACCTCACTTCCTGGAAACCTTGTGAGGATTGCAAACTCCTCTTGTGTATTGCACACCTGCTCAGCACATGTCTGTGTAAGAAAATTCAATTCACAGTGCAACTAGGAAGAGTCCCACCTTCCTCACAAGAGGAAATGAAGGTTGATTTGGAGCTGAAAGCCAATCAATTGCTAAATGACACATCTGGAATTTGTATGTGTACTAGAAACCAGTAGCCCTCTGGTATATCTCTAGGATCCTGCCATCAGGAAAGGAAACCTACTTTAAAATAAAGCCAGAGAAGAGGAAAAGGGGAGTAGACAGATGGAGACAGTTGAAGACAGTATCTTTTGGGTACCTGGATCCAGTCATGCCTTCTTAGACATTTTAGTCATACAAACTTTTATTTCTCTACTAAGGCAGTTTGAGTTGGATTTACATTTATCTTCTAAAGAGTTACGAAGAAATTTTTGCCACATCTGTAAGGTATTTATTTAGCTGTTTATTTATTTAATTTGTGCTCATACTGGGACTTAAACTCCACTGTTCCCTAGCTATTTCATTCAAGGCTGATGCTCTACCAATTGAGCTACAGTTCCATTTCTAGCTTTTGGGTAGTTAACAGAGATAAGAATCTCACAGGCCTTCCTGCATGGCTAGCTCACGCTGCCATACTCAATTCTGGGCCTCCTTACTAGGTAAAATTACAGGCATGAGCATATCTAGAGTTGTTAGTTTTAAGTTCAGATCAGTGTTCTATCTATTCTGTATGTTATGTTTCTTACACTTCAGCCCTGATTTCTAGATAAATGGGCATCCCTGTCTGAGTTGATCTAAGAAGATAAAAAAATTATTAGTTTCTGTGTGGGGAGGAGAAGGGAAGACTTTTTATGGTTTTATTCTCTTTTTAAACTTTATTTTATTTTAAAGATGCTGTAGAGAGGGGTTACAGTTACAGAAGTCAGGTAATGAGTACGTTTCTTGTTGAACATTGTTACCCTTCCTTTATTGTTAAACACAAAATGGAGGATCTAGGGCTGGGAAAGTGGCTCAGTTGTAGAATGCCTGAGGCCCTGGGTTCGATTCTTCAGCATCACATAAGCAGAAAAAAACGCTGGAAGTGGTGCTGTGGCTCAAGTGGTAATAAAGTGCTAGCCTTGAGCTGAAGAGCTGAGGGACAGCACCCAGGCCCAGAGTTCAGGCCCTACGACTGACAAAAAAAAAGTGGGGGGGATATATTTACGTAGTTTATACTTTTCACAGATTTCCTGTAAATGGCTATTTGCAGGCAGGTTTCTGGCCTTTATAGCTCAACCATTTCATTAATAGTGTCATATTCATTACAGAGGAACAAATGAGATTAATAGGAGTCATGTGACAGTGATGGGTCAGAATTCTCAGTAAAATACTAAGGGCTTGGGACCTTAGCATGGGACCTTGTCTCATAGACTTGGGAAATAATTCCTTTCTGAATGAAGTGTTTTCAGAGTGAGCCAAACTACAAAGTAAAACCCTGTGGTGCTACCTGACCATTTCTGAACTGCATAATTTCATTGTGAAAGACAAATGAAATAGCTGTAATAGGGATCCATACACTTAAATGGTCACAGTTTAAGAAATTGAATTGGTTTTGATGGGTACTTTTTCCAAATGCTGCTGAAAGGTAATTTGCCTGAAAGTCAAAGACAAGGGAATAGTTTGGTTGAATGCAGAGAAGAGGGGTTTGCTATTAGCTATGTTCTGCTGTCTTAGTGCTGTCAACGTAGGCTGAGTTATATCAATAACAGCCACTCATGTGATCTGATAAGCCAGAGATTGCCTGATGGAGAAGAACACTTCCAAACACATGATAACCCAGAAACTGCTCTCAAATAACTTGACATTACTCCCTGAGAGGAGGGCTTCTAATATATTAGTGTATAGTAAGGAAGGATTTCTGCTTTTATTCTATTTCACAAATCTTGTCCAAGTAGAACACTATCATAGAAAAATAAAAGAAATAAACTAGGCTCTGGTATCTCGTACCTGTAAGCCTAGGTACTTAGAAAGCAGAAATCTGAGGATTGTGGTTTAAAGCCAGCTCAGGCAGGAAAGTCTGTGAGATTCTCATCTCTAATTAATTCCAGAAACAGGCCGAAATTGCTCAGGGACAGCACCCAGGCCCAGAGTTCAAGTCCCAGGACCAGCCAAAAAATCAAACAAAAAGGAATAGAATTGTAATACCCATAATCAATGGCCTTAATATTTTTCAGTGTTCATCTTCTAATTTGTGGAACTCTGACCTGAAGTAGGATTTAAGTATGAGAAATGAGGATGACAAGGAGAAAAGGGAACTCAGTGGAAGGTGGGAGTAAAAACTACTAGGAAGTATTCATGAAAAGTTGGGAATAGAACCAGGAAGGTTGCATGGAAGATATCTTCTTCTCTGGTGCATTTTTAGTTGTAGATAGAGAATCGGTGTTGGAATCAAAGGAAACACTGACCTGGAGGATTCTGGAACATCAGGGAAGATGATCACAAGTCTTTCAAGAGGGACCCTAAACTTCTTAAGAGAAATGTGTTTAGTGCAGAGATTTCTGGATTTGAACCCTTAGTGCTCAAGTAAAAGGTAAGCAGCTTCCCCAACTAATGGGAAGAGCAAGTTCCTATTTGCTCATAGGTCAGACAATTCTAAAGAAAAGGATGATCTTTTTAAGATACATAATTACTACATATGAATATGGTGTTAGTTACTGTTTTTTATAAGAAGAGACTCACATGAGACTTGTTCTAAGTTCTTGTGGAAGGAGAATTTTAAAGTGGGAAAATCAGATGGCTTTTAGAAGATTGGAGAATGACTAACAAGCTGAGAGAGACAAGCTCACCTTGTATATCCAACAGTTGGCAATAGACCAATTATCCATTATTAGATGAGTAGGTTAAAATATTGTAGTATACCCATGGAATGAAATATAACCCAAACAAATGACTTAGCAGTATATCAATGAGTTTTCTGATAATTATGCTAAGTGGAAGAAGGAAGAATGTATATTATGTGACCTGACATGTTTAAAACTCTAGAAATAAAAATAAATCTGTATTGGGAAAGTAGATCAATAGTTGCTAGACTATGGGAGGAGGGGAAGGAAAAATAGAAAGGAGAACTCCAAAATAGCCCAAGAAAATTTTAAGAGAGATGGACATGTGTACTTCCTGCTGTAGTGATATTTTTACAAGAATATTCACACGTCAAACATATCAAATCATACCCTTCAAATACTGTAGTTCAATTCTGCCTCAGTAATGCTATTAAGAAAATGACAAACTCCACTCACTTCTTGGCTAGAACAATTACACTTAATTTTGGGATGTTCTGTGCAGAAAGCTGTTCCTTGATTTGAGGACAAGGAAATCTTTCATGGAGGTGGCATTAGTGAAGACAATAGCCATAGGAAAGTTTCATTGCTTCCAACATGGTTAGAGATATCGGATTTTTAATCTTAATGATGAGAGATGAAGTAGCAGCTTAGAGCTTACCTAACACTAATTTTGCTACTTACTTACAAATCCAGTTATAGATAACACTTAAATTGCAGTGAAGGTCAAGCAAAGATTACAAAGTGAATACTACAAAAATAGTCCTGATATTTATTGCCAAATGGGATCAACAAAAGATGCCAGAAATAGATAGAAAACAGGAAAATCAGTGTCACTGGATTAGAGTAACACCTGAATTTGTTCTGGGTCTGTCCATAACAGAGACTTATCTCTTTTGTCTCCATCTGTTGTTGTTGTTTTTGTTGTTGTTGTTTATGCCAGTATCTGAATTTCTCCTTCTTCCTATTCTGGTTTCAATTCAGAATTTCTGGGAGTAAAATTTGGAGGTAGGTATTTAGCTGTCATATCCATGCTACATGTTTGTTTGTTTAATTATTTGTTATTTTTGTGCCAGTACTGGTTACTCAGGGTCTCAATCTCTCACTTGGCTTTTTAGGGTCATGGCTAATGTTTTACCACCTGAGCCATACCTTCACTTCCAGATTTTTTCTAGTTAATTGGAGATAAGAGTCCTGTGATTTTTGTTTGCTTGGGTTATCTTTGAACCTTGATCCTCAGATCTCAGCCCATCATTGAGTAGCTAGAACTACAGATATGAGCCATCCGCTCCAGCTTGTCTTTATTTTTATTGAGAAAGCATTTGGCAATTAGGGTTGCATTAGTCCAGAATAGAAGCAAATAAAAGAAACACAAGAAAATTTCTACCCGATGTCTCATATAGAAGAAACAAAACTTCTTCTTTGTGGCTCCAGAGGACTGAACTTAGAATCAATAGATGAAAATGATTGAATGACAGCACTTAATTTTAATAAGGCTGTCATCAGTCATATTGGATGATATTTTAAAAAATGAAACTGGCTTCTCTGCAAGGCAGTCATCTCCCTGTAAGTTAATGAGAGCAGTGAGTACATTGTTTCTATATTTCCGGCTCCTTTAAGGTAAAGCATGAATAATATAATCCATGGATCCAGGAACCTAGTCCCCTGTATCTATACAGCCCATAATTAGTTATAACGTGACTACTCTGTAGGCATAAGGAAAATATTCAGAAAGTATAGTAAAATATACTTCACTTTTGTGGCTGCCTGCTTAGCTTGCAGTATATTCCTTTGTTCATTATCAACAATTAGAATCTGTCTTGCCATTTTGCGCTTTTTGCAATCTTATTTGAATCATGTCAATTTAAAAGATTGTATGGAGGTTAGTTACAGAAGTATATATGAAGCAATAGTTTGTTCAGTTAAAAATCTTTTTAATTTGTCTTTAAAGATAGGTTCTTTATAAGATCAAGATTCCTCATGTTTGTAATTATAACTACTCTGTTATATTAATGATATTAGACTAGGTTTTCTAAGGTTTACTGGCAGTACTTTAGTCACCTAATTCCAGTATCTCAAAATAATCAATACAAATGTAGTTCCTTTTATTGGTACTATTCTCTACTCTAGTCCCCATTTTACCTGAATTTCTCCTTCCTCATGTTCTGGTTTCAATTCAGAATGTCTAGGAGTAATATTTTGGAGGTAGCTATTTAGATGTCATAGTTATGTATATGTTTGATTGTTTAATTATTTATTTATTATTTTTGTGCCAGCACTGGGTCTTGAACTCAAAGCTCTGTCCCTTATCTTTTTCCCACTGGTGCTCTACTGCTTGAGCCACACTTCTACTTCTAGGTTTTTGCTGATTAATTGTAGATAAGAGTCCCATGGACTTTCCTGCCTAGGCTACCTTCAGATTTGCAGAAGTCAGCCTCCTGAGTAGCTAGGATTGCAGACATGAGTCATCAGAACTCAGCATATTTTGCTTAGGTACATTTTTGACACTTGAGGAAAGATGAGAATCTGTAGTCTATGAGTAAGTAGAGTTGGAGGGGACAGTGAGGCAGTAGCTACTTCTAAGATATTAGACAACTGAGAAACTAATAGAGATGAGCATCTTGGACTCCGCTGACATTTAGAAATACAATAGAGATACAGGGAAATCCATATGCACATTATCATGCAAGCCTTGACAATAAATATTTCCAAAATAAGCAAAACTCACATCAGTTCTGAGCTCTGCTGTCAGAAATGCATGATGGAGTCTAATCATGGAAAATATCAAATTTAAATTGAGAGACATATGACAAAATAAGAAATGACACATGTTTAATTTTGACAAGGACTGACTGAGAAAATATTCAGATCAACAGGACCGAAGGGAAGTGATGATTAAACATATTGTACGAGTCTGGACTGCATACTGATGGACAATTATATTTTTCTTTTGCTATAAAGGGCATTATTGGGACAATTGGTAGAATCTGAATATATCTGAGGATGTTATCATATTGTCATCTCAATATTGTCTTTCTGATTTTGATGTGGATAGTTTAACGTGTCAATAGAATGTCCTTAGGGTTAGAAGTGGTAGAGTACCAGGAGAGCAAGTAAGAAAGGAGCTGTAAGTTCAACTTCAGCACCAGAAATAAAATAAAAATAGAAACAAAAGCAAAAACAAAGATTTGGAAGTGTCTTTGCTATTTAGAAATTCACACAGCAATATTTGAGGAAAAGAGTCTAATGTAATCATAATTCAGAAAAAGTAATTTTGTCATCATCATTTTGAGCCAGTACAGTAAAATTTTAATTTGGGGAAATAAGGCTGAAGGATATCTGGTCATTCTTTATACTAATTATTAAAATTTTCTACCATCTGAAATTGTAATGAAAGTAAAAAGAAATCTATCCAATTGTGGAAAAAAGGGAAGATAAAATAAAAATACAGACAGGCATCACTGTCAGTGATCTCTGTGTACATTGAAAATGTGGGCTTTTTTGGCTCCCAAAGCTTACTATAAACTGTGCAGGTGTCTTTTGTACATTTGCCTTATATTTGACTTCTCATATACTTTCTGCTTCAAAGATTTAGGACGAGGTCTCTGGACTCAAGGTTCCTTGATTCCTCCCTCCCATACAGAGAGATTTTGAATGATCTTGGGTGGAATTAGATCCTGATGAAAGACCTCTTCAGTATGCATTGTGGGCTTATGCTACTTGACTTGTAAGCCTATTAAAAATGACTTTTTTTCATGAAGGGGTTCTTTGCTATATTAGTACAACAGTGATACTATTGTCACTCAGCAATGTCATTACAAGAGCAAAAGTTATATATAAGTCTTAAGATGGTCTGAATGTCGAGTAGGGAATGCAGCTTTGTGAGCTGAGAAAAGAAGACATTTCAGTTCTAGAACAAGCATGCTTTAGGAAACGCGTTCCACTGAGGTCAAGAAAATGGCAGCTGCATCTGTAGAACATTTATATCAGCTCTTTCACTCTTTAACATTTGCTGCTCTATAGAGGCCCCCAATCACAGCATTGTTTCCTCCAATTTCCTTGGCCTCTCAGACTTCTGAGTTATTCTTAGTTGTCATTCACCAACAAAGACTTAACATTTACCAGGAGACTTGAGAGCAAATTCCTCAAGCCTTTCAGTCATGAGTGATTAGAAAAACCAGCAGTTAGTAATTAAGCCATGAAATGAATGAACTGTGGAATATTTGGAAAGTTATCGTAGAATGCTCAAAGCAGCTGGTGAGTATGAAGAACTCCCCTTGTAAGAAAAGCCCTTCAATCTTCAATCCAGAGAACCCACGAGCTGTGTTTCAGCTTTTCCCTCGCTGGAGGTTTTTCTAATATTGCTTAATAACTAATATCAATCACAAATTTTCATAATGTTATACAGACATCCTAGGGTTGCCTTAATATGTATCATCTAGCAGTTTTCAGCACAACCAACTGAGTAACTCTGCATAAGTTATTTTGATTGGTTGATACAGCACAGCAATAATGGCTTTTGTAAATTGCTTGGCTTTCCTTTAGTAAGATAGATTTCCTGTTTAGGATTCTGAGGCGGGGGAGATTCGTAATTTTGGAGAAATAGCAAGTCTTCACCCCTGCATGTTAAAATACGAACACTGCCATGAATTACAAAACAGCATTTTAGATTTCCTGAGCTTACACGATCACAGTACAATCACTAAAACATCTGTCAATTGAATAATTCCAGTCTTACCATCTTAGTCACACTTCTCATCAGCATCTCTGAGTGAGTGGACATTTTTATTCATAGCGAGTAATTTGTGTTCAGTTGGATTAATAATCAGGTTTTTAAAGTTTATTTCTCCTCTATCAACAAATGTTTTCAAAGTAAAATAAAAGGAAATGAAACTAGTTAAGTCAGGCCCTTGTTTACACGGGGCAAATTAATGAAGAATATTCCATTGCTACTCTACTCAAAAATACCAGGGGATGGTCAGCAAATAGTCCTTGGGGACCATTATTTACACTGTGCTGGAGGCAACTGAGAGGACATGATATGCTATGTAGTTTTTGTTATGTTTGCAACCTTATCTTAGATCTCAGTTTTCTTCTTGGTAAAAAAGAGGGGATTCTGGGCACCTGTGACTTACCCATGCAATCCTAGCTATTTAAGAGAATGAGATCTATGAATCACAGTTCAAAGCCAGCCTGAGCCAAAAAAATCCATGAGACTCTCCAATTAAGTTCCTCCAGAAAGCAATTGGAGCTGTGGTTCAAGTGATAGAATGCCAGACTTGAATGAAAAAGCCAAGGCATAATGCCCTAGTCTTGAGTTCAAGCCCAATAATGGCACAGAAAAAAAATAGAGAATGATTCATTGGCTGGATATAGATATGAATATGCTCATAAATATTCTGTCTTGATAATCAAAACTTTCGGGGACTTTACCTTAAAGTTATAGCTTTGGCAGACATTCACGCCTCTGATCTAGTGATCAGGAAGTGATATTTTTAAAAAGGATAGAATTTAAAATTAGTAGCTCCACCATTATGACATTTTCCCATGGCTTTAGACTCGAGGTTGAAATGAATTTTAAAAATTGCCACATAAACGTTTTTCTGGTTCTTGACTCTCTTTCACAGTACATCATGGTCTTGACTGTGAGTGCACAAAGTTTGAGATTGGTAAGACCCCACTGCCCCAGAACTTTGCTGTTAAAAGCTAAGTCTTGTGTGGAGATAATCTTACTCTGCTTTCCTGCTGTCTATCAAACCATCCCCTGTTTCATTGCTGCTTACCCCTCTAGCTAGACCTACATCTGGTGCCATACATAGTCTGATGCTCTTTATGTGATATACACAAGTACTCGTGGACAGCAATGATGTTCCTTTTTGCATTTATCTTCTTCAAGCTGTGTATCTTTCATTTGCCCTCATAGTTTGAAGCTTCTACTGAAAACTTTATCAGCTAACCATTGTATTTGAAGCATGTTCTAGACTATGTCCCATATTTTACATACTGTATTTCAATGTGTGTTCCCTAAATGGAATTAGTCCCTATTTATGCTGAAATATTGGGTTTAATTGTTATTGTTGTTTTTTGTGTGTGTCAGTTCCAAGGTTTGAACTCAAGGCCTTGAGCTCTCAGCTTTTTTACTCATGTTTAGTGCTCTACCTCTTTAGCATGTTTTCAGCCCAACAGTTTAGTTGTTAATTGGAAATAGTAACCACAGAATTTTCTGCTCAGGCTGGCTTTGAAGCCTGATTCTCCAGTTCTCAGCCTCCTGAGCAATTAGTATTACAGGCATGAACCACTGGATCCCAGCTTTGAAGTGATACTTGATTGTAATGAGCATCTATCAAAAAGGATGACATTTACCAACTATTGTTTCATGTTAAAGATAAAATGTAGGCATGTTACCTCTTTTTTTTCTTCCCTCTCTCTTTCCCTTTTCCTTCCTTCCTTCCTTCCTCCCTCCCTCCCTCCCTCTTTTCCTTCCTTTCTTTTTCTTTCTTTTCTTTCTTTCTTTCTTTTTTCTTCCTTCCTTCCTTCCTTTCTTTCTTCCTTCTATCCTTCCTTCCTTCCTTCCTTTTCTTTCTTTCTTTCTTTCTTTCTTTCTTTCTTTTTTCTTCCTTCCTTCCTTTCTTTCTTTCTTCCTTCTATCCTGCCTTCCTTCCTTTTCTTTCTTTCTTTCTTTCTTTTTCTTTCTCGCTCTTTCTTTCTATCTCTCTCTCTTTCTTTCTTTTTTTTTCTTTCATTTGTTCATTCTTCTGGCTTTGTGGTGGCTAATTGGATATAAGAGTCTGATGGACTTTCCTGATTGAGTTGGCCTCAAACTGCGGTCCTCAGTTCTCAGCCTCCTGAGTAGATAGGATTACAAGCCTGAGAGACTGGCACCTGACTTTCTTTTGTTCTTTTGATGGTTAATTGGAAGTAAGAGTTTTGTGGACTTTCCTGCCCGAATTGGCTTTGAACTAGGATCTAGGAGTGAAGGACTGAAAGAAAGGGCATGTGGTAGAAATGGAAGAAACAATGGTTGAGACAAACTTGAATTCTGGAGAAAGATATTTAGGGTTTGTACTGGAGTACTTGCCACTTTAAGTGTGTTCTAAGGATTTGCAGAATCATCACCACCTGGGAGTTTGCTAGGAATTCTCTTACCTGCTGAGCTGGAATTCATCTCTTAGCAAGGTACATGCAGAAAACTAAGGTTCATAGACAGCACTTTGTATGGTATTTGGGGCAAAAATAATGTACTAGAGTTATTTTATATAACCCACAGAATTAAATTACGTTATCTTTAGCTTATAGGTAAACTGCCTTTAGCTTACAGATAAACTGACTTGATTATATCACCCCATAAATTAGTCTTTTTTGGTCAGTTAACTGGAGATAAGAGTCTCACTGATGTTCCTGCCCAGAGTAGCTTTGAACTGAGTTCCTCAGATCTCAGCCTCCTGAGTAGCTAAGATTATAAACACTAGTCTCCAGGTCCTCCTCTGAATCATTGAGTTTGGATTCAAGCAAGAAATTAGGACACTGATGTGTCTAGTTCCAACCAAGGCCTGGATCCATTTTGTGGAGGAATGAAGTAATTGGCATGGCATTTGGAAAAGTTAGATGTGAGAGAATCAGTAATGTGGTTAATCTGGCAGTAAGAAGATTAATCTGGCACTTCATGGATGAGGTGGTTCATGGAGCCTATGCCATGCACTCTGGGTGGTTGTAAGAAATGATGTCTACTGTTATTAGCACAGAACCCTGAAGACATTGTGACATTTCTTTCTCCAGACTAAGGTTATGCAACCAAAATTCACAGGGTCTCCTTTTTATTTATTTGTTGTTGTTGTTGCTTGTGGGGCTTGAACTCTGGGCCTGGGCGCTGTCCCTCAACTCTTCTGCTCCAGGCGAGCGCTCTACCACTTGAGCTACAGCTCCACTTCTGGTTTTCTGGTGGTTTATTGAAGATAGGAGTCTCATGGTCTTTCCTACCCGGCCTGGCTTTGAACCAAGGTCCTCAACTCTCAGTCTCCTGAGTAGCTAGGATTACAGGCATGAGCCACTGGCACCTGGCTGATCTCCTTTATTTTTTTTTAATTGAAATATCAACACTCTTGTTTGTTGTCCTTCCTTGTCAAGCTATGGAGTATCTGATAATTTAGCCCTTCTCCAAGCCTCCCTGAGCATTCTAGGGGAGTGTTTATATGCTTTACCATCCCTATGTGCTGCTCAACTGGCCCACTTTACCGACATCTAAGACAGCTGTTTCGTATCTCTTTGAATCCCTCAAGAACAGCTAAGTATTTGGGAAACAAGATCAGGAAACTTCAATGTAGAAAATAGGATCTGTTCCTAACTTTTCTAACTCTTCATAATGTTGATCTCTTCCCTAATGCTTAGCTTCATTTGCCTCCGTACCACAGGAGCCAACTTCATTCTTCACAGCATAAATGATTTGTAATATCTACTCATCTGTGACTCAGGGGAAAATGGTTTTATGTCCCCCAATTTGAGGTACCTTTCTTCTTCTTCTTCCCCTCTGCCTTTTTCCTGCACCTGCTTCTGTTCCTCCTCCCCTTTTCATCTCCTTCTCCACCTCCTCCTCTTTCTTCTTCTTTCTTCCTTCTCTCTGCCTCTATTTGTTTCTTGTCTCTGTGTCTGTTTCTCTTTCTCTATATCTCTGTCTCTTTTACCTTTCCCTGGACTAGTGGAAATGAGAACAATCAGGCCTGTACAACGGTTGTAAACTGACTCCATGTCTAAAGAGCCAGATGTTATTTGGCCTGGTTGATTCCAGCCAAAATAACATCTGAGCATGGATGCTTAAGTGACCATAAAGATAGTTCCCTCAAACTCTTTAGTGTTTCTTCGACTAGTTTTGTATCTTCTTCATGATGTGGCTTGATCTCATGATCAGTATGCATCTAAAACACATACACAGTAAGAATAAATAATCTGTGAAGGGCAATCTAAAGTCAAACAGAGCATTTAATCTCCTAGGCTGAATTTGGCCTTTCCAAGAACAATGAATGAATATTCAGGTTGCCTTAGCCCAGCCCAGTGGGATTGGGATCCCACTCAATCCTAGAGACTCAGATGGGTAAATGTTACTCATATAACGTGTGTGTGTGTGTGTGTGTGTGTGTGTGTGTGTGTGTGTGAAAAAGGAATCCTAGGATTATGGAAAAACATTTGTTCACCCAATTGCTAGATCCTTTGACACCATGTGTATACAATAAATCACAGAAACTACCAATAGCTAAATGGATTCATAGCTCCTTTTCAAAGTCATTTAACTAGAAGCAGTCTGTAGTAAGGGCTAGAGGAAATGATCTCCAAATGAAACACATGCCAAAAGATAACATTTTATAACTATCTTGAAAAAAAAAAAACTTCCTACAACTCATTCAGTGGCATTACATGCTTTAGCTGTTTGGTTGTTTTTTTATTTCTTCATGATCTACTCTATTATTTACTGTATTATCTATGCCCTGTTGCTGGTTGTGGATACACAATGAGACTTTATTTACATTTATACCTTTCAAGACCATTCAAGTCATATTTTCGATAGGATAATTTAAATTTTTTGGTGCTAGCACTGATATTAGGGCTTTAACTTAGGACCTTATACTCTTGCTTAGCTTTTTCATTTAAGGCTGATATGCTATACTAGAAGATCCACTTCTAGCTTTTTGGTGGTTAGTTGAAGGTAAGAGTTTTCTTTCTGCCTTCAAATTGGGATCCTCAGATCTCAGCTTGTGAGTAGTTAGGATTACTGGTGTGAGCCACTGCACCTAAACTCAGCCTACAGAATACATTTTCTGCCTCTACTAGATGGAATCTATTTTTAAAAATTGGAATTTGGAGGGTTGGGGGAAAGAAGAAAATTATAGAGTGGTTGGGATTCATTCTTGTGTTTTTGAACCTACATATTTTTGGAGGATAAAATCTGTTCTTGCAGATAGGTTTAAACTTATCATGATTAATTCTTTAAAGCTTTTTATTTCACCTCTTCCCTTTTGAAGCCTTTGGTTTAAAACAATTTTAGAGCGACAGGAGTATGGATTATCTTGGTGCCTTTCAATAGAAGAAAATACAATTTTCAGAAATAATAACTTTAGGAAAGAGGAAGATTTCACACTTGTGGAGAATAATCTCAGTACCATATTATTGCCTCAGTCTGAGGTGAAACATAGAACATCTGTTACTGTGATGGTTTTCCTGAGGCCAACCAAGCTTTTGGCCAGACTTATTTCTGTAGCAGCTAATGTTGGTTGCCTGTGGCTTGAATGGCTTTTGATAGTGAATAGAGGCCATAAACCAATGATGGGACATTGCCAGTTTTAGAGGTTTATTTGTCAAACTGGAGTCAAAGACAGTAGCCATTTAGAGGATTTAGTTTCCTTGTGACCAGGTATTTATTTATTGCATACCAATGTACTTGCTGAGTGACCATGTATGACTATTTTATGACCACTGGCTAGGCGTTCTGTTACTAGAACTGATGGAGGTCCTCTAACAAAGTGTTTCTCACAGCTTATCATTTTTTCCTGGCCAATGGACATTTGTAGGAGACCTCTAGGACCTAAGTACTGGGGATGGGAGAAAAGAAAGAAAGAATTTCATAAAATTCAGTCATTATATTCAATGTTCTATGCAATTTGAAAGTAGGAATGGGAGGGGGAATTTTTTTAATTAAAAAAAAAAGCCAGACACTAGTGGTTTATGCCTAACTACTCAGAAGGCTGAGATGTGAGGATTACGGTTTGAAACCTGTCTGGACGTGAAAGTCTCTGAGACTCTATCTCTAATTAGCTACCAATGCCCCCTAAAAATAAAAAAAAACAACCTGGAAGTAGAGCTGTGGCTCAAGTGATTGAGCACTGTGAGGTTCAGGGATAATGCCCAGGATGGACATAAAATACAATGAAATAAAAATAAAATGAAGTCAAATCTATATTTGCTGATTTGTGGATAATTGGAAGTCTGTGTCTCCCAAAATAATGTGAAAAGGTCAGGATAGGATTCGCACCACTTAGATTTTCAAGCAAAACATGGCTAACTCTGAACAAGTTCTCTTACATACTGGATCTCTGATAGACAATTATCCGTCCCTACAATATTCAACTAAAGTGTCATAATACAAAGTACTTGCTTTCATTCGCATAAAGCATGAACTTGGTTACTACAGTCCCTATGAGCAGTGTATGTGAAGAGGCTGTGGTAGCTGCCTCCTCCTCAGCCTCTCCTCTCTAACCCTTACCTCTCTCAAATCCAACATCTACAAAATAGTCATAGTATCTTTTAAAAAATGTGACTTGCTGGGTACCAGTTGCTAATGCCTATGATCCTAGCTACTCAGGACACTGATATCTGAGTATCTGCCAGCCTCTAGACTCTTATCTCCAATGAACCAGCAAGAAAAGCCAAAAATAAAGGTATGGCTCAAGTAGTAGAGCACCAGCTTTGAGTGGAGAAGCTAAGGGAGAAATGCAAGGCCCTGTATGGAACAAACATGTGACTCATGTTCAGCTTGGAACTTCTTACAATGTCTTATCACACTTGGGATAAAGTCTAGCCTCTCCCTTGTTTGGTTGGATGGTTCTTCTTGCCTTAACCTTCACCTTTACCTGGGAGCCCCATTTTATACCACTCACCCACTCACCTGATCAAAATGTCCCTTGAAAACCCAAGGTTATGTTCATTTGCAGTTACTATTTAAAAAAAAAAAACAAAAATAGAAAGGTCTGGGAAGGTGGCTCAGTGGTAGAGTGCTTGCCTTGCACGCATGAGGCCCTGGGTTTGATTCCTCAGTACCACATAAGCAGAAAAAGCCAGAAGGGGTGATGTGGCTCAGATGGTAGAGCACTAGCCGTGAGCTGAAGAGCTGAGGGACAGCGCCCAGGCCCAGAGTTCAGGTCCCATGACCAACCAAAAAAAAAAAAAAAAAAAAAGAAGAAAGAAATTGTTTATCATCTCCAAATTTAAGTGTCTGACTCCATCTTCTCATCTACATCTCTATTTAAAGTCCCTATATCAGAATTCTTTCAACTTAAACCTGCTCTCTCCCTCCTTCTTACCAACCTGTCTTACCTTCTTTATAAAACACATCACTAGTTTAAAATACAGAATAGAATTAGTTGCTTACAGTTCTTACTAGTTCAATAGGATCTAAGCTTCATAAAGGTCAAGGATATGTGTGTGTGTGTGTGTGTGTGTGTGTGTGTGTGTGTTTACCAGTATGAAGGCCACAAACTTCCCTTGCCCTCTTACTTGGCTACCCCCTCCAACTCTGCTTTTTTCTAGTTAGTTTGAGATAGTCTCAAACTTCTCTGCCTGTGTTGGTTTCAATTTGAGATCCTCTGCTCTGCCTCCTGAGTAGTTAGGATTACAAGAAGAAGTCACTAGCAACTAGCCCAGGACTTTGTAACTATTACATAGCATTATCATTTTTGAGCTGTAATATTGAGTCTGTCCTATATGCATGTACTCTACAAAAGGCATTTGGATATTTTTTGGTTCAAATTAATGGTTTATTTCCATCTTTAACACTAGCAGAGCAGTCCAAAACAGACTGATGTCCATGGGCATAGTTTAATGTAACAAAGAGTTGAACTATGTACACTCATTGAGGAAAGGAAAAAGATTTTTTCATAGCAACCTTTTCCTAGTTTGCACTTTCTGACTAAGAGAATTAAACACCTTCTCCCCAACTTAATTTAGAATGAATACATCTTCTGTGATCTACCACGTAAGCTGTTTTAAAAGATTAAACATAAAGCAAAGTTTTAAACAGGTGTTGCCATATTTATAGGTCAACTGCTGGCAGGGTTAGCTTGGCTCCTGAAGTCTGGGTATCACTAGGACACAACAAGAGCATTTCATGAGGCCCAGAGAGAACGAAAAAGCCATAATGTCCAAACAGAAGGCAGATCTGCACCATGAGTCACAACAGGAGCTGGTGCTCCTTATTACGCTCACTCAAGCCAACTGGAAAGAGGTCAAACAGTTAAAGAGTGAGGATAGAAATAAACCTTTTCACCGAGGATGGACACTCCTTCAGCCCCATTTAAAATGAATTCTGTGCTAAGTCTCTGCTCCTTCAGAAATTCACACTGAAGGTCAGTTATGGCTAGCATAGCCCCAAGTGTCCCCATTCCCACCTTAACGATGTTACACACCCAAAGGCTGTTGGTTTGGCTTGCTCTTAAGAGTGGTGTGGGGATGGGGGCTAGCTAGCCCTCAAGCCCTCTCCGCTGTAAGCTACCCCAAGCCTGGTGCTCTTGGAGGCAACAGGACAACGTGACACCTTCCAGAGGACCTGAGGTTCCCACACCTGCAGAGTGGAGCAGAGGTTTATGCGGCCTGATGGGGAGAGAGAACCACCATGCTTTGACCAAAATATATGGCACAATCTAAAGCCCAAAGGATCAAAACCCAATTGGGCCAGAAGAGCAGCTTCTCTTGAGGTAAGGAAGGGAGATAAAAAAGCCGAGTGAAGCATCAGGTCAAATGGCCAACGTCTATTAATGGGGTGACAGTGACCTGGGGAAATGCATGGAAAGTGAGCAGCTGGTAAGGCCACCATGACTGCCACCAAATTCTGGCTACCTACCTTTAGGCAGGTATCAGGCAGTGGGAAATGAGGACGAGAGGGCATGTGGCCCACACAGGACTTATTTTTTTAAAATAAGTTTTTGATTGTGAAAATACTGTACAGAGGGGTTACAATCACATGAGCAAGGTAATGAATACATTTCGTATCAAGCATTGTTGACAGGACTTACTTTTAACAGAAGAGAGCACATCCAAACACATGACTGTCCTATGGCCTTGTATGTCCTGTGCCAGGTGAGTAACGTTGGGACATGGTTAAGGTTCCTGAGAACAGTTAGTCAACAGAGATGGGGTGAGATGGGCACTGCTCCACAGGTGAAGTAGGTTATGAGGACATTAGCAGTACTATATCTCTTGTTCTTAGGAAACAGATTGCCCTGGAAAGAGGTTCTCTTGATTTGCGGAAAACACTGCACATCAATGGTAAGGTGCGGGCAGAATCATGGGTCACCTCTGACTCTCAAGGGAAGAAAGAAAAATGTCCAGTGTGAGGCTTTGGGCTAGATGTCCCATGTCTGACTGGATCGCTGTGTCGCTGACTGGTCTCCTGGCAGATGTCTGGGAAGGTCCTGCTCCCAGAAGAGTTGAAGCAAGCATTCCCATGAGAGAAACATCTTGGCAAATGTGTAGGCTCCAGAAGGAGGCTGGAGTCAACAAAGCTCACCTCAATCATGTCTGTCTCCTTTTCTCCCACCCAGGGATAAGACCACTCCACAGGAGCAGTGAGCAATGATGCAGAGTGGGCTGGGAGTGCCCCTGGATCCAGCCCCAAAGCATCAAACAGGGTAACCAAAGGATCTAAGGGGGTTGGAAACCAAAGAGCAGTTTTCGAATCCGTTGTTGGTTTTGAAACAGTCTTTTTGAGCTCAGGAAACTGGAGGCAGATCGCATGTGGAGAGTCCAGGTGGCTGTGTGTCTGTCCGTTGTTCTCTCCTGAGCAGATCTGACCATTTCATATATAAAGGGGGTCGTATCACTTGTGGCTGATCTTTATTCTACAAGTTGGGCAAATGTTAGCATTCTTAAGTGAATCACGGAGGCACTGGCTATAGAAGACGTGGCCACATTCTGTAGAAACAATCAGACCACCATTCTGCACAATCTCAGAGTATCCATCCATGCAGATTGGATGACTGACAGTACCAGAGGGCCTGGGTCCTATGGTCCTCTCCTCCCTCGCGCCTCTGGGGGTGTGGGTGGTCACATACACAGCTCTTTCCCTGGACAGTTTCTCATCATTGCTGCTCACCACACAGCTGTCAACCTGGTCTTGGCGCAGCCGTCTTGCGTGCTTCCTTGGCCTCCTTTCATCAGCGATCACCACGGAGTCCTTGTGAGTCAGGTCAACAACCACTGGTTCCAAAGATTCACAGGTGAGGTCCACAATTGCTTCTCCACCAGTTTCCACAAGTTCTATGGGTTTGGCTTCCAAGGAAATCTCAGGAGTGGCAGCTGCTTCCCGAGTTTGCTTCTGGGCTTGTCTAGAACCTACTGATCCACCATGCTTTCTCTTTCTTGTACTCATTGTGCTCTTTGGCTCCAACTTATAGGAAAAGAAGTTATACCAGGGCTTGCAGCAAAGTCAAATGTTTTCAGCCTCTTGTATCCACTGATTACTCATCCTCTGGCTTATAAACAATTCAGAGCTAGATAGATTTCCAGTATCTTCAACTCCAAAGACTCTTCTTTCATGTGTGATTCCTGATTACTTCTCCATTCACCTTACCACACTCCCTCTTTTGTACTTCAACCATAAGGACTTTCTTTCTCTACACAGACTTGAGGCTACTCTGGTCCCACAGAGACTGTTGCAGATGAACTCGAATGAGGGAAGCGCTGGGGAGAAATGCTCAAGCATTGGTGTTTGGAGGTTTGAATGGACGAAGGAAGTAATTTTTAATAGAGTCCACACATGGCTTAGAACATAGAATGTGGATGAGGAGAAAATAGTGTAACTCTCTAATTCAAAATATTGAACCTTGTTCTTTCAGGGGAGAAAGAGACATTTCATGGAAGATATAATCTGTGATGTTTTAGAATTCCTATAATCTCCAAGGAAATGACAAGAAGAAAATCTCAGTGCAATGCTAAATAAGAGGAAAACACTAGAATATGGCAGTTCTTATTTGTGGATGTAGTACTGGACTGAATCTCATGAGTGATCTCATTCCTTGGGCTTGGGCAGGGCACTGGGCTTGGGGTCAGAGGTAAGTTAGAGTTCTCTCCTTGACACCCACAAGCCCTTGCAAACCTGGGCAAGATGCAGACTCCTGTGATTGTTTTCTCGTCTGTGAAGTAACAGTGGCAAGATGAGCTAATAACTTTGTCAAGTGATTGCTGTGCTTTAAACTCTATGTGAACATTTTGCATGCATGATTTTAACGAATCCTCATTGTCATCTCTACAGCATTGATGCTTTTACTCTATCCTTCTCCACCTGGCCCTGTGTCCCAGGTGAAGACAGTGAAGCCTGGGAGGGATTTGGTAAGTGTGGTAATCATGGAAGGGCAATATCAGCAGTAGCAGATCTGGGACAGGAATCTTATGACAGTTTCAAGTGGAAACTCGAGTCATAATGGGTATGTTAGATAGCTTTACACTCCACAAATGACATCACCAGGCAGTTCTGACAGGATTTATCACACCCTCTTTCAGCTCTCAGGAACACAGATATCTCCACATTAGTTACAGACATGACCCTCAGTCACCTTTGTGTCTCCAATGTCTAGCAGAGTCTGGTTCAGTAAAGGTGTGTGTGTGTGTGTGTGTGTGTGTGTGTGTGTGTGTGTGTGTGTAGGTGTGTGCATGCACACTCCAGTACTGGAACTTGAACTCAAAGTCTCATGTTCTTGTTTGCTTTTATTGTTCAAGGCTTGCACTCTACTGTTTGAATAACCTCTCTACTTCCAGCTCTTTGCTGATTAACTAGAGACAAGAATCCCATGGACTTTCTTGTCCCTTCTGGCTTTGAACTGGAATTCTCAAATCTTGACCTCTTGAGTAGCTAGGATTATAGGTGTGAACCACCAGCACTCAGTATATTTGACTTTCTTAAATGTGGCTGATAGTCTGAGCCAACTCTTCAGTCTGGCATTTTGCTAATTTATTGGGGATTCAGTCTTAAGACTCTATGCCCTAGATGGCTTTGAAATTCAGCTCTCCAGATCTCAGCCTTCCAAGTAGCTAGGATTCTAGGCATAAACCCCCAGTATATGGCTGCACTGGTTATTCTGTCCAGGTGCATGCCTGAATTGGTACCCTTCTGTTTTAGGCTCTCTGTCACTGCTGGGAATGATAGATCTGTGCTCCTTTGTCCAGTTTCCCTCTGTTGAGATAGAGTCTCCTTGACTTTGATTTGTGGGCTAGCCTTGTACCACATCTTTCCATTTCAGTCTCCTAAATTTTTTTTGCCCTATTTCCCTCATGTGTCCACCGAGCATTGTGCATGCAGTGCTGCACACACCCTGTAAGATGGCATTTTCCTTAAAGAAAATTTCATCTTCTTTTGTTAGGCAAGAGATTGGGAGCAGATCATCTTGATTCAATAAGAACTGAGATGATTCAAGACAGAGCTTTGTTTTTGGCTTTTCTCTGGGATATAACATCCCAAGCCTCCACGTGGGATCTTGGCATGCTTAACCACACACTTGTCTCTGAAGTGCCCTGAAATTAAAATCCTGTCTCATCAGCACCATGAGCTAGATAAACAGCTGTGTTTAGCCTTTTTGGTTCTATCTACCACTTTCTGCCTCTCTTATTTGCTTTCACTATATGAAGTTTACAATTCTGCAAATGCTTTGAGAGCAACTTGCACAGAATGTTAGTCTTTTCTCTTTGTAATTTTTTTTTTTCCCTGTAGGATATCAGATCCTTAGGTGCTGGCTCCCTCAATAACTTTTATTTCAACTGTGTGTGTGTGTGTTGATCCTGGGGCTTGAACTCAGGACCTGGGAACTGACCCTGAGCCCTTTTGCTCAACTCTAGTATTTTACCATTTGAACCATGGTTTCACTTCTGACTTTTTGGAAGTTTCTTGGAGATAGGAGTCTCATGAACTTTCTTGTTTAAGCTGGCTTTGGACCATGATCCTCAGCTCTCAGCCTCCTGAGTAACTAGGATTACAGGCATGAGCCACAAGTGCCAGGCTGTCTCTGATTTTTATCTTTTTACTGTGGTGAGACCCTGCAATGCCTGAGCTTGCCTACAACATTCTGCTTGGCTTAGCCCCCACACGGCTTTCAAATTAGCAAATGTTGCAAAACGAAAAGTGACTGGCAAGATTGAGCTTACCACAATACATTGTCCTTCCAAATCCTGCTTTTCTTCAAAGCTTGCTAGCAGCTGTTTGTGTGTTTGTGGTTTTACCATGGCCAGCTTGTATAGCCATCAAGGTCCATGGTCAGTTTATATCAACTCTTTCACTTTTACAAAATAGCAGAACTCACATTTCATTATTAGATTTCCTGATGGTGTATGCTACTGAGTCAGATTAGTGTTCTAGCAGGAATCTCTCATCCTTTCATCCTCTGCTTTTTATGCCTTAGAAAATAACCATGCCCGAGATCAATGGATAATAACAGCTGCAGGCATAAACATACTAGACCAGGGCAGGGATAATGATTCCAAGACTTGGAAAAGGCCCACATCCATTGCTGGAAACCTTGGGAAGGAAAGCAGAGAAGCTTATTCATCAATGAACTCCAGCATCTCAACCCACACTGAATAAACAGTGATACTATGGTACCTTGATGGAAATTTTCCTGTAGGTACCCTTTGAAGTACCCTTAAAGTAAGCTTGTGTATTTTCATGAGACCCCAGTATAGGAAATGTGTCTTTAAGAAAGCAGAATAATTTGGAGGGGAAGTTGGGAGGTGAAAAGCTGGGAGAGAATGAGGAAGTGGATGACACTATTCAAAAGGAAATGTACTCATTACCTGACTTATGTAACTGTAATCCCTCTGTATATCACCTTTACAATAAAATTTTTAAAAAATCTAAAAAGAAAACAGAATAAGTCTTTCTCCATGTCTGTCTGTCTGTCCGTCTGTCTGTCTGTTTCTCTCTCTCTCTCTCTCTCTCTCTCTCTTTCTGTAACAAGTCTTTTAATGGGCTTGGTGGTAGAAATGGAATTCTGTAGGTGGTGGGTGTCATTATATTGCTTTGATTTCCAGAGACTGAGTGCATTTAGTAGCCACGTATGTAAAGTCCACATCTATTCTACCCAGGAGCGGCATTAGGAGCTTCTCAACAAACCTCTGATGAGTGACTTTCAGGATGCATGTCATGTGGCCAGCTTGCTTCAGAGCATGTATGAGCCAGTTATGAAGACACACAGAATTCTTCCTGGTTACTCATGTGAAACCTTATTTCCCCAGTGCTTACTCTTCCTGAAATTAAGCTCACTCCTCTGAGAGCTCTGGAGAGTTTGCTTAAACAGCAGAAGAGTCATTTAGTACCTTATAAAGGATAAACCTGATACTCTCTGCCCTCCAACCAGGAAACATCATTTGACATTAGGGACTGTTCAGTATAGCACATACCAGTATCACTGTCCCTACAGAAGGCAAACCAAAGATTTCCTGTTGATGTCCCAAGCACCCTGACCATGTCACATTATTTGCAGAATTTCATTAATATTAGCGTGATAATTGCCGTCCAGAAATCTACGAAGTTCTCCATTGGCCCAGGCCACTGAAAGCACCATCGATCCCTGAGAACTAACTCCCAGGTCTGCTGCCTGAGACCCCTTAATGTGTTGTTATGTAATCATGGAAAATAAATAACCACATGGATATACTGATAACACATTGCTTCTTAGGAAGTAGCAGACACAGAGAACTTACGGAAAGAAGTCTCCCATGTTCTGGCATGAAAATATAGTATCATTCCACAACAGAACAAGCCAGGAACTATGTTCTGAGGGACCACAGGAACAAGCTGTCTCAAGAACTGCCAGTCAAGCAGCTGTCCAAAGTCTTCTGCAGGATGGACCATGACTCCTCATCCAATCAATCTCCGGCAGTGGGTTTCTCTTACAAGCTGACTCTCAGTTTTTTTGATAATGTAAGTGTAGCTCAAGTAGTAGAGGGCCACCTTGAGCAAAAATGCCAAGTGAGAGCAAAAGCCCTGAGTTCAAGCACAAGAACTGGCATGCATGCATGCACACACGTGCACGCGCGCGCGCACACACACACACAAATACACACACACACACACACACACGCACGCACTGCAAGTAACCAACAAGCTCAGTTTTGCCATTCTAATCAGATTGTCCCCATTTGATGACCACATTATGGCCCTTACAGGTTTGCTGTTCCACAAACACTTCAGGAAAAGCAAGGCTGTTAATTGTGCCCTCTTTCCTAACAGAACAGGACTTTCTTTTTTAGAATCACTTCCTCCTTCTTTTTCTTCTGGAATCTTATCGTATTTTCTTTTTCTTGGAATTCTAAGTGAACAATTGAGGGAAAAGAGGCACAGAGAGATACAGATGCAATTCTAGAATGGAAAGAAACTTTTATCTTTGAGAATTTGATGATATTTCAAAACAACACTTTCTCACCATATCATGAAGCAAACTAGTTTTTTCTCTTTTCCTGCAGTGACTTTAGGATAATTATAATGTCAAGTGCTAAAAATAATCTTTGGGGTAATTAATAAATGTTCCAAGAACTGCTTTTGTTGTTTCTATGCATAGTCTAGTTGTAAGTCATAATAAATAATTAATGTAACTCTCATTTCCAATCAAGCTACTTTCCAAGTTGTGCCCATTAGAACAAAGAAGAGAACTCTGGAATAAAGCAATGCCATCTGTTGTGTGCTTTGGGATTCTTCTGGCAGTTCACCTTGCAGATTGTTATTTCATGAAACATTCTTATTCTATGATCAGATTTTTGATGCTATTTTGTGGTATAGTGTCTAGAAGCAAATAAAGCATGCTTTATTTGTCTGCCTTGGCTTCAACGCAGATTCCTCAGATCTCAGCCTCCTGAATAGGTAGGATTACAGATGTGATCCACTAGCACCCAGCTGCTAAGCTTATTTTTCTTTATTTAAAATATCAGCACATTTCTCTGTTTTCTTTCCAATGTACTTCCATATAATTTGATTCTCATTACTAGTTAGTAATTTTTGAGGTTTGGCCTTTGTTCCCCAATCTTGTAACTGACTGTCCAATCCACTATAATCTTATATCTGACTGTCCAATCCACTAATCCAGGACATGTCATTGAACATTCTTGAAATCTTATTGTTTCCTAGATGCAAGATGAGTGATAGTTCTCTCATCTCCAGGAATGATTCATTCACCCGAGCATGTTACCTCTCTGATGATGATTTGCTAGGTGTGTAAATAAAGGGATTCAAAGAAAAGTGACAGTGCACAAATAAAAAACTTGTGTCATTAGTAAACAAAAAACACATAACTACAAAAGCTGTTCATATTTTCTTTTGGGTCCCAAATGTAGAACCAAAAAACAAGAATTCAATAATTAATTAATTCATTAATTAAAAATAATTAAATGATTCCTCCATAAGTTCACAGTAGGTGACCCTTAAAAAAGTCTATATTATGCTAATGGCTTACTCTGGTTATACTAGCCATTCAGGAGCATGAGATCTCAGATCTGGTACTAAGCCAGGCTAGCCAGAAAACATCATGAGACTCTTACCTCCAGTTTACCAACAAAAAGCCAGAAATAGAGATGTGACACAAAATATAGAGTGTCATCTTGAGTAAAAATGCCAAGGGAGACTATGAGGCCCTGAGTTCAAACCCAAGTATAGGCACAAAAATTGTGTGTGTGTGTGTGTGTGTGTGTGTAATTTCTAAAACATATGTATTCTGTAGTACTTGTGGAATTAATGTTTGAAGCCCCTGGGGTCACTTAGCTGAAGGTGAAATTGTAAAATTAGCACTATTAAATTCAATGCATGGACAGGAGCTTTATTCCTGAGCTTTCTGAAGCTAGTGAAGCAAGCCTGGTATTTTAGACAGAACTGATGGATGATTCATCCTAGAGTATTTTTTGTTATTGTTTTTGGTCATGGGGCTTGAACTCTGGGCCTGGACGCTGTCCCTGCATTCCTCAGCTCAAGGTGGGCGCTCTACCACTTGAGCCACAGTGCCACTTCCAGTTTTCTAGTGGTTTATTGGAGATAAGAGCTTCATGGACTTTCCTGCCCTGGCTAGCTTTGAACTTTGAACTTTGATCTTCCGATCTCAGCCTCCTGAGTAGCTAAGATTACAGGCCTGAGCCACTTGTGTCCGGCCCTCCTTGAGTCTTACACATCTGTGTTCTAAACATAGAAATTACTGTAAACTCTCTTGGGAATGACACAGAAGTCCTGGCAAAGCTGTAAATGCAGGAGGCAGAACAGAAAATAAGGAAGAAGGAGGGCTGGAGGTTGGCTTCAAACCACAATCCTCAGATCTCAGCCTCCTGAGTAGCTAGGATTACAGGTGTGAGCCACCAGAGCCCAGATAATATTCTTAAGAGAGTATTACAAAGGCTCAATAGCTATGTCCATAGGATCATATAAAATGATGTTTATCTAAATGAACTCCGAGGAATGAAAACAGAGGTTTTATGTTATTTTGCTTCTTGTTTGTTTGTTTGTTTTTTTTCTTTGTTGCTGGTTTTGGTATCTGAACCTTTTGTCTTGTATGTAAGTTTATCCATTTTGGGGATGGCAAAAGGGAGCACAGAAATGGAGGGACAGAGTGTAAACAAATGCAGCAGTGATACTCACTAGATGCTATGTTGAAAATGAACTATACAACTTGTGGGGGAGGGGCTCAAGAGGGAAACACTGGGAGAAAAGGAGGGAAGAGGTCATACTGTTCAATAAGAAATGTACTCATTACCTGCCTTATGTAACTGTAACCCCACTGTACATCACCTTTACAATTTTTTTTAAAGCATAGAAAAGCTGAAGTGGAGATTTCACTCCAGGGATAGAGTGCCAGCCTTGAGCAAAAAAGGCAAGAACCTGAGGAGGCCCTGAGTTCAAGGCATGGTGCTGGCACACGTACACACACACACACACACACAAACACACACACAATACATTTCCTAAACACACTCTGCTAGACAGTGAAGGCACAAATGTGACTAAAGACCATGTCTATGACTTCCAGTGTCTCCTCGTCTAACTGCAGAGACATCTGTATTCCTGACAATTCTGACGATTAAAAGAGAATGTGATAACTTCTGTCAGAGCTGCATGGTAACATGCATGGTAACATCACCTGTGGAGAGTAAAGCCACATAGTATATCCATTATGATCACAAGTTTCCATTTGTATAAAAAGAAAGAAAAAAGAAAAGAAAGGAACATCTTAACAAGGGAAGCCATTGTATAAGCTCACCAATCTCCATCTGTTCTCATCCTTTTTCAGAAGGGTCCTTTAATTCATGGCCAAGCATGATATAATGGACAAGAAAATAAATTTGTGTCACTTCTAAAGGGAAAGGCAAAGACAGGACAGCACCTCTTAATTCTTGAGATTCTTCAGCATATGTGTCTGATACCTCCTTGTAAACAGCTAAGACCTAACAGGAGGACACAGACTCCAGTTGACACAGGAAGTGGGGTATCATCTGGGCCTGATAAGATCCCATTATCAGCTCTTTCTACATTCTGGTCTGCTGTTCTGCTTTTCTGTTTATGAACATAGAAAACTAGCTCTTCAGTCTTTTAACTCTATAATCCGGGAATCTGTAATTCTAAAGGGACTGAAATATAGTTCACATTTTTAACAAATTATTTTTTCAGGCCCAAATGTGTCTATACTCCAACCAGAGCAGGAAGGCCAGTGATGGCCTTCATCCTACTAGAAATGCTCAGAATTTCCTAGTGTGTCTCCAGGGTTGGAGTATGTCTCTATTCCTTTACATAGTTGCTTGCACTCTATAGTGTAAAACAAAGACAAAACAATTATTGGTAAGGACAATATTAGGATGTGTTTTCTCTTTTTTCTTCTCATTATTTAATAGTTTCCCGTTATATATTTAAGTCTCTAATTCATTTTAATTTAATGTTTGTATAAGATAAAAGTCAAATTTTATTTAATTGCAAGTGATTATCCAGCTTTTGCCATTCATTCCTTCCATGATATTTTTTTTTAATTGTAAGAATACCATACAGAGGAGTTACAATTACATGGGCAAGATAACGGGTACATTTCTTATCAAGCATTGTTGCCTCCTCTTTGTTTCCCCTTCCCATCCCTTCCCATACTCCCATCCGATCCCCACCCCCCACCAAAGTTGTAAAGTTTGTTTTTCGACATAACGACTTGTACATCTCATTGTGCAATGGGTCCACCTGTATCCCTAGTTAAATGATTTGTTTTTGCCCTTCCCCTCCACAAATTATATCAACATCAAATACAGTGAAAGCAAGGGTTATACCATGGGGGAATGACATACAAAGCAACATAGACATCATCTTATAAATATGTTAGAAACAATGGCATGAAAGGAAAAAAAATATTTGAATACTTATCTTAGGGTTCATTTCCCTAACATCAACTTATCTGACATTCTCTGCTTGACTCAGACATATACTAGATATTGCAAATAAGGGAAACCATGGGACCTATGTTTCTTTGAGCTTGGCTTACTTCACTTAATATAATTTTTTCCAAGTCTTTCCATTTCCTAACAAATGGGGCAGTGTCATTCTTTCTGATGGAGGCATAGAATTCCATTGTGTATATATCACATTTTCTTGATCCATTCATCTACTGAGGGGCATCTGGGTTGGTTCCATATCTTAGCTATGGTAAATAATGCTGCAATAAACATAGTTGTGCTGGTAGCTTTAGTGTGCTCTTGTTTGTAAACATTTGGGTAAATGCCCAAAAGTGGGATTGCTGGGTCATAGGGGAGCTCTATGTGAAGTCTTTTTAGGAATCTCCATACTGCTTTCCAAAGTGGTGAACAAGTTTACACTCCCACCAACAATGTATTAAAGTTCCCTTCTGTCCACATTCCCTCCAGCATCTGTTGTTATTAGAGTTCTTGATTATAGCTATTCTAACTGGGATGAGATGGTATCTCAATGTTGTTTTGATTTGCATTTCTTTTATGGCTAGAGAGGTTGAGCATTTCTTCATGTGTCTATTGGCCATCCTTCTTTCCTCTTCAGAGAAGTTTCTCTACTACTTGGGTAAGTAAAGAATGTGATTATGAAACTTTCATTGTCATGAAATATAATTAATCAAGTTTTTTCTTTATCATCAGTCATTTTTGCATTTTGAAGTGTAGTTTTTTAAATTTTTCATTGCTGACATATATGTAGGCCTGTATCTATATAAATATAATTGATACTTCTATATTAACGATTTACCTGGAAACTGTAATAGATAAACTCATTTAGTATATGGCATCTTTTGTCTTTTCTTGTCTTATTGCACATTCTAGGCCTTAATCCTAATCTTAACAGTACTACTTTTAATATTTTAATAGTAAGTACACTCTTGTCTTTAAAATTTTCCTTTCTTCAGATAAACTTCTGCATTAAATATCTAAAAAGGAGTGCAAAGCTATGAATTTGTTGATTTTTATTATGTTATTTCTATCCACTGAAATATTCATATGAATTTTCCTTTTGTTTTACTTGTGAAAATTTGCAATGTTTTTGTACATGTGTGTTAGTACTGGAGCTTTATTTATTTGTTTCTTTATTTTTGCAAGTTTGCTGTTTGAACTTGGAGCCATGTGTTTACTAGGCAGATACTCTGCCACTGTACTACAAATCCGGTATGCATTGCTCTGGTTATTTTTGTGTGTGTGTATGCCAGTACAGGGACTTGAATTCAGGGCTTCCTGCTCTGATAGACTTTTTTTTTTTTGCATGTGTATACCAGTATTGGGGTTTGAACTCAAGGCCTGGGCAATGTTCCTTAGCCTTTTTACTTATGGCTGACAGTCCCCTACTTCAGCCACTGCTCCACTTCTGGTGTTTGGGGTAATTAATTGGGAGATAAGACTCTTAGGCACATTCTTTCACAGACTGGCTTTGAAACACAAATCCTTAGATCTCAGCCTTCTGAGTAGCTAGGTTTATAGGCCGCAGCCAGTGCCCCGCATATGTATTCTAAATGACTAGTTTACATGCTGTACCATCACTATTGGTTTACTTCTGCTCTGTGGCAATATGTAAGGTTGTGGCTTCTGGGAATGCAGTGGTCATGACTCTCACTGTTGAGAGTGGACTATCCCATCCAGCCATCTGGGAAGAGCTATAGAGCCAAAAAATAAAGCACCTGACAGAGGATAGGGATGGTTGGCTACCACAAGGAGAAATAAGATATTGTTGAAAGAAAGCATAATGGGGTTATTGTTATGGGACCTGGAGAAAACAATCTATCTAAATTCAATCTTTTGCTGTAAATACTCAATCTTCCCAAGAGAAGCACAGTCTCCCCAAACTCCCATCCCTCACCAGACTAATTTCTGCATTTAGCTGCTTCCTGCCTTCATGCTTAAAGCTTAGAGTGTTCCCTGTTGTAAAACTCAATAAAATATCTAGACACTTTCCTAACTAAATTTCTCCTAATTTAATTAGAGTTGATTTAATTTATACAAAGATATTTTTCAATAGCCCCCAAGCCTGTAAAACCACAGAGGAAAATCCTCCTACAGCAGATGGTAAAACACAGGTACCTTCTTCACATACCCTCACTGTTTAGCTTTAGGTTGCTTGCCTTCTTTTGTTCTTTCCCATGAAATGGAAATGCTTGGTGCTACTGGGTAAAGACAATCAAACAACAACAGCTCATGGTGGAAATTCCTCCTGAGGTAGAGAAAATAAATGCAACTTTATTTTGCTCTGGTTTTAAATTATATGCAACACCTTTCTCTCTTGTGTATGCTAAACATTTTGAATCTCAAAATTTGAGACTAGAATCCTATAAAATTGATTATATCCAAATGTATTCATTTCTTTTACCATCCACTGTGTTTACTTGTAGATTCTTAGGAGAGGATCACAAAGGTCCAATAGCTATGTGCATGTGATCATATGAAATGATATTTATCAAAATGAACTCCAAGAAATGGGAATAGACAACTTATAGAGGGGATAGGAGGGAAAAACTTGGAAAAAGCAAGGAAATGGGTGACACTGTTCAAAAAGAAACATACTCATTACATATATATGATATATATGACATTGCCATAAATTATATATATATGCATATATAATATTGTCCCTCTAATCTTTTCAAATTGCAGTCTAAAGACTGCGCTTCCTCCTGGTTCTACGATTTAAAAAAAAAAACCCAAATTACTGAATAGGAGACAAGAAAATGCTGAGTATAGCATGTAGAATATTTTGAAGACCCTTGATTTTTCTGGTCCCTCTTTATTCTAGGACATTTATTTATTTATTTGCTAGTATTAGAACTTGAACTCACAGTCTGGGCATTGCCCTTATATTTTTTGCTCGAGACTTTATCACTTGAGCTACCACTCTACTTCCTGATTTGGGTGGTTAATTGGAAATAAGAATCTCACAGAATATCCTTCCTGGGCTAATTTTGATCCTCAGATTTCAGCTTCTTGAGTAGATAGGATTACAGGTGTGAGACATTGCCAACCACATTTGAGGACTCTTTTAAGAAAGAAGCCAGACTTTAATCTAGATTTAATCTAGAGCAGATGGGAGGGTCAGTGAAAAGAAGGAAGAAAGAAAGCAGAACAATAAGAAAAAGAGAAAGTTGGGAGATGTGGGGAATGGAGATCATTCTCAGGTTATCTCCCCTATTTCCAATTCATGCCTTCACCATTATTCTCATCATTTATCTTAAACCTCTCTTGCAATAGAAGAAGAGGAAGCTTAGAGAAGTCAAGTACCCTTCCTGAAATCATTGACTCATTGAAAGGTAGAAAGGTTTCAACCCCACACTTCTATCTCCACAGCAGTTTGCTCAGGTTGAAGCAGGGCTATGAATGGATGAGCACATAAAGAGAAAAAAAGAACACTGTCATCAGCTATTTATTTGAGATATTCCACTGCTTTCAAATATACAGGGGCATTTATATTTGACATACATATGTCTATAAATGTATATTATATATTATGTAATAATATGTTATATATTATGGAGTATAAAATTATGATATATTATATTATGTATCATATGTAAATATGAAATATATGTATTTAGACATATAATGTATATTTATGTATATTATATAATGCATGTATGCTTAGATGTGTACTTATGTATATATGTATTAACTTAATATATATTTATGTACAGTTAGTATATATGTGTGTATATATGTATGTATAAGACCAACAAATTGTAGAACTCAGTAAAGTGTAAGAAAGAAAATAGGTGGCTAAAGTGTACAGTTCCAGCTCTGAGCATAAAAGCTAAAAAAATATGTGACGCACTGAGTTCAAGCTTTACTACTAGCACAAAAACAATCAAACTAGAAATAAATAGAAATAATCTATAAACCTAGTACTAAAGTATAATAATTGTTGTTATGTTTTGTTACATTCTAAGATTTTTAATCTATGTTTTAAAAATTAAATCGTATGCACACATTCATATGTGTGTATGTGTATACAAAATTAAGATAATCTATAACACTTTTCACTTGATAGACCATGAAGATTTCCCTTGTCTATACAATTTTATGTAATATTATTTTTAATTTATTTTTATTAAAACGGTGATGAGCAGGGAAGTTACAGTTACATAAGTTAGGCAATGAGTACATTTGTTTTTAATCATTGTTACCTCATCCCTCATTATCTCCTGCTTGGCCCTCTCTATTCCCCCCTAAGTTTGTAATGTACATACCCAACATAGTGTCAAATCCTTATCATTTTGTCTTGCTTCATCCTTTGTCTTGCTGTATCTGTGATTCCCTTTCCCTTTCACATATTGAATAATCTTATAAGCGAGACCCAAGGCACACAAAACTAATAGAAAAGAAGAAAAATAATAAAATAGAGAAAAAACAAACAAACTACATGCAGGGTCTAATAAGAACCTCTTGTTTCCATATGTTGGAGTTCATGTTGATATGCTTGATTATATATGGTCTTATACACTTTGCAGTTGGGTTATGGAGATGCCCTGTTAAAAATATCATAGACATATTCTAGTTCTTACAAATAAGGGGAAACATGCAATCTACTTTTTTGGGGTCTGGCTTACTTACTATAATTTTTTCCAAGTCTTTCCATTTCCTTACAAATGGAGCAATTTTGTTCTTTCTGATGGGAACATAGAATTCCATTGTGTATATGTACCACATTTTTTTGATCCATTCATCTACTGAGGGGCATCTCCATTGGTTCCATATCTTAGCTATGGTAAATAATGCTGCAATGAACATCATCATGCTAGTAGCTTTAGTGTGGCTTTGTTTGTGGTTATTTGGGTAAATTCCCCAAAGTGGGATTGTGGGGTCATAAGGAAGCTCTACGTGTAATCTTTTGAGGAATCTCTATGCTGCTTTCCAGAGTAGTGTAACAAGTTTACCTTCCCAGCAACAGTGTAGTAGCATTCCCCTTTGGGACATCTCCCACCAGCATCTACTATTATTTGTTTTCTTGATAATGGCAGTTCTAACTGGTGTAAGGTGGAATCTCAGTATTGTTTTGATTTGCATTTCTTTTATAGCCAGGGATGTTGAGCAATTCTTCGTGTGTCTCTTGGCATTCATATTTCCTCTTCAGAGAGGTCTCTCTTAAAGCTTGTCTTCTAATGGGGTAGTTGTTTCTTTGGGGGCTTGTTTTGAGGAAATTTAATTTCTTGAGTTGTAGGTATATTTTAGAAATGAATCCCTTGTCTGCTGTATGGCTAGTGAAGATCTTCTCCCAGTCTGTAAGGTTTAGATATATTGTGCTAGCAATGTCCTCTGCAATGCAGAAGCTCTACAATTTAATGCAGTCCCATTTATCCAGCCTTTCTTTGATTTGTTGTGTTTCAAACCAAACCAAAACACCATCCATAACAAAACCCAACTGTTTTAACTTCATTGGCATTGTATTAACATTTAAATTTACTTGAGAATTTATTTTCTTCCTGGATTTGGGCATATAATATCAAATCTATTTGTCTTACAAAATTATTTTGTACATTGTTTTCTGTCAAATATATTTAATACTAAAATGGTTCTTTTGTGACAGTTTATTGTTTGGTTGTATATATTTATTTTGTCCCTGATCATTTTATTAGCTATATAAGATTTTCAACTGGCCCTTTTCATATTTTAGTCAAAAGGCATAGACTCCAAGTAATAATTTTATTTCATTTCACAATTGCTAAACATTCTTATACTTCTTGTTTTTATGCTATTGATTTTTAAAAAGCTATTGTGCTTTAAAAACATGAACTCAAAAATTAGACATTTCAAATATTTTATTCTTATATATTCACCTAGACTTAGACATTTTTATCATGTTAAAGATTATATACATATTAAAAATATTTTGAGATTCATCAAGTGACTAACTGATCATATGATTTTTTTTGATGTGACAATTATATATTATTGTATATTGAAGCATAGAATTTTTTTTTTTTTGTCGGTTGTGGGGCCTGAACTCTGGGCCTGGGTACTCAAGGCTAGCACTCTACCACTTGAGCCATAGCACCACTTCGGCTTTATTTTTGTATGCTTATGTGGTGCTGAGAAATTGAGCCCAGGGCCTCTTGCATGCAAGGCAAGCATTCTACCACTGAGCCATCTTTCCAGCCTTGCAGCATAGAATTTATATTGGTAAGATTTACACATTTATATTTTAATTCTAGAGAAGTTGAGCATTAAACAAAACAGATCACATATCATTATGCATTGTGAAGTGATTATATGAATTTTTAAGGTAATAAAAATTTTATTAGAAAAAAAGTATAACGAAGAGAGCACATAGCATAGACATGCTGTAGGAAGACAGCATGCCAGCCCATGTCACACATTTTCACCACTTTCCTCATCAAAGAGCTGGGCTTTGTTAAGCTGTGAAGCTCTATTTTTTTAAATTTTTTTAAAATTCCACTTCAGAATCTTATGTTTTAATCTCTTTTGTTACATTCCAGTCTCAAGATTAGTCTCATTACATAAATAAATTACAAAGCTTTCCAATATTTTCAGTGATGAAAAATGTTTAATGAGAAATTTTTACATTTTTCAATATTTTGAAATAACTAGTCTATAACGCTATACCTAGCATGGATCTTTCTTATGAGCCTTATTGTTTGGTAACCTTTTCCATGTCTTTCATGGTTGCTTCCTTTATATATTATGTGTGAACAATTTTATAATATTTGTGTAAGAATGTTACTTTCCCATACTTTGAAAATAGTATCTGTTTCTCTGCTTATGTTTCTAAACATAATTTTTATGAATTTATGTTCTCCCATTTCTTTCTGAGGTCATATTTACCAGATAAAAAATATCATTGTTTTCCTAAAGAACTTGTTTTTTGATTTACACAGTCAATCTCTTTATTTGTTTTCAACTTCTAACTTTATTAGTTCCCTTCATTTCATTAGGTTTGTTTCATTGTTATTCATAGAAGTTCTTGAATTGAGTTCTTACTTGTGATTTGTTTAATAATGAAAGCTTTTATAACCATAAACTAAGACTATACCACATATTCATATGAGTTTTCTATTCTTTATTTTTTCCTAGAAATCTTTCAAGTGTCTGAATATTCTCTCTGAAGTAAGAATGTTTTTACTGACTAATTAGATATAATCATTTTTAATCTAGAACAAAAGGTAAAGCTTTATTTTCATTACAAAAGAAAAATATGAGTCCTCAGATGACCTAGAGCTGATAAGATGGTTTCTTTTATGATGGCAAGGTCGCAAAACTCTCCATAGCTTTAAACCAGCCTTCCTTGGACTTTATTCCTTCAGTACCTTAAAAACTTAAATACCCATAAATACAACATGTGTTGTGTCTTTCTCATGGCATCACATGTGGAGGTACATGACATCTATCTGATTTTGTGAGCACCTGATCAAGATATTGTCCAGTATCTTAATCACATATTTAGGATCTGGTTATGTTTTGATTTGCAATTAGTCAGTTGTCTATAAAGAGATAGGTTAAGACCATGAAAATATCTTGTTTTTCATCAATGTTCATAGTATTTAGAGGAAAATAGAAGCAACAAAATTGAACTAACTGTCCCTTTAGACGGTTTCAGGTGGAAGCGCACTTGCTTGTGTGAGAGTTATTGTTTAAGTGGTCCAGCTCTGGCTAATTGTTGACAGCTCAAGAAATCTAGCCCAGGATTGCTGGATCTTTTCATTTTCTTTCTTTTTTTCTATTTTATTTTACTGTAAAGATGCTGTACAGAGGGGTAACAGTTACATGAGTAAGGTAATGAGTACATTTCTTCTCAAGCATTGTTACCCCCTCCTTTGTTGTTCGCCCACTATCACTTCGCTCCCTCACTCCTCCCCCTCCCCCAAAGTCGTAAAGTTCATTTCCAATATACTGTCTTGTGGGTATCATTGGTGCAGTGGGTCATCCTGTGTCCTTGTTTCAGCGTTTTGTTATTCCCCTTCCCCTCCCCAGATTAGACAAATGTATATACAAGATGCAGGGCATCAAAATCAAGGACAGTGACAACAGGGGATATACTATAGGGGGAAGAACATACAAAGGAAACAAAAAAAATCACATAGTACATTAAAAACAACAACAAAGAAAGACCTCCTGTGTCCATATCTTAGGGTTCATTTCGCTTAGCATCATTTTCTATGGTCATACGTACTTAGCTTTCGAGCTTTACTGCTCATCTGATAAAATTATCCTAGACCTATACTAATTATTGCAAATGAGAGAAACCATGGGACCTATATTTCTTTGGGTCTGGCTTACTTCACTTAATATGATTTTTTTCCAAGTATTTCCATTTCCTATCAAATGGGGCAGTGTTATTCTTTCTGGTAGAAACATAGAATTCCATTATATATCTATCTATCTATCTATATATATATATATATATGTATATATATATATATATGTATATATAGATATATATATATATATGTGTATATATGTACACACACACACACACACACACACACACACACACACACATGCACACACACACACCATTTTCTTGACCCACTCATCTACTGAGGGGCATCTGGGTTGGTTCCAGAAGTATGGAGGTTCCTCAAAAGATTACACGTAGAGCTCCCCTATGACCCAGCAATCCCACTTCTGGGCATTTACCCAAATGATCACAAACAAGGCCATACTAAAGCTACCAGCACAACTATGTTTATTGCAGCATTATTCATCATAGTTAAGATATGGATGCTTTAATTTTCAAGACACAAAAACTGAAAAAACTCTAAGAATCTTGACTTTGAGAACTTCAAATTTTTAAATATTCAAAACAAATTTAGAATTAAACAGATTTTACTTTCATTAAGTTCTAGGAATTCTTTTTGTTTAAACAACAGAAATTTACTTTCTCACATTTAAACTAGGAACTCTTTTGTTGAAGAAATAAAGGTTCCTTCAGTGACGCCCTGGGCATTCAACAATACATTCTTCAAGCTTCATGTCTTTGAATATTTTCTGTAGCTTTATATTTGCTGTTATTTAGTGTTATTCAATTATGCTATGATAGAATTCAGAAGGTTATTTCAATTTGCTAACATTTGATGAGAATTTCTTAATGTCCTACACTATGATCTACTTTTGAAAAATTTCTGTGGACTGTAGAGAAAAATGTGTATTGTGCAGCTGATGAATGAAATATTCTATAATCAAGAAACAATTCGCAGAATTGAATAAAACTTTCATCAACTATTCAATGGATAAAGAATTAATATCAGAATATAAATTAAACTGAAATTTAAAATTAAACTAAAAATAAATGAGCAAATGAGTTGAACAGAATTTTCAGAAGAACTAAAAATGGCACAGAAAGAAATGCTCAACATCCTTAGACATAAAGCAAATGTAAATAAAAACTACATTGCAATTCCATCTCACTCTGGAGAAAATGGTAATCATCAAGAAAACAAACAACAAATACTAGCAAAGATATAGGGGGAAAGGACCCTCATTCACTTGATAGAAAGTTAACTCTAACAATAGATTTACTCTAACAATAGATCTACTTTATGATCTTGCCTTCTCACTCTTAGGCATATACTCAAAGGAGTGTAAGTTGACATACAAGAGATGTACCTATACATCCATCTTTTTGCACCTTTTTGCACAACAGCCAAGCTGTGGAATCAACCAAAGTGCCCAACAATCAAATAAAATATGGAGCTATGGCTCAAGTGGCAGAGCACTATCTTTGAGCTAAGGGAAAACACTCAGGCCTGAGTTCAAACCCCAATTCTCTCTCTCTCTCTCTCTCTCTCTCTCTCTCTGTCTCTTGCACATAAACACACACACACACACACACACACACACACCATGAAGGCTATATAATAAAAATATGCCAAACACTAGAAAAGCAGTGAGCAGTGAGGAGTTACCAGAATATAATAAAGAACTTGTTCAAAATACACTTTATGCTTCTATGCTTCTATGGAATTATTACTACAACCCCCCTATTGTTAATATGTGCCAATTAAATGATAAAATAAGAACAGGTTAAATTATTTTTAAAAGAACTCTGCAGGGTAGAGCACATTAGCAGATTGAATCAAATTTTGATCTTTGCTCTAGGTAATCACATCCAGGCTCACTTTTGAAATTAATATTTCATTTTACGCAGAATAGCTGGAGTGAGTTTTTGAAATCCAAATTTAATTGCATAACTATCCTGTTTGAAATCTTTAATGGCTTTCTCTTGCACACTGCATAAAATCCAATCTTTGTACAAGAGTTTCCAGCCTAATATCCTCTTAGCTTTGCAGTAGAAAAATGCAACTTCCCATAATCCCTCTAGAACACCACATTCGTACTTGCTTTCTTCCAGGTCACAGCACAGTGAACTTTGCTTGAAAACTTAATCTCTTCCTTTTGTACCAGTCAGTTGTACTAATTCTTCAGGTCTTGGTTGTCTTTTCTCTTTTCTTAGTCTACCTCTCTTACCTCTGTGCTGCCTCAAGATCAAGACTATTAGGAACCCTGATCTAGACTCTGATTACATTCTAAATTTCTATTATTCACACTAACGTGTCTGTTACTCTATGTGTGACTTCTTTGGTAATTTCTGAGGCATTAAAACACAGAGGGCTGAAGCATTTTCAATCTGGTTCACTAAGATCTGCTTGGTGACTGCTGTGAATTAGGGATTAAGCAAGAATGGAGTTGGTGCTCTGTACCTCTTGACACTGGCTGAGTCTCATAGGTTATTTCCAGCAAGTCTTTCAACTGACTCCTGATCTCTGGATGACCACTGGATGCCCAAAATGCACTCAGTTAGATGAACCATCAAAGGTGAAGTTTTAAAAATTATTTTAGGTAGATTTTTAACCTGATATTCCTTCTTAAATATTTTTTAAGTATTATATTACCTTGAGCTATCCTTATTCTTACTTACATTCTTGTTAATTATTAATGATGGTGTCTTTTCTTCCCCTAGACTTTGAGGTCCTTCAGAAAAGCAACTGTTGTTGCATTGACCAAACTAGCATCTGATACCTGCTAAGTGGTTACTAGACATTGATAAAAGAATGAATGTTGGTCATTTCTTATCATGCATATCACTGAGATTTTTTTGGAGGGGGCACTGATTCTGGAGGCACTGTCCTGAGGTTGTTAGGATTTTTTTTTTACTTAATGATAACACTGCATCCCTTGAGTCACAGCTCCTCTTCCAGCTTTTTGGTGGTTTCTTGGAGATAAGAGTCTCATGGACATTCCTGCCTGAGCTGACTTTCAACCATGATCTTCAGATCTCAGCCTTCTGACTCACTAGACTAATAGGCATGAGCCACCAGTGCCTAGTTTGATAATTGATTTTAAAAGTCGTAAATACTCCACTTTGTATTTAACATATATATTAAAACATTTAGCTTTAATAAAACAGTATTGATGTTTTAACAGAGGGCCCTAAGGCTTGCTAAGCTAGTGCATTACCACTTGAGCCATGCCCCCTGTCTGGCTTTCTGCTGGTTATTTTTATGGTGGAGTCTAGCAAAAATTTTTGCCCTGGCTGGCCTCAAACCACCATCTCTAGTTTTAAGCCTCTTGAGTAGCTAGGGTTACAAAAGTGTGGCACTGGTTTCTGATTCCAAAATATTTAGTTTTTAACCTTGGAAGAAATAATTTAACACAAATAATTCTGTTATCCTGACTTTGAAGTAAATAAGAATTTATGTGGTCTACTGTAAAGTTGGCTTGGAATCTAAGTAAAATTGTAACATTGCATTTGCCTTTCAGAAGTCATCATTTCAGCCTTCTAAAATGGCTTTTCTACACCCTTCTCATCCTCAACATGTTTACTCTTGTTTCTTGTTCCCAGATACTTCATTTTCCTGTCAGGAAAAAATGCCTACATAGTTAGATCAGTGCTAACTTTTAAAGTACACTGAGAGTTTTTTTTTTGAGAGTTTTGACTAAAAGAAATGAATCTACTGGTGGAAACATAGTCTATCGAGGACAGTGTATGATATGTACTCCATGTAATCAAAGATGACTTAGATCTGTCCTTCTTTGTGCAAATAAGACGAGGCAAAGCCCTGAGACACTGCTATGTGGTCTCAGAACCATCTCTTGCATTGTCCCTCACAAATTCAATAAGATGTTAGGAAGATAATAGAAATATTTTCCTACTATCTTCCGGAGGGAACTTTTAACAATTGAACTGACATATATGCATATGTATATGCATGTATACATACATACAGAACAATTTAGGGGTTAAAAATGTCTGTGATGGTAAGTTTTTCAGCACATATGAGGGCAAGTTACAAATTCTTTAATTATGGACACATCTTTTTTTAATGTATGCTTTTTATTGTAAAGATACTGTACAGAGGGTTACATGAACAAGGTAATGAGCCCATTTCCTATCAAGCATTGTTGCACCCTCCTTTATTTTTCCCCTACCATCCCTTTCCTCCTCCCCACCTCCCCAACTCCTCCCTCACTCCCCCTCTCGTCCCCCCCCGCCCTGCAAGTTGTATAGTTGGTTTTCAACATACTATCTTGTACATCTCATTGTTACAATGGGTCACCATGTATCCTTATTTCAGCATTTTGTTATTTCCCTTCCCTTCCCCAAATTAGAAAAATGAATATACAAGAGGCAGGACACTGGAATCAAATACAGTGACAACAGGGGTTGTACCACGGGGGAAGAACATACAAAGAAACAAAAAAAAATCACATAGTACATTATAAGTACATTAAAAGGAACAGCAAGAAAGATAAAACCTCTTGTGTTCTTATCTTGGGGTTCATTTCATTTAGCATCAGGTTATATGGTCATATGTATAGAGCTTTTGACCTCTTCTGCTTATATGGACACATTCTTGAATTATGAATGTTATATGGAAAATAGAAGAAAACAGATTCTAGGTCTCCTAAATATTTTGTTTAGAATTGTCACACTAAAAGGGAAAACATACAAAAGCAGTTCTGGTCTTTGATTTTGTGTTTCTCCTAATTGTGATGATACATTAAAGAAAATGCCTGCCATCACCAGTATAGATCTGTGAGATTTTTCTCTTTTCCTTGGAGAAACAGCAGGTGTCCTTTGGAAAAAGCGATAACAGTATGGTTTTACACAAATGATGCCTGAAATGCTGCATATGAAGGTTTAAAAAAGGCTGACGAGGATTTGGAGTGTGGCTAATCAGCAGGCCTGCCCTGACTAATTGCAAGGAGCACCAAACTGAAAATCTTGCTGATTGCATTCCTTGTCTGGGAACTGCACACCTAAGCACATAATTAGCCATAACAGCATTAATAATCCACCAACAAACACATTTGCCAAGTTCTTTGCTTTCATTTTAATTTGTGTAACTACTTTTCTCACATTTTCCCTATGAAGTCAGAGTTAGGACACTAAATGATAAAATGTAAATGCCAATTACATACTAAGTATGGGAAAACACATTATTTCATTTCATTATTAAACAAGTAACAATAGAGCCCACACACTCCTTGCTTTAATATAGAGAATATGGTCACACAGAGGTCATAGTAGGTAGAAGACATTTTCCAATGGACCACACTGTATGTCTCTGACAAGCTTCTTTATGGGGAGGGAGAGGATGGGCAAAATATGTTAGTAGACTAGCATTTCATTTTACAAAGTCAGGAGTTCACGATAACTTCAGTTTCAATACAAAACACAATGTCAAACTTAGCCCTTTATCTGGCCTCTTGGTAGAAAGTTTAGCTCAGTTAATTGTTCAACTCTGCTTATTCTTCGTTATGGCATCTAAATTCATGTCAGGAAAGCAAGCTGGTCAAGTCATCAGCTCTCTTCTCTGGCATCCACTGAAATGTCCTCATTTCTGCCAGTGGGAAGGTGCTGACACATGTTAAACCCTTCTGCCATTGTCCCCCAAGATAGGCTTCCAACCCAAAAGCCAAGTCATGTCTCATTTAATTCCAGGGTTTTCTAGTCAATCTTCAAATCTGGGCCACACAGTGACTAAGAAATAATGTGACCTATGGCTCTTCAGCATTTCTATGCTGTTCTCGGATCTGGGCGTACTTCTGTTCTTATGTCACGCTGTGGAGGTGGGTTACCATCAGATTGAACATACCATAGCATCATTTCTCTGACTTAACAAGGAAAGACTGAAAAATGCTGCCTGTGTACCTAGCAAATTACTTGTGGTTTCTTTTTTAACTCTGTACATCAAACTGATCCCACAGGGGCGGGTTCCAGATCAGTCCGTCATAATCAACCCACACTGCTTCATTACTGCTTGTTAGTATTCAGTCCTCACTTTTACACTGTAGCAATTTAATTTTATAACATGGGTCTTTTTATTTTATTCCCACAAAATACATTTTGTCACAATTCTATGGTATTCTCGATGCACTTAACTATGGTTTTTTCTCATAAAAGTTTAGACTTCTGCAAGAAAAAAAATGTCAATCTACTCCTTTACTTTTATACCTACTTACCTTATTTATAACAACTTCATTCTTTTTGCCTTTTTTCCTCTTTCAGTCTGGCTCTGGCTCTTGTGTGTATATGTGTATGTGTTTGTGTTAGTACTGGGGCTTGA
Source organism: Dipodomys spectabilis (assembly GCF_019054845.1). Taxonomy (NCBI): domain Eukaryota; kingdom Metazoa; phylum Chordata; class Mammalia; order Rodentia; family Heteromyidae; genus Dipodomys; species Dipodomys spectabilis. The sequence continues at coordinate 15,484,672 of NW_024871042.1, forward strand.
ACTCAGAGCCTGGACAGTGTTTCTTAGAGTTTTCACTCAAGGCAAATGCTCAATCATTTGAACCATGATTTCACTTCCAGCATTTTAATGGTTAATTGCAGATAAGAGTTTCATGGGCTTTCCTGCTTGGGCTCTCAACTGCAATCCTCAGATCTTCACCCCCTGAGTTGCTAGGATTATAGGCACAACACTCAGCAATTCGATTCTTTGCTTGAGGCAGTGACCACAGTGTACTCTAAACATATATGTGCAACAATTTAGCACAAAGATGTTTGCTCCTACAAAAAATTAATCTCTAAATAAATCACAGAAAGATGATTTTTGTGAGTGCATGCTAGTACTAGTGTTCAACTTAGAAGGGTAAATTTTGAAGATAATGACAAGTTTATTTTAAAATTCTTATGGAAAAGTGAAGTCACGGCCAATTTAAATAGTACATACAGAGAAGAAGGGTCCCTGTGACCCCCCCCCCTTTGTAACAAAGGTGGGAAAGAATGTTTAAAAATCAAAACCCACAGTTGGGTGCCAGTGACTCACACTTAGGAGGCTGCGATCTGAAGATTGTGGTTCATAGTCAGCCCAGGAAGGAAAGTCCATGAGACTCATATCACCAATTAACCCTCATAAATAAATAAATAAATAAATAAATAAATAAAACCTGTCATACCTGTAATCCTAGATACTCAGGAGGCTGAGATCTAAGGATCATGGTTCCAAGTCATTCCAGGCAGAAAAGTCTGTAAGATCTCCAATAAACTACTAAGGAAAGGCCAGAAATGATGTTAGGGCTCAGTGATAGAGTGCTAGCTTTGAGCAAAAAAAGCTTAGGGACAGCACCCAGGCCCTAAGTTCAAACCCTGAAACTATCACACAAACAACAACAAAAAGTAAAACAGAAATGGAGCTGTGGCTCAAATGGTAAGAGTGTCAGCCTTAAGCAGAAGAGTTAAGAGAAAATCCTGAGCTCAAGTACTAATACTGGCACACAAAACAAAAGCAAAAACAAAAAACACAAAAATTAAGCAAGCTTTACTTCCTTACCAAAATTCATTATTCACCAAAATAACCAAGTTGTCTACAAATCTTTGTGTTCAACAAAGGATTCCATACAGAAAGCTAACAGATAAATTGCCCGAGATGCAATTTACAACGAAATAACAATTGGTAGTCAGAATATATTGGTATATCTGTAATCAACCAACAAAAGAAACACTGACAGAGACCTGACAGTGCCAAAGCTGAGAATTGGCAATTGACCCAAAGATCAAATCAGGTTGATATAATTTTGAAGGATAGTGTTGCATATAAAACAAAAACAAAAAATACAAAGATCAAGAAGCTACACTTGCCTTCAAATTCTGGCATAGAGTTGAAGTGTCTTAATGTTCTCAGTTGTTCCCCATGGTATATGTTACTGAGACAGGATTGGAAACCAGTTTGGGTACCAAAAGAGGAATGTCAAATTTGGGTTGGATTTATTGGCCAGTGTGGTAGTCAGAACTCCCATCCACCACCAGGAGCCTGTTCATTTGTTTTCCTTTTATATATTTTTCCCATTTGGATAATATACTCTACTAACGATGGAATTGCTGTTTGCCATGATGATTTTTCTGTGGACCTATTATAGTATTTGAATAGTATTTGACCCAGTGGTGTGTGTGTGTGTGTGTGTGTGGTGTGTGTGTGTGTGGGTGTGTGTGTGGGTGTGTGTGTGTCTGTGTGTGTGTGTATGTTTGTGTGTGATAACCATTTGAAAAGAGAAAAATTTAGAATTGAGATCACTTCCAATATACTTTGATTCTGTAGTTATCACTCAGCACCTATTGACAAAAAAGATGTTTTCTAATTGTCTTGTAAGTAGGAAATTTTCTTACTCTATGCCTGTTTAAACTGATATACACAAGGATAGGATTGACATGAACCAAGCATTAACAAAGTTTCTGAGATATGCAGTAGTTGTTCACCAGCCTGGTTTTTATTTTGTTTCTAGTGCTTATAAACTATGACCTATGGACTATTTAGAATAAAAATGTGAGCAAGATATACAAGTATTCAAATAATTTTTATTGTGTTAAAAATAGATTGTTTGACCATTTGAAAATGGAGACAATATTATATATGTGCTTATATACATGAGTATATATAAACATTGTAATATGTCTAACTTTTTACTTTTTTCCTCATTTTAATGTAGAAACTCACTTACAATTAGAGAATGTATAGGCTTTTCCTTTTGGGACAAATAGTAAAATCTAGATTCTTTTTTTAAGGTCTAAGTGTTCTGAGTTTATTTTTTGTGTGTGCTGGTGCTGGTGCTTGATCTCAGGATCCCCTTAGCTTTTCACTCAGTACTAGTGCTCTCCCACTTGAGACATAGCTCCTCTCCTGGATTTTTGCTGGTTAATTAGAAATAAAAATGTTATGGACTTTCTGAAAGCCTCAGCCCAGAAAACCATGCAGACACAGAACATACAACAAAAGGAGTTAATTGTCAGCAGGGACTGACATTGCCAATTCTCTCATAGGAGAGGGAGAAATGGTGCCCTTCTTTGTTCAGGGATATTTTGATACAGGGGACTAGGGGTGGGAAGTACTCTGCCTGTACATCTAAATGCTACAGATAGCACATAGCCAGGATGGGGTTTTCTGATTGCAACAGTTACGTGCGGCATTCCATTGATGCAGGTGGGGGTTAGAAATACATGTACTTTCAGGAATAGGGTGGAGCTAAGGGTCTAAGATGGAGACTGTCAAGCCCAAAACAAAGGAGAAGATACTAACATTCTCCCTTTGCTGTTTAATAGGAACAGCTACCAGGCTGAGTGTATGGGTAGCGGTCATTTTTTTTCTGGGGCTGCTTCCTGCTGTAAAGTTGTGAAGTACTGAGGGGTCCCTGATTTGTCATTTGACTGAATACCCACCTAGGAGCATTTGGTTGACAGTCTTACGGTGAAGATCCTTATCTTTTCCACCTGAATAGGCAAGGCACAATTAGTAAGAGACAAAAAAATTGGTGCTTGAAGGTCCAAGAGAGGCAAGAACCAGGGAGTGATTGAAGCCCAGAATGGGCTGTCAAAAATCTGGGAGTCCTGGTTGGACCTTAAGTTTGTGGCCAACTTTTTTAGAGTTTTGAAGTTTTGTACCACCCTGCCAGTCAAGGTGACCTACAAGTGACTCTTTTTTGTAAAGAGATCAGGATGGTGAGTAAAGGGGATTACTCATATTAGAGGACAGGTCCTTGGAATGTTTTAATGTTACTGAGTACACTGGAATGCTGAGCAGGCTCAGCTCTACTTTTTTTATGATTTGCAGGGACAGAGGTCCTGTGGGGATTATGCTGTAGGAGGGCACAATCAGTTGATGAAGCTTTATATTATAGTTATGAATCCAGTGTGAGCAGCCCTGGACCTTGGTGGCTGTTGGGGTGGTAAGAATAATGGGGTAGGGACCATCCCACTTAGTGGGAAGGCTGAACAATAAAGAAAATATTAGAGGGCACACAAATGGCAGAAGAAAGAATTTAGGGTGGTTTCTGTCCTGTGTCCTAGACAGTCTTTGGGTTGGTAGAAAATATCCCTAATTACTGCTGACTGGGTAAAGGAGAGCACTGTGGACTGGTTAGCAATAAGCAGCCAGAAGCTGGGGTTGGATTGAAGTAGTTAAGGGCCCCAGTAGGAGGCCTTGGTGAATGTTTGGATTAAAGAGATGGATGGTACCCAGGAAGGTGCCAAAGGCACACTGTCCTGAGTCTAAAGCTCACTGTAAGTTCCTGTCCATTTAGAAGAAAGACAGGAAGAATATTAGGTAGGCATGCTTATTAGCTACTTTTTTTGACCTCCCAGTTCTTATTAATTTGAAAGGTCAAGCACAAGTGATTGAAGATCTAACACCACCTCCTCTGATCCGAGTTGTGTCTTTTAACTGTCTCTGAATGCTCCATCATTATCAGGTTTCCAGGGTGCCTTTCCCAAGCTAGGATAAATACACATTTGGCATGTTGCGTGGTTAGTCACTGGACTTGAACTTAGGACCTGAGCTCTGTCCCTCAGCTATTCGCTCAATGCTAGCACTCTACCACTTTGCATTACAGCAGCACTTTTTTCCAGCACTCTGCTGGCCAATTAGAGATGACAGTCTCATAGAGATCTTTCTCTGCCCAGGCTGGCTTTGAAACCGCAGTTCTCAGATCAATGAATCTTTGTAACAAGGCCACTTTACTCCAATTAAAGTAACAAGGTGGTCAATCAAAATACTCTGTAAGCATGGTTTTACCTGGAATCGATTAAAAGCCAAAATTACATCTGACAAACTTGTAGGAATCATCTGTCCTTCTGTGAGTTTCACTATAAATGCTGTAGAGAATCAAACCTGGAACAACAAAAGATTTAACAGTAGTTATTATTAAAGTTTTAAAACAATGACTGATTAAACAATCAAGTTATTGTTAGTCGTATATAACATACTAGGATACTAATTGAGATTAAGACATTGTAGATGTTACTAAACCTTTGTGATTACAATGGAGAATGTAGGAGTTGGTATCCTCTTAGCTCTGTATCCAATGCAGCTTCCATACTTGTGAAACACATATTAAAGCACAAGCAATTACTTTTATAGATGGATATAAAGAATGAAATGCTGGTTTTACATCAGTGTAATTATCTTGACCTTATAAAAATTTTTTACATGTTTTCAATTATAGTCAACTTAGTACCAATTTTATTAATATTTTGTAATAAGCTATATATCATAAAAAGCTTAGACATACTTATGCCATCTGCTACTTACTTGAACCTTTTTGGGTTTGTCTAAATAAATATTTAAGATAATTTTATTTTTTAAATCCTTTTTTACCCACAAGGAACCTTTATTTTCAGGCTTTTGCTAACTTTTGTTCTTTTTTTGCATTTTTTAAAAAAAATCTCCTTACTGGCTTTTTCTTAATTTGTATTTCGGATTAACTCTTAACAAAACTTTTGGACTCTACACAATTTTAATATAATGTTAAAACTCTTAGATATATTTGTTTTAAAGTTAATTTGATGAGTTTATTTGCAGTTTGAGTTTACAACTGCCCTCTTTTTTTCATTTGGTCTGTAGAACCAGGTTATTTCTAAATGGCCTTGAAACAATTAATTGTGACTCCATCCACAGTCTGGCGGCCTGGGGCAGAGCAGTTTGGTAGATTGTAGGCTCACTTCATGCTGGGTCTCATTTCTTTAACCACTTCTGAAAGGATCCATGAAAGGATCTGTCATCCATGCCAGGGGACCACATAGTGGCAGGCAGGCCCAGGAGAAAGATTATTACAAGTTTATTAGAGGAGCCATTATTTCCCCCGAAGACAGTGGATGGCGGCCTCCACTATCTAGGTAACAGCAGGGCCTGGGGGATAGGAAGTGAGGTAGATGGGAGTTCAGGTGGGTCTGGGTGGAGAGAGGGAGGGGCCAGCATGTCTGGGTGGAGCTGAGGACCGAAGGTGGGCATAATGCTTACAACTTCCATTGATAAATATTTTTCTTTTGACAAGCAGCACAGATAATGGTTATAATTGTAATCAAAAAGCAAATATTTTTAGGAAATATCAATATTTAAGGCAAATAGACATGAGATCTTATGTATTAAAATGAGATTGTTTCGAACATGCTTGTATACATTTGTGCACAAAAGTTTAAGGCACCCATTGGTTTTAAAAAGGAAAATCAGCCATAAGTTTTTGGAATTCCAGTGGCAAAAAAACATTTTTGCCCACTGTGTGATAGAGCCACATGGATAATGTTGGGGGAAAAAAGGCAACACCAAACAAAATATTAGGCAAAGGCCTTTTGTTGCAAATAAACAAATTGACAGAATTGTTATGCTTAAACAAATTTTTATAATGAGAAAACTATAAATTGACCTTTTAAACACATAGAGAGGTGAAGAAGGAGTAAGCTTAGTGAAAGTGGGCCTTGCAGAAACCCCCAACATGAGGCCTTTGTCCTTTTCTTTGTCCTTGTCAGTTTTAGGGCCTCTAGAAAGAATTGGGAAGGGAGGGGCTAGACCTAATGCAGCCAACCAGTGCCAATGCTGGTCACAGCATGGGAGGAGAGGCAAGGGTGCCTACCTACCCAGGCCTTTCCGGGGCTGGGAGCTGCTTGGTTGGGGGTAAGGCTGACAGTGGAGGCAATGGAGGTTGCTGAGGTGGAACTGAAAACTGAACTTGTAACACTGAACATAAAAAGAAGTTAAAGATGTAGAACAGCAAGTGATCAGCTTTAGTGTTCTGTCAGATGACAAGAAGTGCAAGAAACTGGAAAGGTTTATAGTGAAGGGGTCCAGAGCAAAGCTGTTAGTTTGTTGCAGTGACTACATTTACAAGACAAAGAAAGTTGCCCACCCCCCACACAAGCAGCAGGAGCAGAGGTCAGCAGAAGGAGTTTGCTTTGAGAAGAGAGTTTTTACCTACTACAGAGGGATGTAATGCAAACAGACAAGCAGAAAGGGAGCAACACACTCTAACAGTGTGAGTGCTCTCAAGAAGGAACAGAGTGAAATAGTTTTAACTCTGAGAATTAAGTTGCTAGACGGCTAGCCTTGGAGAGGGAACCTGGGGGTGGGGGTGGAGGGTCCTCAGGACCCAGCCTGTGTCTCACTCTCAGGGGCACAAGCATAGAAGCACAGAATGAGGAAGAGCCTGGATGTAGATGATTTTCTTCCATTTGTCCAAGCACTCACAGAAATAAATTAATTCTCAAACTATCAGGGGTCCAGTATCCCATGAGGGGGCCATGTAGACTCACTGTCCAGTGAATATTGGGGCCAAATTTGATTACATAAGTATATAAACTTATGGAGCTTAAAGATCAGGCTCAATGAAATTGTATTAATACTTTTATCTGGAAAACTATACTAAAGATAAGCATTTGGAAAATTTGAGAGACTCAAAACCAAATGGGCAGGATCCTGACTTTCCACAATCCATTAGATGGCTATCATCAATATCTACATAAAATTTTTTGTTTCCTTGTTTTGGAGGCTGAGTTCCACCATTATGGCCCAGACTAGCTTTAAATTACCCACCTCAGAGTTCTGAATGCTGCAGTTATAGGTATATACCACCACCCTTAGCTTCTATGTATAATTTTAAGTCATATTACTTTGTAGTGGTGGCTGTGCAAGATAAAAAATACTGGGGACTGTTTGTCATGTCTTTGAAATGAATATTAATGCTATCAATATTATTACTAGTTTGCTTGTCAGAGAAATCAAGAGGAGTTCAATCCAGAGTGTTGGTTCTCTACTTATAGGTTAGGATTTCAAATTTCCCCAAAGTATATTTCCCAGCAAATAATACAAATATTTCTTTTAGATTTTCCCCATCATTTCTGGAAGTCAATAGGCAATTTGATTTGTATCTCCAATATTAGAGTAATAAGATGAAACTCTTCTTGTTGGGAAAAAGAAGGGTATTTGGATAATTGGAGTTAGATTTTACTGTGGATTGACCTCTTGTTGGCTGTGCAAACCTGACCGATACATTACTTTTTACAGGTCATGTGTGAGGACTAAATATAATCACACTTGTGGAAAATGCAAATCTGCCATGTGTGACTTGCATCTTGACTATAAATATAATTTGTTTGACTTACACCAAGTTTAAAGTTTTTGAATTTGTTGCCAAGTTTAAATGCTTTAAAATTTAACTTAATTCTTTAATTAGACAATTTAGGCTTTTCATTTATTTATTTATTTATAATTTATTTTGTGTCAGTTGTTTGATAGTTAATTGGTGATAAGCATTTCACGGACATTCCTCCCTGGATGACTTTAAACTGTAATCCTCAAATCTCACCCTCCTGAGTAGCTAGTGTTACCTATGGGAGTCACTGACTCTTATCCCTCTACTTTTCTTTTTAATCTAAACATGGACCACTTATAACTGGGTAGGACAAAGTATTCAATTAAACACTGTGATGTTTTGTCTCTACACATCTTGCCCAGTATTTTTTTTTTGTCAGTTGTGGGGTTCAAACTCTGGGCTTGGATGCTGTCCCTGCACTCTTCAGCTCAAAGCTGGCACTTTACCACTTGAACCATAGTGCCACTTCTGTTTTTCTAGTGGTTTATTGGAGATAAGAGTCTCACAGACTTTCCTGCCTGGGCTTGCTTTAAACGGTGTTCCTCAGATCTCAGCCTCCTGAGTAGTTAGGATTACAGGCGTGAGCCACTGGCACCCAGCCCCAGCAATTTTTATGTTGGTAATTCCCATTACCCACAAACAAACTATAATTAATGGCCACAGTAACATGGCCTTAAATCCACATTTTCTTAGACAATGTGATCTTGGGCATAGGTGAATATCCAGTGAGGACTTAAGAAAAGAAATGGTGATAGAGGGTCAAAAAAATACATAGATCATGGAATGTTTATACAAGTAATTAGACATTTAAGCACAGTCACCTTTTCTTTTTCATAAAGACACAAACTATCATCTTTTATAATTAACATGGATTTAGGACATGTGTTTCAGACTTATCCATAGGTATCCCGATGAATGGACCAATCAATGAAAAAGAAAGTAATCTAGACGTGTAAATTGATGTGCGGTTAGTAATCAGTTGTAGTAAGCAAGTAGGATATATTCCCTGATGCAGGCAGTGAGCTTGTAGCTCCAGGTGATGTTAAATAAAGCCTAGCTAACAAAAGCACAGAATTTGGATTCTGCTTAACCAGCAGATTTCTCCTGCAGGTAATTAAAGATGCTGAATACAGTGTAATTAATTCTTGGCTCAGATTCAACATCTTTTACTACCCTAGAGACCTATCTATATTCTCTCTTTTTTTTTACTTTTATGAAAGTATTACATTATACTAAAAGTGTACAATTAGGTATTTAAAATTCAACTCATTGAATGGCCCCAAACTGAACACATCTTTGTAACTGGAACAAGACTAAAAGCCACAAAATTAAGAAAGTAAGGAAAGGGGTAGGTTGAAGGGTGCTGAGAATATTGAAGGAGGTGAGACTGAACCATATTCATTGCATTAGACCAGCACTGGTGGCTCAGGAGGCTAAGACTTGAGGATCACAGTTTAAAGCCAGCTCTGGAAGGAAAGTACATGTGATTCTTATCTCCAATAAACTACTCAGAAAAGGCCAGAAGTGTGGCTGAGGCTCAAGTTGTAGAGTGCAAGCCTTGGGCCAAGCCTTGGGCCAGTGCCCAGGCTCTGAGTTCAAGCTCAAACCTTAAAACCAGCACATGCACATGCACAAGTATGCGTAGACATACACACACACATACACACACACACACACACACACACACACACACACACACATATGCATTGTATTCATAAACTGCTTTCTTATATGGCATCTCCTTTGTACAACTACTTAGATAGTAATAAATAAATAGGATGCAATTCTATGTACTGCAGAAATTATGCTACTTCTATATTCCCTCCAGGCTCACCTCTTCACCTCTACAAGTGTAGTTGCTGTCAAGAGTTCGAGAATCTTCTATAGCTTTTCTTAACCTTCATAAAATAGAATAATATGACAAGTGTGTCTACTTATTAGAAAAGTCTGCCATATTTTTCAAGTATAGCTGTACACTATTTCCATTGCTTAATAGCATTTCATTGCGTGAATACACTATAATTTAATCCATTTGATTGTTTTCAGTATGTGCATATGCTACAAATATTTCTAAAACATTCATTTATATATATGTGTGTGTGTGTGTGTGTGTGTGTGTGTGTGTGTGTATGATGTATGAGTTTTAGGGTTTTTGTATTCCTATCACCTTCCCTGAGAGTTTTGTTACATGCTTAGAGTTATGGAGGCTGTTTGTCTTCAGTCTGAGAAGCTGCCCTCACAGTCCTGTTAGAGACAGAGGTCATCTTGTGTTCCAAGCATCCATTCCTTACCCCTGCTCTTTTGGCTTTCTTTCTATCCTGACTCTTCTTATTTTGACTTGGCGTTGGGCCATTCTTTCTCCTGACAGTTTACTGACTTTGACAGCATCTCTTACGCCCAGTTGACTCCTGCTCCTGCCTTGCCCTTCTTGCTCTCTTGCCTTTATTTTCCATCTTGGTCAACACAACCCTTTGCTGCCCATAATTCTGATCATTTTTCAGTTGTGGTCATGCCCCATGAATATAACTTCCATATCATCTCAAAGCCCCATGGGAGAATAAAGTTTGAAGATGCAAGGAGCATCCTGAGACCACATTCTGATGTGTCATTTTCCAGTTGTAGAATGGTGGGCAAATTTTTTTTTAATTTAATTTTTTTTTTTTGTGAACATACTGTGGGCAAATGTTTTAACATCTGCATGTCTTGATAGTTTGTATTGATATAATTTGAGGTATTTTATACAGCAATGTTTACACTGAATTAATCTTTATTTTTATTCCTCTTGGAACTCTTCCTTCTGACCTTCATCCTCCTGACTCCTTCTTTTATAAACCTCATTGATGGGGCTGGGAGTGTGGCTTAGAGTGGTTTAGAGTCCTTGCCTAGTATGCATGAAGCCAGAGGCAGATACCTTGGCAGAGGTATATTTTTTCAGTTTGCACACATTGGCTAAACCATTTGATATACATAGTGTGTGTGTGTGTGTGTGTGTGTGTGTGTGTGTGTGTGTGTGTGTGTGTGTGTGTGTATTGGGACTTGAGCTTAGCTTTTTTTTGCTCAAGGCTGGTGCTCTGGCATTTGGACCACATATCCACTTACTTCCAGCTTTTTGTTTGTTCATTAGAGAGAAGAATCTCCTAGATCTGTCTGTCCTGGCTGGCTTTGAACTAGCATCCTTAGGCCCTAGACTCCTAGTAGCTAGGATTGCAGGTGTGAGGCACAGTGCCCAGTCTAATGAGTTCTTAACGAAGATTTTCCTTAGGATAATCAAGCTCACAGAAAATCATTTGCTTTTCAAAGGATACAAATAAATATTATTCTGCTGACTAAACTTTTTGCTAGGTATTAAAATTTAACTTTTTGTTGGACCCTGACAGGCAAACACCATGAAAACATGAATTGTGCTCTAAGCTTGACTATTTATACCACTGGACTAATACCAGCTACATACACACATGTCATCAATCAGTAAGTGCTAAATTACATTTGTCATAATTTGGAATGGAGAAATATGGTGACATATGGATTATCTCATAATTCCACTTATGGTATTATTTTGTTAGTCCTAAACAAATCCCAAGAGCTGAAGGAGATGGGCCTATGTCTTTTTGCTTCAACCTGCTGACTCTTAGGAATGTCTTTTAGAAAGTTTGATTGCCCTGGGAAGCCTAGAGTGAGATCATGAGCACACATTTTCCTATTTATGCTTCTTTTTAAATATTTATAGTTATGGTTGCTGTTGCTTGTGTTGATACTAGAGCTTGAACTTGGGGATAGGGTGCACTCCTTTAACTTTTTCTTTCACAGCTGGTGCTTCATAAATTGAGCCACATTTCCACTACTGGCTTTTGGGTGGCAAACTGGAGATCAGAGTCCCACGGACTTTCCTGACTGGGCTGGTTTTGTACCATGATCCTGAGATCTCAGGACTGTAGGCATTTACCTCCAGTGCCTGTCCCAAATATATATTTCATTGCTTCCTAAATTTATCTCTGTTTCATCTAAGACTAAGTTTCTGAATAGAAACTAGAAAATCCCTTAGATCAGATCAAATCTCTCTGAATCAGTGTGACATATACCACTAACTTTGAAGGGGACAGTCTTAGGAGCAGGAATCTTGTAGGACTGAAACACTGAGGTCACGTGGTTTGGAACTGAGAATCTCCAATTTGGTGATGATTGAACTGCATCTATAAATAAAATGGTAGTAACATATATCCAGTGGAAATCTGCAGGTAAGGACAAAAGTAGGATCAAAGAGTGAGTTCAGGAGTAAGAAATATCAAATAGAAAGGTTGAGTGAGATAAGCTGAATAAATTGTGGCTGAGAATAAGACACTGGGATAGATCCTGTGCTTCCATGGGAGGGCAAAAAACTGTGCTTCATTGGAATGAAGAGGAAAGATTTACCACTGGGCAGTACCTTTCTTATCCTGCTTGCTTGGGGTGAGAAAAGAACAACCTTCTCTGATACCCTGATTATCATCTTTCAACTTCAACTATACTTTCAGACTCTTATTTTCCTAATGATCCACAGAGCATGAGCATAGTGTAGTGTAGAGAGCCATCAATCAGTAAGTGGAATTAGAAACAGGGCAGCTCAAAGGTCTGGGGATGTAGCTCAGTGGTAGCATATCTGCTTGGATTACCCAGGGCCCAGGGCTCAATCCACAGTATTACAAAAGAGGTGGTGGTGCATGAGAACAAAGAAGTTGAGTAAATCTTATTAAGTATGCTAGAGTGAAGAAATACATTTTTTGCATGAAAGTGGCTTAACTATGCATCACTATCAAAATGTTCAAAACCATTAAATATAAAGATTATTTAATGGATTACAGAGATGGAAATACAAGGAACAATATGGCATTATGCTGTTTGGAATGATGAATAACTAGGACTGTTCAGGGTATTGGGTCTGCTCCAGGATCCTTAGTTAAAGTCTATTGTCGAGCATAAGTAGGCATCAAGTTTATCTAAAAAAAATACATCATTAACTAAAATGAGTCCCCCCCCCCATTTGTGGTAATCATTCAAAGCAAGTAAAAAAGAATGTAAAAAAATTGAAATACTGTAGCACATATTTATATACAGAAAATAGGGAATTAGAGAACAAATACTCAACAGTTATTTCCAAGTTCCTTGCACTATTATACAAAGATTCAACACTTCATCTCCACCATCTTAAATCTATTCACAATCCTGGCAATTACAAGTCCAAAAACAGATGTGATTGAACCTTGAGAACCTTCTTCTTTCTTGACTTAGAAATGTTCCCACTCTTTACTCTATGCCAGCTTTATTTTATATAACTCTTACTCTTGCATCTTGCTATAATTTGTATTTTTAATGTCTCCAAAAGCCCAGTGTTAAAGATTGGTCCCTAGTTTGGGACTATTGTGAGGTAGTATCGTCTTTAAGAGGAGGATCCTACTGGGCAGTGCTTAGATCATGGATATATACTCTCCAAAGGGATGGTGAGACCCAATCTCTCTTTCCCACCATGATGTACAGCATCAACATAGGCCTAAAAGCAATCTATCATGAGCTGGAAATTCTGAAACCATGAGATAAAAATAAAAATTTCTCCTTGTAAATTGATCAGTCTATTATATTTTGTCTTTGCTGTAGTAAAGTTAACTAACACAGTTGTCCTTGGCTATTCCAAGGCTTCTGGACATTCATTATCTTAAATTATTTATAACTCACATAACCATAGATTTTTGCCTAGAGAGTTGGGCTTATGTTCTCCTAGGCTGAGTGGGACCAGGTCACCTTACTTCACGAGTCTGTGAGTGACTTCAGATCTGTCTTGCTCATGGTTATACCCTTCAGTACACTGGAACAGATAAAATGCTCTAGAAAGGTTTGATGAGGCTGAGTAATTTCCATCTTTATCAAGTGGAGAAATGAGAAAAAGATAAATCAGATGCTTTAACTGAAGACAGCAGGAAAGAGTGTCAGAACAAATGAAGAAATGGGAACAAAAACTTTTTAGAAGAGTTTGAGAAGAACAAGAATAATGCTGGTGCTGGTTAGTACCTGCTTGAAACTCTGCATTCTGTTATATAAAGTGTTCGGCTTGCTGCCTCCAATGCCTGCCTCACCTTGTCCTGCTTCTGTGGTCTCTGGACAGAAACTCCTGCTGAGATATCTGCTCCTTAGCAGGAAGAGTCAGAGACAACCCCTAGCTCCATCGCTGCTTGAATTCTGTCCCTTTAGGGCCAAGGCACCCTCCTTGTCAACCTACATGTCATTGTCTGTTCCTTTAATGCTGAAGCTTAAAATATATCCTCTGGTTTTCAGACAGGTGAGTTTGAAAATTATGTTTAAACATAGCCACAGTAACTTGTAAAAATAACATTTATCTAGAGCTGAACCATAATGGAATGAATGAAAAGGGAGGCTAAAATCTAAGGACTGAAGAAGCAAATGGTGGTATGGCCACTTCAAGGTATAGAACTGATGGCCTGGATTTCCTACTGGACTGTGGACATGACGTTGGTGTTATATTCTTAGGGTACTAAAGGCAGATGATGATGTGAGAAGGTGTGATCCTAGGTGTTCTCCCAGCCGGGTGAGAGATCACTGACATGATTTGGAAATCACTGTAACTTTCTTTACTTTCCTTTATAAATATTTTGTCTTTCAAACAGAAAAAGTAAATTCAAGACTTTGAGATGGAGTTTTACTACATTCAGAATTATGAGTCTCCTCTAGTCAAGAATCATGATCTAACTGGCTGCCAGTGGCTCACAGCTGTAATCCTAGCTACTCAGGAGTCCCAGAGATGAGGATTACAATTTGAAACTAGCATGGGCAGAAAAGAAATTGAGACTCATATTTCCAATTAGCCAGCAAAAAACCAAAAGAAGTATGGCTCAAATGGTAAAGAACTAATCTTGAGTGAGAAGTCAAGGGAGAGCACACTACTCTCAAACCCCTGTATCAGCATATATACATGGTTATATGTATGTTTATGTATATATGTGTGTATTCATGTATGTGCATGCACTCACAGGTGCATGTGCATGCGCACGCGTGCGCGCGCGCGCGCGCGCACACACACACACACACACACACACACACACCCCTAAAAAAAAACCAAGAGCTGGATGCTGGTGGCTCATGTCTGTAATCCTAGTTACTCAGGAGGCTGAGATCTGAGGATTGCAGTTCAAAGCCAGCCTGGGCAGGAAAGTCCTTGAAACTCTTATCTCCAATAAACCACCAGAAAACCAGAAGTAGCGCTGTAGCTCAAGTGGTAGAGTGCTATCCTTGAGCTAAAGAGCTGAGGGACAGCGCTCAGGCCCAGAGTTCAGGGCCCACAACTGACAAAAACAAAAAACCAAGAATCATGATCCACATTTCTTTTCCCCAAATCTGATGGACGTGATTCCCTCAACCACTGAAGCAAGTTCCTCACTCTTTGGCACTATTGGCATTTTGGATGAAAAAATTCCTTGTTGAGAGTTTTCTGTGCATGTAGAATATCTAGAAGCCTCCTTGCTGGATCCACAAGATCCCACCACTCCTAATTTTGCAAACCACAAATGAATTTAAACATTTCCAACTGTTCCTTGGGCAAGAAGCAAGGGCAAACTTTCCCCTCATTGAGAAGCACTGCTACAGTACAGACTACTGGAAACAAGGTTGCAAGATGTCTAGAGCTTGGTCATAAATGATCATTGAATACTTCCCCAATATGCTAAGGACTCACTCTGGGAGAAAACAATTGTTATGGGAACCTATACCCTGAAACTGCCCTGTTGAGGAACCTAAGGGTGCCATTTAGAAATGAGCTAAGCTAAACCCACTGTCAGCCCTAGTTGGGTCTCACCTGAACTCTCTCTTTTTTAAAAGCAATTTGTGCCAGTGCTAGGATTTGAACTCAAGGCCTGGGTGCTGTCCCTTAGCTTTTTCACTCAAAGCTTGTTTTCAACATTTGAGCTACCGCTCTACTTTTGCCTTTTTGATGGTTAATTGGAGATAAGCTTCTCATAGACTTCCCTGCCAGGGCTGGTTTTGAACCATGATCCTCAGATATCAGCCTCATGAATAGCTACGATTACAGGTAAGCCACCGGCACCAAGTTCAACTAAATTCTTTTTTCTTTTCTTTTCTTTTCTTTTTTGTCCGTTGTGCAGCTTGAACTATGTGCCTGGGTGCTATTCCTCAGCTCTTGTCTCAAGGCAAGCACTCTACCATTTGGGAGTTTTCTGGTGGTTAATTGGAGATGAGTCTCATGCAATCCTCAGATCTTAACCTCCTGAATAGCTAGGATTACAGGTATAAGTCACTGGCGCCCAGTTTCAACTGAATTCTTAATCCATAAAATTAATAGGATAGGGTCTGGGAATGTGACTCAGTGGTAGAGTGCTTGCCTAGCATGCATGAAGCTGTGGGTTCAATTCCTTAGTAGCACATAAACAAAAAAACGCTGGAAGTGGCGCTGTGGCTAGAGTGGTAGAGCTCTAGCCTTGAGCAAAAACAGCTCAGGGATTGTGTCTAGGTCCTGATTTCAAGCCCCATGACTGGCAAAATTTTTTTTAATAGGTTGATACAGTTTTATTTTGCCTCATTATATCTGTGATGGTATTTAAATGGTCACAAACTGTGGTCCTGTTCTATTGTTTCTAGTGGTACCTGAGAGAATCGCTGAGAAGTGGAATGTGAATATAGTTTACTGAAGAAACAAGTTTCACTTGAATTACAGGCGCATCTGATTGACTGAGCCGCAGAAACACCAGTGCCCATAAGCATGAATTGACATTGAAGTATTTGGGTGTGTACTCTTGGAATGCTGGGAAAGTTAGAATTGGCATTCTAAACTCAAGCTAATGCTTTTTATTCCCTTAAGAGAAAGTATTTTAGAGATGTCAGCGTTGAAAAAAATCCTGTTTATGGGAAAATTATAAGAACTTGTGTTTCCCTCCCTCTCTCACTCCAACAGCAGATTAGCAAATTCTCAGACCCTAGCAACGAAATCAATAAAAACAGGCTAATGTAATTACTCTGTGGAGAGTTACACTGGGTCAGTGATGACTTTATTAGGCAAGGAAGCGTGGATAAAAGGGCAGTGTTCTGGAAAGAGGCAAGGCATGTGGGAGAGGTACAGGAATGGTTCCTGTAGGATAAGGCGAGATGGGTCATAAATATGCAGAGCCAAAGGAATGAAGCTCACACCCCAGAATGGCAGGAAAATGAATGTTTGCCTTCACTGTCTTATTATTTGTTTAGTGATATTTCTGCATGTCTAAAAGATAAATGTCTTGGCTGTGGTTCTATCAGTTTTTCTGCTTTATTTACTTTTACAAAAAGGAATGCTCCAATGTTAAATATTTGTTCTCTTCTCCTTTAGCTTCTCTTCATTTTCTACTCAACATGGAATGACCCTCAGAGGTAAAGTTTGAAACACTGGAATTACTCGTGTTCACTTGGCACTGGTTCTTTGATAAGTTCTTGGCATATTCTCATGACATGACACAACATTCTGGGAGGAATTTTGAAATAAAATGATTTGCTCCCATTTACCTTGCGTAAGACAGTCAAGATGTAATAAAGTCAAGATAAAATAAAGATTTAAACCTCAAACCTTTTACACAGTTTATTTTTTTAAGTACAAATGTATCTCATGTTTGGGCAGGCTGGGCCTTTTTCTCTTTGCACTAGGATTCGTTTCCTGGCCATCCATGCCTTCTATAATAAGTATCACCAAGATGGATCCTCCCTTTGCACCTCCCATGTGCTTCTCACATGATCAGTTAAGATAGGAAATGAAGAGAGAGTGAAGAGAGTGTGTGAGCCAGAGAATTTGTCCTCCCTTTTGTGCTTCTTTAAACTTTCCTGCAAGAGCCAGCTATTGGATAAAATCCCAACCAACCTCAGCTATCCCTCTCCGTTGCTTTTTTCCTGCCAGCCTTAAGGTTAGCAACAGCTAATATCCCCAGTGTCAGTTAACCCTCCAATGCTATTGGATATGTTGTTTTCAAACCACAGCAGATCAAAAATTAAAAAAAAATCTGAAAGAGGCCAGATGGGGGCAAATGCTTACTAGAGAGAATCAAGAACAAAAACATACCTCTGGCCCCTGCAGAAATCTTGCAAGCCAGAAAAGAGTTGTGTAAAACAAAGTTTTGTGAGGAAAACTTGTTAACCTAGTATTCTAGATCCTGGAAATTACTCTTAAAAACAGAACTACTTTCTCAGACAAACAATAAGAGAGATTTGGTTGCCAGTAGTTCTGTCTTACATGCTAAAGCATGTTTTGGTTTATTTTTAGAGGGGATAAATTGAAAAATTATATAGGTCAGAATCATTCACCTACTTCAGTAAAAGAAAAAAGAAGGAATAAATGAAGGTAAGATAAAACTTTAATTTTTCTTATTCTTTTTTTCCTTTTTTTTTTGTGGTTTTTGTTTGGTTGTTTGTTTTTGTTCTGGTCCTGGGGCTTGAACTCTGAGCCTGGGTGCTATCTCTAAGCTTCTACCACTTGAGCCATGAGACCACTTCCAACTTTTTTTTGGAGTAGTTTATTGGAGATAAGAATCTCAAGGAATTTCTTGCTCCAGCTGGCTCAAACCATGATCCCCATATCTCAGCCTCCTGAGTTGATAGGATTGCAGGCATGAGCCCCTAGCACAGGCTTACCTTTCTTATTCTTAACTGACAGTTTGCTCAAATAAGAAAGATAATAGATTATGTGATTATGTACACATTGGGATCAAAATAAAAGACTTGAAAGAATGTTTCATACAGAAGAACATCTTAAGGATAAAGACACATAGATTAGTAACATATTGGTAGAGCATAGCGCTGGTGGCTCATGCCTATAATTTTATGTACTCAGGAGACTGAGATATAAGGATCAGTGTTTGAAGCAAGCAAGACAGGAAATTTCCTTGAGATTCTCATTTCCAATTACCTACCAAAAAACCGGAAGTAAAGGTATGGTTTAAATGTTAGAGCACCAGCCTTGAGCAAAAGCTAAGGGAAAGAGCCCTGGCCCTGAGGTCAAGCCCCAATACTGGCACACTGACAGGTATACTCACTCCTAACACAAACAGACACGTGTAGAGAAGCACACCATACTAATCCTAATTGAAACACCTCAGGGCCAACTTTAGGAATTCTAAGCAGAGTAGACTTCAAGGCAAGGATTGTTATTTGGGGCAAAGAAGGACACTACACAATGACAATAGGATCCATTCTCTAAGAAGACACTAATGATTGTGTGTGTGTGTGTGTGTATGTGTGTATGTGCATGTTTGTGCTAATACTTGGACTTGAACTTGATCAAGGCCTTGTGCTCTCACTTAGCTTTTTCATTCAAGGCTAGCACTTTACTATTTGAGTCATACCTCCACTTTGGGTTTTTTGCCTTAGATAAAGAATTTCTCAGAAATGCCTGCCTAGCATGGTTCTCAACCTCGATCCTTGATTGTAGCCTCCTAAGTAGCTAGGATTATAGGTATGAGCCACCAGTACTTATCTTATATTAATTATTTTTAAGAATAGTCTATAGCAGATCATTAAACTACAGGAGGCAAAAATGGATAGCACTGTCAGGAAAAATAGACAAATTGATGATCAGATTTGGAGATGTCAATACAGTGCTAACAGAAAAGGACAGTTCTAGCAGGCAGAAAAGCAGCAAGAGCATAGCCCATGTCAGAAATACCAGTAATCAGCTTGATAGAATGGTTGCCTCTGGAATAATTCATCCAAAACAGCAGAATGCCTGTTCTCTCAAGTCCCCATACAACATTTACCCAGATAGACCACATTCTCGGCCATAAAACTCATCCTAACAAGTTTAAGAAAAAGAAATCATACAATGTCTACCCTCAGACATAACAGAAATGTGCTAGAAATAAATAGGAGGAAAATGGGAAAATCCCCAAATATGGAAAGCTTATACAGCATACTTCTGTACAATACAGATGTAAAAGAAGAAAGTTAAAGAGAATTTTTTATTCTGTTTTCATAATGCTTTTATTTTACATTATTTTAAAAATTATTTGTAATAGGTGTTTCAATTTAACAAGTCAGATTATAAGCAGTGTTGGAGAAAACTTTTTAGTTTTACTAAAAAAATACCCAATGTGTTCACATTTGTATAATGCAACAAAGGCAATGCAGATAAATTTATAAAATTAAGAATGTATAGTAGAAAAAAAGGAAAGATCTTAAGCCAATGATCTAAGTTTCGAGCTTAAAAAAATACAAAAAAGCTATCTAAATTCAAAGTAATCAAAATAAAGTAAATCAGTATTAGAGCAGAGATCAATAAAGTTGAAAATAGGAAAGAGAGCCAATAGAAAAAGCTACAGGGCTGGGAAGGTGGCTCAGTGGTAGAGCACTTGCCTTGCATACATGATGCCCTGGGTTCGATTCCTCAGCACCACATAAGCAAAAAGAAAAAAGCCAGAAGTGGCGCTGTGGCTCAAGTGGTAGAGTGCTAGCCTTGAGCTGAAGAGCTGAGGGACAGTGCTCAGGCCCAGAGTTCAGGCTCCACAACTGGACCCCCCCCCCCCAAAAAAAAAGAAAAAGCTACAGATCAAAAAGTTACCAGTGGATATTTTAAAGCTTAACAATATAAACTACTCTGTGTCCATAAATTTGATTAAATTAAAATAATCAATTTATTGAATATCATCTGCAAAATGCATACCGAAGAAAAACAATCTGAGAAGGCCTGTAGTAAAATATTGAATCAACAGTTAACCTTTCAAAACAGAAACCATTAGTCCTAGTTAATGTCCACTGATGAATTCTACAAAACATTCAAGAAAAAATTAAACTTATTTTCTACAGTATCATTCAAAGGACAGAAACACTTTGAGTCTTTTTTTTGGGGCGGGGGTGCTGGTCCTGGGGCTTGACCTCAGGGCCTGGGCACTCTCCCTAAGCATTTGTACTGAAGTCTAGAATTCCACCACTTGAGCCACACCTACGCTTCCAGGCTTTGTTCTTGCTAGCTAAATTTGAGGCAAGAGTTTTATGGACTTTCCTGCCTAGGCTGGCTTTGAATTATAATCCTCAATTCTCAGCCTCCCAAATAGCTGGGATTACAAGCATGAACCACCAGTGCCTGGCTCAAGTCATTTTTAATCATTCTGCAAAGCCAAAACTAGACAGGAACATTATAAGAAAACACAAGCCAGTCACTCTCCTAAATGTAGATGCAAATGTCCACAAAAACACTAACAAACATTAAATCCAATAACGCATACAATGAATTAAATTATATATCCTTGCCAACTGAGATTTATCCCAGATTTGCAAGCTTAGTCTATTATTCAAACATGTTTTAATTGCATCATTCCTTTAATGGCAAAAAGGGAAATACCATATGATCATATCAATAGATATAGAAAAATCAACCCAACCTAGAAATAAACAAGAAGAAAAGGATACTTCCTCAAGTAGATTTAAAAAAACCAAAAAGATAGAGCTAATATTTGTAGCAGAGAGACATGAGAAGTTTTCCAGCTAACATGCGGATCAGGAAGGATTGCCTTTCCACCCTTTTACACCATTCTGGAAGTCCACACTAGTTCAATAAGAAAGAAGCATACAAAGTAATGAGGAAGAAACAAAACTGTTTGCAGATGATATTGAAACTGGGTTTTTAGAATCTAGACCTATAGTCCAGGGGTCTTAAGTGACTTCTAACCACTTGTCCTCATATACCAAACACAAGAAATGTGATGAAGGGCAGAGACATTTTTAGTCATTTTTCAAAGGCAAAGACATTGGCTTCAGGTTAAATAGGAAGAACTGGGGACAGAGGGTGTGAAAGACACAAACAGTTACAATAGTCCCAAGTCACAGGTATGGCCTGGTTGACTATTAGCACAGCCTTTGTCCTTAGAGGAGTTCAGGAGAATTGTTAACACACTATCATTGCAGTAGGAACAAGTTGCCTGGCAGGCTGATACTTTGATTGTTTTGCTGTTTTCTTTAAGATGATAAAAAGAAGATATTGCCTGTTTGAGGGACAGTTTTACTGATAAGTAGCCACACAAGATACTCATCAATGAAATTTCTCTTTCTTATAGACCAAGGTGGTTGCAAAGGGACTACAGCAGAGAATAGTGCAGATGGTAGATAGAAAGTTGGGGACTTTTGGTTAAGTCACAGACCTAGTGAAAGCATTTTTTTAGGTTGCCTTTTACAACATGATCATCTTTGTAGGATGAAAGGATAAACAACTAAAAACTTCTTCCCAAATTAAGAGGCAAATGAAGCCAGATTGCAGAATATACATTTAATATAAGGAAGTCACCTGCTTATATATTACTAGGAAACAAGTGATATTAAAAATGCAATGTTCTTTATATTAAAAATCTTACATTATCTATCAACCTAGCAATTCAGGAAAAAAATTTCTATGTTAGGAAAAAAAAGCAAAATTTGGATTAAAAAAGACAAAGAAATACATGGAAAGGTATTTTGTAAACATGGATAGAAAAAGTTGATGTTAAGATATCAGTTCTTAGCTAGGTGCTGTCTCATGCTATTAATTCTACTCAGGAGTACATCCACATCTGAAGATCATGGCTTAGGCCAGCTCAGGAAGGAAAGTCAGTCAGACTCTTATCTCCAATAAACCCCCAGAAAACCAAAAGTGGTGCTGTGGCTAAAAGTGTCAGAGTCCTAGCCTTGAGTGGAAAAAGCTTAGGAACAGCACCCAGGTCCTTCATTCAAGCCCATGGCCAACAAAAAATTAAAAAGATACCAGTTCTTTACAACCTTATCTATTACAGGGTCAATGCTATTCCAATCAAAACTCAGCAGGTTATTTTATGTATTATAGATTAACAAATACTAAAGATTTTATGAACAGGCAAAAGACATAAAATAACTAATACTCGAGATCAAGAGAAAATGTTTGCAAAAGATATATCTGACAAGACCACACTAAAGCTACCAGCACAACTATGTTTATTGCAGCATTATTTACCATAGCTAAGATATGGAACCAACCCAGATGCCCCTCAGTAGATGAATGGATCAAGAAAATGTGATATAGATACACAATGGAATTCTATGCCTCCATCAGAAAGAATGACATTTCCCCATTTGTTAGGAAATGGAAAGGCTTGGAAAAAATTATATTAAGTGAAGTAAGCCAGGCCCAAAGAAACATAGGTCCCATGGTTTCCCTTATTTGCAATATCTAGTATAGGTATGAGTCAAGCGGAAAAAGTCAGAGAATGTGATGTTAGGAAAACGAGCCCTCAAATATGTATTTTAATGTTTTTGTTTCTTTCATGCATGTGTTTCTAACGCATTTATAAGATTATTTCTTTGTTGCTTTGTATGTCCCTCCCCCACAGTATAACCCCCGCTTTCACTATATTTGATGTCAGTATAACATGTGGAGGAAACGGGGACAAACAAGTCGTTTAAGGATTCAGGTGGACCTGTTGCAACAATGAGAAGTACAAAATGTCATGTCAAAACCAGCTTTACAATGTCGGTGTGGGGGGGTGAAGGGGGGTATGATTGGGTGGGGGGGAGGGGGGAGGCTGGCAAGGGAGGTGAAGGGTAAACAAAGGAGGAGGCTGCAATGCTTGGTAAGAAATGTATGCATTATCCTGCCCATGTAATTGTAACCCCTCTGTACAGTATGTTCTCAAATAAAATAAAATAAAATAAATTAAAAAAAAAAGATATATCTGATTGTTAGGCACAGTGTATATGCCTATAATCCCACCTACCTGGGAGGTGGAAATAGCAAGCTATTGCATACAATATTGTGGCTGTACAGGGGCTTGAGCTTTTTCCCTCAAGTCTCTGGCATTCTATCATTGGACCTATTCTTCACTTCCAGCTTTTTCCTGGTTAATTAGAAATAAGAATTTCACAGACTTTCTTGCCTGCACTGATTTCGAACTGTGATCCTTAAATCTTAACCTCCTTAGTATTTAGGATTATAGGCTGAGCCACTGACACTAGGCTGGCATATTATTTTAAAAGTTTCCTTAGTTCTCTCCAGTCTCTAGCAAACTAGCACACCATGTCTTTTTATTGGGGTTTATCTGATAGTTTCTTTTAATTGGAATGAGGTTATGCATTATTTGAAGGACCATATGTATAGGCTTCCCACCTAGGACTTGTCCACAATGTCATACAATTTGTTCACTGATACTTGGTAGAGAGTTGTTTGTTTATGCCAATCCTAGGGCTTAAATTTAGGGCCTGGGCACTGTCCCTGAGCTTCTTTTGCTCAAGGTTGCACTCTACCTATTCCTGGCTCTTTTGGTAATTTAGTGTAGATAAGAGTCTCAGAGCCTTTGCTGCTTGGGTTGAACTAGGATCCTCAGATCTCAGCCTCCTGAGTGGCTAAGATCATATGTCTGAGCCACCCTCACCCAGCCTTGGTAGAGTTTTGTCTCATAGACTTCTCTGCTGCATGCCCTATCTTTCTCTCTACAATTAATAAGTGTCCTAATGAAAATCTTATGAGACGCTATGCATCCATCTCTCTAAAAATTTTTAGTCACTCATTGTGTATGTGTGTGTGTGTGTGTGTGTGTGTGTGTGTGTGTGTGTGTGTATGTGTGTGTGTGTGTGTGGGTGTGTGTGTGTATGTGTGTGTTAATATTGAGCCTTGAACTCTGGGCTTCATATTCTCCCTTATTTTTTTTTCCCTCTGAGGATTGGTGCTCTACAGCTTGAGCCATTGCCCTACTTCTAGCACTTTTGGTTGTTCATTGGAGGAAAGAGTCTCACAGACTTTTCCTGCCTGAGCTGGCTTCAAACTGTGATTTTCAGATCTGAATAGCTAGGATTACAGGCATAAGCTACCTGTAACCAGCTTTCACTCACCCATTTTAAAATCCATCAGGGACCTTGTCTGCTTCAGTTATTTCTTTGGTGTTTACTTGTTTATTCTTTAGCACTTTTTGGTTAATTTTTTTTAAATTCTACTCTGAGGAAAGGTTGTTTTCCTAGTTATTTTAACCTCTATTATTTATTCATATCCATATGCATTCTGAATGTTTGTTCAAGTAGAATTTTTGCTAAAACTTCTGCTAAAATTTTTCCACTTGGGACCTTCAGACAGGCCCCCTTTTTTTAATCAAGATTTTGTTCTAGCACTTTGTGATGGTCTTGCTTCATCTAGCATTTATCCCACCCCATCCTTGAGTAAACCCTTTGTCCAAGGATTCCTGATGTCATTCATTCAAACATAGGTCATGGGTATTAGATACTCTGATAGCTTTCTATGGGGTTTTGTTTAGTAGGGTAGGAAGGCTAGATACTGCTGACGCAAGACCTTTAGTAGCACACTCTGCCTAGTTCCTAGTAATAGTGAGCTTTTTAGTCTGCTGGATTGGAGCAGGTACCATTCCTAGACCTGGGATATTTTAAAAATATACTTTATTATTATTGTAGAGGTTATATACAGAGGAGTTATAGTTACATGAATCAGGTAATGAGTTACTATTCTTTTTGAATCATGTCTCCCCTTCCTTCACTCTCTCCCCGTATTTCTCTCCTGTCCCCATCCATAGGATGTATAGTTCATTTTCCAAATAGTGTCTAATGAGTACCCTTGTTGTGTTTATTCACCCTTTGCTCCCTCTGTTCTGTGTCCCCCTTACCTTCCTAAAGACAAATAAACAAGACCAAAGGAAAAGACAACAAAAACAGCAACAACAGCAACAACGAAAAAGTCTTGTTTCCTTTTCTAGTAGTTCATTTCGATAAATATTATTTTATATGATCATGAACATATAGCTATTGAGCCTTTGTGATCACTCCTATGCATATCCTCCTTTGGTTTCACTGTGTGAATATCTAAAGACGTATAATTTATCATGTCTCAGTATAAACATTGAATTTATCATTCAGTGTGTATACTTGGAGATGTATAAGTATGTTCTAATGGACACAAATGAGGGAGACATGCAATCTATTATTTTTCCCTTAGTTTTGGTAACCTCCACACATGTGTGCACTGATTCATATTGTACAATGTGTTGAAAGCTTCAGTGCAGAAGTCAAATATTCTCTCTGTGTACAGCTGTATCCCTCCAGTACACTGTTACCAAACTTTGTCTGCTGTGTGTTCCTGGACTACTTATTTTTTTTTAGTATTTTATTACATTTTTTAATTTCTAAAAATGGAATTTGAACTCAGAGGTTCGTACTTGTAAGGCAGATATTCTACTGTTTGAACCACATCTTCAATTGATTCATTTTGATCTGTGTGTATATATATGTGTGTATATGTGCGTGTGCACGCACACACACGCATGCATGTTGAGGCATGTATGCTGATCCTAGGGCTTGAACTCAGGGCCCAGGCATTGTTTCTGAATATTTTGCTCAAGGCTAGCCCTCTACCACTTGAGTCACAGCTCCACTTCAGCTTTTTGGCCTCATTTACAGCTTTTTTGGTGGCTAAATGGAGTTAAGTCCCCAAACTTTCCTGCTTGGGCTGGTTTTAAACCACATTCCTCAGATCTCAGACTCCTGAGTAGCTAGGATTACAGTTGTGCAATAAGGCATTGATTTTTGCCCAGCCACGACACTCCCATTTTATACTTCCCACTGTATCTGGGATGACATGCATAAGCTACCAAGCTGCACATTTTTCTGTTGAGATAGAGTCTCACAATTTTTTTTGGCCTGGGTTTTCCTGGAAATACAATTCTCCTAATCTCAGCCTCCCAAATACCTAGGCTTGTAGCCAAGTAGCTAGGATTGCAGATGTGAACCACTGGTGTCTGGCCTCCTGAGCTCTTATCTCTATCCTCATCTCAGGCAGCCTACTCAACTCTGCCTGGGTCACTCTCTCATAGTGTAGAAACTCCACCAGGACTCAATGGTAAGAATTGCCTTACTTGTCAAATTTCATCTTCTTATTGTTTCAGCTGAAGAGTAAATCCTGTTCTCCCCATCTTGGCTGAGAATAAAATCTCCGCTATTGTAAATGGAATTGATTTCATTTTTAATTTTAATTCAAGTTGTTTATTGTTGATTTACACCCACATCCACATATATAATAAATATTATATACACCGTATATATTGTATATAGTATGATTTTTGTGAATTGCCTTCGTACACTGCAAAATCACCAAACTCATTTATGGCTTTTTTTGTTGGTTTCATTTTAAGGCTTTCTGTGCAGATCATCATACTGTTAGTCACTAAAGACAGTTTTATGTCTTCCTGTCATTTTTTTTCTGCCTTACCTTGGCTAACACAGTGATGAATGGGCATGGTGAGCAGGTCATCCTTCCTTTGTTCTTAATCATAGGGAGAAAGCTTTAGCATTCCACCTTCACTTGATGTTATCTGCAATTGCTTTTCTTAGGTTATCTTTATCAGAAATGCCTTTCACAGGCTAGTTTTCTGTGAGATTTTTGAATGGTAGATAAATACAGTTCAAAGTTTTCTATTCATACTTTGTTTGTTTGTTAATCTGTTGATAACTGATGTAATAGTTGCTATTTTAATTATGGATTTCTTGAAATATAATTCAATATCATAAAATTAATCATCCTGAAGGATACAATCGGTTTTATTTTTATTTTAAGTAGTGTACAAAGGAGTTTCAAGTCAACATGTCAGTTAGTGAGCATAATGCCTGTGCACTGTCCCTTAACATTTTGTTCAAGACTGGTGCTCTACTACTTGAGCCACAGCTTGGTTTCTGGATTTTTACTGGTTAATTAGCTATGGAGTCGCACAAATTTTCCTACCTGTGCTGTATTTGAACCACAATCCTCTGACCTTGGCCTCCTGAATAGCTAGGATTACAGGTGTGAGTCACTGGCACCCAGCTGACTTATTTACAGCCTTTTAGAAAAGATGTTAATCCCGTTCACCATCAAGGAGGGGACTCAAAGTTGCTCCCTTGTCCAAGGCTACCTCTTAGCACTGTTTTGCTAGTGGTGGTAGCAAAGCTTTCATCTGATTTTCAAGAGACACTATCATCAGAACCACAGTAGTGTAGCCAGAAAGTCTGGACTGGGAAATGATTGTTTCCCTACTTTCTAAGAGAGCTATGTGGAATTGCAATGCCATTTTATTCTCTTTAACATTGGGCCTAATTTAGTAAGGCATTCCAGAAGAGAATTTCTTTTTGGAAACATTGCAACTATAAGTTTGATTTTTTTAAATAGATACAATGCTTTTCAGATATTTGATTCCTCTTTTATCAGATGTAATTACCATTCTTAGAGCTCCAGTGAGGGAACAGCATTGACCAAGGACTGTCCTTATTGGCTCAATGGAGCCAGACCCTTGGTCAGTTCTTACAATTCTGAATTTTTTTCCTACCACTTCTTTTATTTACTACATGCAAGTATGGTTTGTATTCTGCTGCAGACTGAGGACCCTAATGCAGATAGGTCTCTGGAACTATTTCTCTGTGAGGGTTTATCCTCTCTAGATCTGTTTTCAACACTGCAGCTCCTCTTCTACTAAATTCTGAGCTCTAACCATGGCCTAATGTGTGGGAGACTTGGAATCCATCCTGCCCAGTGATCTGGGGGTGCACTTTAGGTCAGAAAGCTAGGCAGTTGCAGGTTTTTCTCATTCACTTTGCTCATCAGTAAAATTGTGTCTTGCTGTGTCCTATGGCCTGGAATTTTATGAGTGTTTCACATGGTTTTTCCATATTTCATAGTCAGAAACAGGATCTGCCCACTTTTCAATTTATGGGCAACAACCAAGTGTGCTTCCTCAAAACACTTTATTTTTTACGTGTGTGTGTGTGTGTGTGTGTGTGTGTGTGTGTGTGTGTGTGTGCCACTACTGGGGGTTGAACTCAGGGCCTTACACTCTTGCTTGGCTTTTTCATTCAAGGTTGGTCCTCTATCACTTGAGACACACCCTCCACTTCTGGCCTTTTGCTGGTTAATTGGAGATAAGAATGTCACAGAATTGTCTGTCTGGGTTCAATTTGAATCATGATCCTCAGATCTTAGCCTCCTGAGTAGCTAGAACAACATATTGGTGGTCAACTCGTTTAAACATTTTTGAAGAATATAGACAAATAAAATATGCTGTTGTTAGTCTGCGTTTAGATTTTTGACATGTTGACATAATTGCTCCTGGACGATTTTACAACTCTTAATTTTTGTGATTGTTTAAGATAAAATTTGATGACTTAGCTAGGGTGTAGCTGATAATCATATTTTCTATTTTCAATGTAGAGTTACAACTGTAAATAAATCTTAGGCTCTGAGCAATTTTGTCACTCCAAGCAGCCTTAGGAATTGAGATGAGACCTAAAAGCATCATAAGCAAAGACACAGGTGGGGTTCAGCCTGAGCATGTGTGGGAAAGAATGAGTAAGTAATTCCTGACTGAAGGGTCTGGAAGTAGGTCAGTGGCCCAGACCATGATAGACATCATACTGGAGCTAGGCTAAGATAATGGTGATATTGTACTTCAAACTTCAAGTTCAGACTCTACAATTTTTATTAGAACTCATCCATTTCAGAATTTCCTAGATCCATTTCCCAGTGTCACAGAGCAGCCAGTGAAGCAGTGTCTGTACAACTTTTCCCAAATCAGGAACAACACTCTAGAATTGAGAAAATAACAATTGGTGTATAATAACTGTCTTTTTGTGTAAATGCTGGTGTGACCAATAGTGTTGAAGGCTTCCCTCAGTTTCCCAGTTTCCACGGGTCTTTGAGATCCACATATAAAAAGTGTTTCAGGGTTTCATACAACAGGAGAGTCAAGCAAGGGTGTATTTTAGTATGATGAAGTTAAAGTAGGGAGAAAAAAAATATTTTCTTCTCTCCATGCAGGAAATGGGTGTTACAGACTCAAAATGACAGTTGATGCCTGCTGCTTTTATTCCTTCTGAGCTGGGAGAATGAATACCTGCAGTCAGTCATGCTGTCTAGCAGCCTCCAACTCTTAGGGAACAGTTCTTGGTAGCTGAGAGGGGTGTTACATATTATTCTAAAATAGAGAGATGTCTCTGGTCTTATCCCAAACACAGGGACAATAGGTGAGCTTGATGACTTGCTTTCCTCAGATCAGCTTCTCATTTTGTTGTCTCTACCAATTTGTCCAGAGTTGCCAAGTTTTAACCATTTCAAAGGAGAGGACAGGTTTACCAGAGCCAGACCATTGTAGATCTCCCAGGTCTTACAACTTAGCAAAACTTGGAAAAAATTATATTAAGTGAAGTAAGCCAGGCCCAAAGAAACGTAGGTCCCATGGTTTCCCTTATTTGCAATATCTAGTATATGTATGAGTCAAGCGGAAAAGGTCAGATAATGTATGTCAGGAAAATGAACCCTTAGATATGTATTTTAATGTTTTTTTCTTTCATGCATGTGTTTCTAACGCATTTATAAGATTATCTCTTTGTTGCTTTGTATGTCCCTCCCCCACAGGATAACCCCTGCTTTCACTATATTTGATGTCAGTATAACTTGTGGAGGAGATGGGGAAAAACCAGTTGTTTAAGGATACAGGTGGACCTGTTGCAACAATGAGAAGTACAAGTTGACATGTCCAAAACGAGCTTTACAACATTGGTGCGGGGGGGGGGGGTGGGGGGAGGAAGGGAGGGAAACGCATTATCCTGCCCATGTAATTGTAACCCCTCTGTACAGTATGTTCACAAATAAAATAAAATTAAATTAAAAAAAATAAATGGAACGATGTTTATGTGCTTCGTTTGGTTGCTTCCTGGATTCAACTTTTGAGTCTAGCCCTTTTTATATTTACTAAAAATAATATACTTATTTTCTATAATTGAGGGATGGGTATCTGATCCTAGTGAGGTTGTTAGGGATAGAGAAGGGGGTGGGCCTAAGGTAAAGACTATCATGGTAGGAAACAATGGAGCACAAATCACCTTTCTTTTTCCTGTTGGTCCTGGAGCAGCTGGTTCTAAGAGCAGAATGTATGCTTAGACCAGAGGGAAAAGCAGAAGGCAATCCCTACCAGTTTTTGTTCTGTTCCAGGTTGCCAGGGATCCAACTAGACACGAACTTACATCCGATCAGAGTGGCCTTCTGCAGGGAGCGACCACTGCTTCACAAATCAAACCAATGATATATCCATTAGAGGGAGGGGATTAGGAACTGAATACCTAGTAGGTCTAGACAAAGACTGCTTCTGATTTTCCTCCCTTTGGTGACTGAGAAATCCCAACCCTGGCACTCCACAAATCTTCTAACTTTTTATCTCTACATTCTTTCATGGCTTTCTTTTTACTTTCAAATGAATGTATTCAACCTAAAACACTTTCCTGATGTTTTGTTCTTTAATTGGCAGAGAAAACAACACCTACCCTTAGCTAGTATCATAATAAACTTATCTCTACAGTTATATTGGTGGTTTAATTTTTCATTCATCTCCAATGAATGTTTCTTTCTTTTCATCTGAAGGACAGAGACACTCCTGGAGAGCCGGCCTGCATCATACAGGCTATGTTCAGTCTCACTGGGCATAGTCTGCTCCAAGAATCTTAACAACTAAACATAATACTGTTTGTTCCTAACACCCTTCCTGGCATGCTTGGATTTTCTGCATGGTAATGAAATGAATCATATACACTTAAGCAACAGAGGGTTTTGAAAGTGTAAAGCAAACCAGACAAGTACAAATGGTCTCTCCTCCACTGAGCAGTGTGGAATGTTCTGCTCTGTTCCTCCCTCAAACACAACAGTCATGAGAAAACAGCCTTCTAATTAAATAAAGGGAAACAAATACTTCTTGTTTCTGAATTCTTGATTGAAGAATTTTTCTTCACAGACCTTTTGCCCAGGCTAGCTACAAACCATGAGCCTCAGATCTCATCCTTCTAGTAGCTAAGATCATAAGTATAAGCCATTGGCACTTGGCACAAACAATGAATTGGTGCAGTAAGTGTGTTTGGCTGCCCCTGATCTCTGTAGTTCCCACCTGCCAATCAGGCCTGAGTTCAAAAACTGTCATACGCATTCACCTTCATCCTTCCTCTGTGATGATCTCCTTACGAAGACCACAAATGGCCAAATGCAACTGGGGTGTTGTATAAAGGTCATGTTGTGCTTCTCCATGCAGGGATGCATCTATCAGGCTAGTGCCTGATTATGGTCCACTTAAAATGATCTGTTGTTCCATAGGGTCCTGCTCATCTCTGCTACACAATGTCCTTTGCATTTACAGACCTTTTTCAGTATGAGCTTGAACTCAGGGGCTCAGATCCTTGGTTAGCTTCCTGCCCACTGCTCAGCTGGTGTGCTACCATTTTAGTAATGACTCCACTTCCATCTTTTTGCTAGTTAATTGGAGATAAGTTTTGGATTTGTCTGTCTGGGCTGGCTTTGACTCACAATCCTCATATTTCAGCTTCCTGAATAGCTAGGATTATAAGCATGAGCCACTGGCTCCTGATTAAGGACCTTCTTATTTAAACCCAGATCTAATGTCGCAGATTAAGGTACCCAGAAAAACTCTCTGGAGAGGAAATCTGTGTCTCCTGATAGTCTATGACTATCACTGATTCTGTCCTCACTAAGAACCCTTTTTCCATGCTCTTGTAGCCTGAAGAACTATGAAGTTCTGCCTGGTCTCTGGCCCACCAACCTCCACTGGCATATTCCCTCCAGGAGGCTGTGGCTCTGTCCTGAATAGATACCATGGACTTTGATACCATGAATGTGTGGCACAAAAACTCCAACTATAAGAACTCATCAAAGGCAAAACAGGAATGCAGGTTGGTTTAAAATGTCATTCCTCTGAACATTGGTAAGCCTTAGCTTAGAGTAAACACCTTGGTGCTCTAATTAGGATTTCAGTTTTTAAAATCATGTGCATATTTATAGAAAATGTGGTTGATCAATGCAATCCATCATCTAGTTCTTCTGGCACTTGGCTAAAGAGTTTCTTCTAATGTTAGGTAAAATGAGGCCAGCAATGATGTCATGGGAAAATTGGGAGGATTTCTAAGTTTCTAATCTTTGTCTTGAAGTACAGCATGCCATCCCTTGGTATAAAATCAGAATATTTTACCTGCTGTTATGAAAAGTTCCTGAAAAGGTCTTACTCCTATATCTCTCTGGGTGAGGTATGGGGAGAGTAAGATACTTTCCACACATGTAGCATTGGGATAGTCATCCCATTGCAGGTGGCCCAATGAAAGCTACCCTCATCAGGCTATCTAGCAACCCCACATATTTTCCACATGATCAAGCTCTCTGACTCCTGGGTGTAGAGATGAAAGAGCAAAAGAAGAGATGCTTACACATTCATGGTTGTTGTGGCACTGTTCACAATAGTTAACATACAGAAGCAGTTTTTGTGCCTATCCATGGATGAATGGTGTCATATGGGAACTCAATCATGAGAAAACAGAGAAGCTACATTTTGAGAGGCTGAATTGGGAATCTTTATTAGAAAGCCAGGGACTGCAGGTAAACTCCTGTCTGAAAGACCTGCCACCCCTTGTAGACACTTAACATTGTTAGAAAACTAGGCCATGACAGTCGTAAAGCGAAGAAAGAGCAGAAAACCAATATCAACTAACCAGATCAACTCCAGTGGAGAGCTAAAGTGAGATGCCACGATGACCTGAGGAGATCTCTGAGAAACCAGGCATTGGGTAATGGCCCCTGAGCTGATCCAGACTTATATAGGGATCAGGGGCAGGAGGCAGGGTCACAGGAAACTCAGAGTCTCATGAGTTCAAGGCACAGGACTGACAGGTCCAGTAACCTACATTTCAAGCCCCTGCTCTGGCCTCTAGAAATTCAGGAACACATCACCTGGGTGGGGGGACTTCACCTGTTTCTACCATGAACACAAGATGGCACCAGTTAAACCCAATTCCTTATCATCTACCATGTGGCCAAGATGGTGCTGGTTAGACCCAGTATCTTTATTTTGTCCCCAGTGGTTTTATGTACATGAAATCAAATAATTGATTTCTCAGTGAAAGAGCAGCATTGGGCCCTTAGGACCAATGACCTAGCCAAGTTACATTAAACAAAGTCTACAAAGCAGCTCATCTGTAAAACAACATGTTTTTTCTCCTATTGCTGCCCAGATACACATATAGTTAGTAGACTTGAAGCTTAAACATAACCAGAAATCCTTTCTTAGGTTATCCTGGGTAAAGTTTACAAATCTATGTACCACAAAAAGAATGTCACCCAACAAAAGTCTTCATTCCAGTAGATACAAAATGGTGTGTGATGGAGCCAGGCAGGGGTCCTGTCTACTTTTACCATGGTGGGGGTGGTCAGGATGATAATGTAGGGTTCCTTCCTCATGGTTGCAAGGCCATTCTTGATAACTTCTTAGCCAAAATGGAATCTTCAGTTTGGAAGGGATGGGCTGGATCTAGGCTAGGCAGCAGCATCTCCCAACCATTTATACATCTCCTGCTGAGTTATCTGCAAATTCTGTAGAGACTTAAGGAAACATTATTAACTTAACCTAAGGCAGGAGCCTGACTTTTATGGAATCTATTTCCAAATATTTTCCTGGTTGCTTCTGGGCCCCACATGTTTTCAAGGCAGCTTTTAGACAGTGACCTGGGGCAATGTACCAGGGCAACAACTTTTGCTAACCAGATTTTCTCCAATGAGGCTGGGATTTCCTGGGCAGATATAGAGGACTTGGGCTTATAACATCATCTCTTACCTAGTACAGCCTCCACTCTTGTTACCACTGTTTCCCATGCCTCTTCCTTTAATCTATCCTGCCTGATTTTTTCCAAAAATGACTTCATTCCCTTGATCTTAAAATGAGTTGATGTGTGAAGATCCATCTTCTGTAACTTCTTCAAGCTGAATAGGATCATTGAAGTTTATCCTATTTTGCCAAGGAGTTGCTAAAATCAGATGTCATCAGAACCAATTTTTACTCAAAATTAGAAAGTACATATAACATTTAATTTCTAATAACTGCACAGACTTCTCCTTAGGCTACAATAGTGTAACCTGTTTAGCACTCTGATTTGTAAAAACATTTTCCTGGCTTCCCGGGGAACCTGACCTTTGGTGACCATTACAATGCATAGCAGCAACCTGTGAATGTTACCAGACAGTGCAATAGGGACACAATCTCAGGTCCATGCCCCACTGGGTACAAACTCCTTTTCCTGAACTGTTGAATTTATGCTGCTAGTGCCATCCCAAAATTCACTGCCAGTTAGGGCTTTGAGCAGATACTCAGAGCTGGGAATTTAAACTATCCCCTATTTGACAAGAATAGATTTTGCCACTCACTATAACTGATGACTGTTAGGGAAGGGTGTCAGTTTCCTGCCCAGTTAAAAAGTAGACTGACATGGTCATTAGATAGGCAGGCTAGTAAACTATTTTCTGATAACCTCTGTCTCTGATTACTTTTGATGGGCCAAGTACAAGTGACTCCAGGATCTGACACTATCCTTTCTCATCTGAATAGCATCTTTCAATTATCTCTCAATGCTCCATCACTGCCAGAACAAGCTTTGTCCCAAAGGTGTCTTTTCCAGGCTGTGACAATGCTGCCTTTGGTGTTTCCCTCCTTGGTCCATGGCTGGTCTTGAAATCAAGACCTTGATGCAGTCCTGTGCTCTCATGCTCAAGGTTAGTACGCTATTGCTTTGAGCCACAGCTCTACTTCTAGCATTCTGCTAGTTAATTAGAGACAAGAGTCTCAAAGGGACTCTTCTGCCTGGGCTGGCTTTGAACTGCAGTCCTCAGATCAAATGAGTATTTGTCAAAAGCCCCTTTACTCCACTTGAAGCTACAGAAGATCAATAGAAATAGTGTTTAAGCATGGCTTACCTAGATCTTATTAAGAATCAAGGTTGCATCTGTGGGTCTGCCCATAATTGTTACAGAAGATCTATAAAGACAAAATTGAAACAGCAATTAAATTTTAAAAATTGCTAACTGAATATAGGATACTAACTGAAACCATTGTTACCAAGTCAAATCTTTGTGATTACAATGAAGAATGCAGAAAAAAGACATTGTATCCAAGGCAGTTCCCACCCTTGAGAAACAGATACTACAAAGAAAAAAATAATTGACATAAGCACATACTTAAGTGAACTGCAGTAGTCCCAATTTCCCTTTTTTCCAC
The DNA here is from genome assembly GCF_019054845.1 of Dipodomys spectabilis. Lineage (NCBI taxonomy): Eukaryota > Metazoa > Chordata > Mammalia > Rodentia > Heteromyidae > Dipodomys > Dipodomys spectabilis. Next base: position 15,520,354 of record NW_024871042.1, read on the forward strand.
TTTGAAACAAGCATTTAGGACAATTCTGCACCTGTCCATAGATGAATGGTGTTATATTGGAACTCAGTCATGAGAAAACAGAGAAGCTACATTTGAAGAGGTTGAATTGGGAATCTTTATTGGAGAGCCAGTGACTGTAGGTAGACTCCTATCTAAAAGACCTGCTATCCTTCGCATACACTTAACGTTGTTAATTTCCCTTATCTATGAATTTATTTCTGATTCCCTTTCTGTAGCCTTTATTTTTTTCCTAATCTTTTTATCACTTCATATTCCATTGCTTAATTTGTATTAAAAATAATGCTTTAGAGAGCCAGGCACTGGTGGCTCATGCCTGTAATCTTAGATACTCAGGAGGCTGACATCTGAGGATCATGGCTCAAAGTCAGCCTGGGCAGAAAAGTCTGTTAGATTCTTATCTCCAATAAAACCCCAGAAAACCAGAAGTGGCACTGTGGCTCAAGTGGTGGAGTGCTAGTCTTGAGATGAAGAGCTGAGGGACAGTGCCTAGCCCCACAACTAACAACAACAACAACAAAAGACTTACAGTTCACAAAAGAAATACTAAGTTTAACTCTACATTTATATATTTGGGTCCTGAAGGATGCCTAACAAAATCTGCTTCTCATAAAGTTGGTCTGCTGCTGCTGAGCAGTGGCCTAGCCATTATGACAGAGTTGAGGAAACCTTATCCTAGAGCCCTGGGAGTCTGGGCTGAGCTCTCCATTGAACGAAGTGAAATCTGCACATGCATGGCTCAGGGACACAACCATTGAGACTAGCAGGAGTCAAGCAGGCCCTGCTCTTCAGCTGCTATGAAAGGTCAGGCTTACTTTGGGAAGCAGAGCCAAGAATAGTTAAAGGCTGTTCATTTGGGCGCCATGGTTCCCAGAGGGAGCTATTCTGGGAGGGAATGCATAGTTTACAACATGCAGGCAATGGAAGCTGTCTGAGCGTCAAAACAGGAGTGGTGTCTTATTCCTCTCTTAGAAAGTCACCTAGTGCTTACAGCATAACGACCTCAGTAGTACCTGTGAATGAATAAGAAACAGAACTCAGATCACCTTCAACAAAAAGTAAAATATATCTCTTAAATGGCCAGTCACCTTTTTTATAAAGAGTTGTTCAAAAAGAGTATTAATTTATTTTAAAATACGTTGTTAGCATATAAAAGTATGTGTGTTTACATGTGTGTACATGTGTGCAGGTCTTGGGGCTTACACTGAGAGCCTTATGCTTTCACTTGGCTTTTTCACTGAAGGCTAGAGCCCTGCAGGGTAAGCCACACCTCCACTTCCAGCTTTTTGCTGGTTAATGGGAGATAAGAATCTCTTGGCCTTTTTAATTTTTTTTTCCAGTCTGGCATTGAACTGTGATCCTTAGATCTCTGCCTCCTGAGTAAGCAGGATTATAGAAAGGAAACACCAACACCCAGCTTAACAATTCTACAAAAGGGTTTTATTGGCAAGGTGTTCTTGTGGGGGTGGGAGCCTTTATTTGCCAAAGGCCATTTGGATATTTATAAATGTCATTATTGATTACATCAAATTATTATTATAGACAGCCAGCTATGAACAGCCAAAGCAAAAGATACACACATGTCTGTCCCATTGTGTACCAGTGATTTTGCTGGACTAATACAGCCCATCGGCTCCAAGGATGCTCTCTGTCCTATACTGATACCATTTTATCTACCCACTAAAGAATTAAGAAGCAGGAATACGTTTCAGGTAAACAGAGTAAGTTTATTTGGAAGTGAAAGGAAAGCTGTGGAAGAAAGTAGGGAAACCCTCAGTCTGGAGAGAGCTGTCTAAAGAAGAGACCCATAGAGTGCTCTTGGAGGCTGATTTTATAGTATGATTCCTAGAATTTTGTGCTGATGGCTTGATGGTATGTGAATATACCACCCTAGCTCTTTTTATTGGTTGAGTAGGCACCCAAGACATTACTGAAGGAGAAGGATTTGAGTAAGAAGAAGCATTTCAGAAGTAGCCTGATGTACTATGGGAACAAGAAAGGCCATTATGGGATACAAGTTATTATCCATGTGTTACATCTGCCATGTTTTTATTTTATCCCAATCTATCAAACAGTTCCTTCCCTCTCCCTCCCCCTCCCCCTCCACAATGCTGTTGGTCACACACATAGTTTCCTTCTTCTAGCTATTAGCTAACTCTGACTACCTGGCATAGAGTTAGTACACTGTAGGCCTTATCCTCAGCAGATAATCATAGGTAAGCTATGGTTCACAGTTCCAAGAAGAGGCCTTGGATTTCAATCCTCCTTGTGTGCCTTTTTTTCCAAGAAGGATTTTAAAATTCAAAACATGTGGTTTGAATTAGATATTTAATAAATCTATACTACTAATCATCTTTCTTTCCCTGTTGCATATAAGGCTAATACTCTGAGGTCATTTTCATCTGGAAATACATTTCTAACATTCTCATTGAGGTTAAAACTATAAAAGACATTTTGTCTTTTTTGTAGGTGTTTTGTAAATGGCTCTGGAAACATTAACCAATTGAGGGCTCATCCGAAGGATAAACATGCTCATGTAATCACATTCACAATTATGAAAGTATAAGTAGGTGCATGCAAATTGTAGCTTTTAACATAATTTTCAAGTAATTATAGCTCTGTTGCATTTTTCATGTGCTTGATTCAGATCATTACTGGGATTTCTTAGAATAGGGTGGCAAAGGTTTTGCCAGAAAGCACTTTATAGTAAATATTTCATATTTTCTACTGCAATCAATCAACACCGCTAAATGAGAACATCAGAAACTGACATGAAAATGAATGATTGTACTGTGCTACAAAACAGCATGCATACCCACTGACTCACTGAAATTACACATAACTTGTATGAAATATTACAAATATGATAAAATATTTCAAAATGTTCTTTTCTAGCTACTTAAATATTACACAATTATTAAATTAAAATTATTACACATGAGTCACCTAGAACAAAGAGGCAGGCTAGATTGGACTCTGTGCGTGGTAGTTGGCTGCCATAGACTTCTTCAGTTACAACACCAGTAACTTGAGTTTGTATCTTCTACCTCTGCAGGTGACTGAGTCCATTCAGATCAGTCAACGGTACCTTCTATCACCTGAAGCCACACACCCATTCACACTGTTCTTGGCTGTTACCCTACATTAGGCCCAATAGTCACATATCTGGTACTTAGGTGTCCCATTTCAGTTCTAGAACAGAAAAGTAAAAGCTACATTTTTGGCAGTAGAATCTGCCATCATATAGCCCCTTAAACGGATCAGATCCTGCAACCTAGATGCATAGCAAGGGTTTCTCTCAATGGGACAAACTTCAAGTAATGGGAAATTTCAATTAATGGGAAACAAATGCTAGGAATAAAACAAACTTTCCTTCTGCCTTCCATGGTTTCCTTTTATTCTCCTTTTCCTTTCCTTCTCTTTCTTTTCTTTTTTCTTCCCTTCCCTTCCCTTCTTTTCTCTTCTCTTCCCTTTTTGTGCCAATACTAAGGTTTGAACGCAAGGTTTCACATTCTTGCTCAGCTACTTTACTCAAGTCTGACAATCTACTACTTGAATCACATCTCCACTGTCAACTGCTTTTTTTTTCCCTAGTTAATTGAAGATAGGGTCTCTTAGATTTGTCTGCCAGCATTGGCTTCAACTATGATCCACAGATTTCAGCCTCCAGAGTAGTTAGAATTGGCAGGCATGAGCCACCAGTGCTTGGCTAGTGCTTGTTTATTGTACAAATTCTTGTGAGATATGCCAACCTCTGAGTGGAGCCAACTTATAATGCATATCTTCTTAATCATTCCTAAGATTTGCTGTCTCATTTTCTTTTTCTTCTACTCCTGCCCTAGGTTTCCATTTCCCAAACATAACACCAAATTTAATTCCTGCCTTAGACCCTGTTTCTTAGAAAATGCATCTAGAAATATTCATAAGAACACATACAGAAACTTACTAAGGGTCCCGATCCTAAAAGGACTATCAGTCTCCATGTTTAAGAATCAGAACAGGAAATTCCAAATTCAGCCAGGGCTAGACAGATAAACGCAATACATGAGACAATAAGTCAGGACAAAATGCAGAGGCATATGAACTGAAAAGAAAGGAGAGATGATGCAACCCTAACTGCTCTTATGGAGGAATGTGGGTTCACTTTCACCAGGTTTTCTTATTTATCCAGAACAGTTGTTGACTGGGAATTTGGTGTGAATTTTCCTTATTTTTTAATGAAATAATTTTCAAACTTGAAATTGTATGCTGTAGTTTACTTTGTGGGCTGGAGTGATTATAATAACCTCTGGCTTGGAGTTTGGAAAGAGGAAGTATGCACTGAAATCTTATAAAATGGAAAAGAGCAATCAACAGGAAAGCCATCACTGAGTAATGACTATATGTGGTATGGCTCCTCTCTCTTATCAGTTTCCTGGGAAAACCGAGTATACAAAGAGTCACTATTGAGATTAGTGGACTCTGTATGGTTTCTCAAATTACAAAAAATAGCCTTCTTTTTTTTGGAAAAGTATATGCTTTCAGTCATGGATCAAGACAGAAATTGGCCATTGACATCATCCTTTTCCAGTCTCACACCCAGTGTTTGACTACCCTGTCACATTCTCTAAAAGAGGTGTCCTTGCTTGAAAATTGTTGTGGCTTAGATGGTATCTACCTTCCAAAGGCCTATGCATGAGAGGTTAGGTCCTCACAAAGTGCTGGGAGTTTGGAGATCCTTTGAGGGTTGCAACTTAGTGGGAGGTCTTTAGGTCACTGAAGAGGCACAGTTGAAAGGGATTGTGGGATTCCAACCCCTTCGTGTATATCTTTGGGTTTCTATTCCAGCTCCCACCATGAGGTGCTGCCTTGTAGTAGCCCAGACAATGGGGTCAGTCAGTGAAGGACTAGAATCTTCAGCACTTTGAGCCTCCAATTTATGTTTTATAAGTCATCTCAAGGATTTTCTTATAGAGACAGAAAGCCAGAAAGCTGACTCTCTCTCTCTCTCCCTCTCTCTCTCTCTCTCTCTTTCTCTCTCTCTCTCTCTCTCACACACACACACACACACATTGCTGAAAACCACCCAAAGCATTTTATGTCATATTTATATTTATATGAATATTGCATTTGGCTTGCATTTATTTCCTCTATTTTTCAGGTCTTTGAATTTATGTTTATCCCCAGGTAATGCATTTTAAATTCTCCCATTCTAAGTAGGAGTCCTTTAATATTGGAAACAGTTACCCTGCCTCATAAAATTTCCTTTCTTTCCTGTCATTTTCATAGTCTCAGATGGATGTGTTTTGCCATCTGCTCCTGTGCCATTCTTCAACCCTAAACTTGTATTTTCTATCTTATTAGAACTCTCAAATCTTCCTTCTTTTTTGTTTTGTTTTGTTTGCTGTTTTTGTTTTTTGCTGATCCTGGGGCTTGGACTGAGGGCCCAGGTACTGTCCCTGAATTTCTTTTGCTTATCTGGTGCTCTACTACTTGAGCCACAGTGTCACTTCTGACCTTTACCTACCTGGGCTGGATTTGAACTGCAATCCTGCTCTCAGCCTTCTGAGTAGCTAGGATTACAGGTGTGAACCACCAGCACCTGGCTAAATCTTCCTTGTTTTCAAATTTTATTTTACTGTAAAGATGCTGTGCAAAGGGGTTACAGTTACATGAGTAAGGCAATGAGTACATTTCTTATTGAGCATTGTTACCTCTTCCCTTGTTGTTTTCCCATTATCCCTTCCCTCCCCCACCTTAAATCTTCCTTCTTTTAACAACCCTTCTAAACATTCCTAGTTTCTTCCCAGTATATGAGTCCTCATGACTTGGTTTCCACACCTTTCCCTACAACCTTAAAGTTGAATTATACATGCTTTTGACTGTGTGAATCTGCTTGGGCTTGACACTTTCAAGGTAAATTTCCAAGAAGAACTTTCTCAGTGAGACTTGACTGGTATAGAGTAAAATGGAGTGATCAGTTTCTGTATTCAGAATATTCCTTCTTGATTAAGTGTTCACTAGCTTTTCAGGATAATACTTCCAAGTGCCAAACCTATGAAATATGACCTCATAGGAAAGAATATTAGTTATTTTTTTGAAGTTATGCTTTTTTCTGAGTTAATTTCATACCTACTGATTTATGTTTATCCATACTTTCTCTTTTTTCCTTGTCTAGTTATTTTTATTTTGTTTTAATGTACACATTTTTCAATATGTACATGCTTGAAAGTATGCCTAAAAATGGTATTAGAAGGGAGATGGAATATAAAAACATAAAAAATACTATAACCAATCATTTTTTATTTCTTACAGTTACAAGGAGCAATATTGTTTTCTCAAAACCAGCCCAGATCAAAGTTCCACATTTCAGTATTCTTTGCAGTCAACTATTGATCTTTTGCTTGCCAAAATGAACCCCATGGAGATGAAACATGCTGTTTATTTAACTGTGTCTGTGTGTGTGTTTGTGTATGCACCTATCTATCTATCTATCTAACTTTCTATCTTCTCTCTCTATATGTATACAAATATACATAGACATAAACAAAAAAAGTAAACATATGTTCCTTGAAACATTATTTTGAAGCTGGCAAAATTTTCAGCTAACACTTTCCCTGCTTCAGAATGGATATTTATTGCCATCTGCCAGGTCCTGTTCTTCAACTCTATGATTATGTTTTTGTGATTTAATCTTATCAGACATATCAGGAGTTCCATCTTGCCTAAATCAAATCACTTGTTTGATAAACAGGTCAACCTCAGGACCAGGAACATTGGTGGACTCTGATCTAAAATTCAGGTGGAAGTAAGTAGGGCTTGACCTAGAAACAGAACTACTAACAGTGATAAATATTATCCTTATGTGCATTACAAATTTTGACCTTTCACAATTATGGACATGAGCTAAGCAGTTTATGTATGGTTACTGTTGCTAAGTCTGGCACTGGAGGTTAAAGTCAGCAAGCCAAGAGTGCACAGGAAACATAGACATGAAGTGTGGGAGAGCCAAGCTCCCAGAGGATGGCCTGGAACCTGAATCTGCAAACTGTGACTCCCTCAGCCTCTGCTTGAAGCTTCTAGTTTCCAAGATTCCAGATGCTTCAGGAAAAACAAAGGCTTTAGGATGCTGCTAATTAGGTGTCTGACTCTGGCCAGAGGTCTGGTGAGAGCAGAGGGAGAGGCTGCCTAGCTTTTGTACAGGACCAAATGAGGAGGGCCAGGAAGCAGTCACAGGATCTGAAGCAGTGACATTTGCCCTGGTTTTATGCAAGCACCTATCTTCAAAGCATTCAAAGTACATAGTTGCTTCCAACAATAGTGGCTCACCTCTGTAATTCTGTTACTCAGGAGGCAGAGGTTCTGAAGCCAGCCAAAGCAAAGTCCTTGATACTCCCATTAAATATCAAAAAGCTGTAAAAGGAGCAGTGACTCAAGTGGTAAAGCTCCAGTTTTTGACTGGAAAAGCCGTGAGAACACAAGTCTCCAAGTTCAATACACACATACACAGAACGAGAGACAGAGACAGAGAGAGAGAGAGAGAGAGAGAGAGAGAGAGAGAGAGAGAGAAAGACCCTTAGTCTGCTTTCCAATTCTGTCGTGGGAGACACAGATTCAGAAATAGAGGATGCTGTGGGGGTGAGGAAAAAAATGACAGCCTTTCTCAAGTTCCTGTTTCTGGCCTCCCCTCCCACTCAGGCTGCCACATGGGTCTCAGCAGCTCCCAAGTAAACAGTTCCAGTTTCCTGCCTTTCTCGAATCAGGGTGGCAGGGGCATGTGACCACCTCTGCAGCAGCCTTCCTGTGTTGACAACAGTGTTTGTTCTTCCCATCTCCCCAGGGAGAAATTGCCTTATCTTTTCTGTGCAATGTATTTGGGAAAACACATTTTTTTTTTATTTTTAAGGATTTTATTATGTTCTTCTGAAGACCAAAAAAGAAAGAAAGGAAGAAAGAAGGGAAGAAAGAAAGAAAGAAAGAAAGAAAGAAAGAAAGAAAGAAAGAAAGAAAGAAAAGAGTGGCTTAAGAAAAAGAATCAACAGGTGGACCTGTTGCAACAATGAGAAGTACAAATTGTCATGTCAAAAACGAGCTTTACAATATCGGTGGGGGGGAAGGGGGGGAAGGATTGGATGGGGGAGGAGGGGGAGAGGCTGGGAAGGGAGGTGAAGGGAAAACAAAGGAGGAGGCTGCAATGCTTGGTAAGAAATGTATGCATTATCCTGCCCATGTAATTGTAACCCCTCTGTACAGTATGTTCACAAATAAAATAAAATTAAAAAAAAAAAGAAAAAGAAAAAGAATCAAGGGCTGAGAAGGTAGCTTGGTGGTAGAGTGCTTGCCTTGCATACATGAGGCCCTGGGTTTGATTTCTCAGCACCACATAAGCAGAAAAAGCCAGAACTACGGCTCAAGTGGTAGAGCGTTAGCCTTGGGCTGAAGAGCTGAGGGACAGCGCCCAGGCCCAGAGTGCAGACCTCACAACTGACCAAAAAAAAAAAGAAATAGAAATTCCTCCTGCATATCAACAGAAGGGTTACTTTGGTAGTGACTAGTGATGCAACTCAAATCATTTTGTGCACTAAAATGTGGTATTTGAGACATAAAGACAAACAGAGGGACAAAGCAAAATAATAATTATAATATAAAATAAATAAAATATAATTATAATGTATACAATAAATATTATATAGCATATCATATATATATGTATATATAGTATATTATATACATGTGTACATATATCCTTATATACATTTATATATATATATATATATACACACATACACACACAAGCAGGCTTTCTGTATTGCTAGCACAGAATCTCTCTAAACAAGAAGAGAAAATACTTCTGATTATTTTGCTTTATCCCTCTCTTTGTCCATATGTACACATATATATGTATATATGTGTATACATACACATAATAATATATAATAATGATGTTTTTAGTTATAAGCATATCATTATTATAATAATATACATCTAATTATATAATTATAAAATATAGGTAATACATAGAATAAACTAGAATTTGTAGGGGTTAGCCCAAGAGGTTTATAATAAGCTTCAATATGCACTAAAAGGTAGATTAAAACTGGACATTATCATTACACAGTAATTATTTGTTTGGAAGGGTCCTTGACTCAGGTCTTGTTGCTTAGGACAATGGATTTCGTGGGAAAGAAGTCTTAAAAAACATGTATTTTCCCATTGCAAGGAAATTTGTCATTTATTCTGTGTTCCAATTGCCATCTTCCTTTTCATTCATAACAGGCCAATAAAGAGCAGTTGGAATTTCCTCTGTGTTGCATGGTTCTGTGATAATTGATCCTTGCTTGGTCTTTTCTGTGGAGCGAGTGGGGCTAGGCTCAGATGGTTAACTGAATAGAATGTTGTATTGGTCTATTCCAAGCCTTCATTGTAGAGTAAGGTTACATGTAAGTTTTCATGTTTTTCTTCCTTTTTAAAAAATTTAATATTTTTTTCTAATCGTGGAGTTTGAACTCAGGGCCTCATACTTGCAAAGCAGCTGTTCCTCTATTTGAGCCATACCTCCAGCCCATTTTGGTTTTATTATTTTTTCAAATATGGTCTCACTCTTTGTCTAGACCAGCCTATTTATGCTTCTGATGAAGCTGGGATAGCAGGTACATGCTACCATGCCCAGCAGTTTTTATAGTTTGAATGATAATCTTGTGAACTTTTTAGCCTACACTGGCCTTAAACTGCAATCCTCAGATCTCAGCCTCCTGAGAGTAGCTAGTCATGCAACACTGTGGCCAGCTAAGTTTTCACTTTTGAGGGAAAGTTGATGAATCAGTTATACATTTGTATGTGTGTGAATTTAGTGTCTTATTATCCATAAAGTAAGTCCAGATCTCAGTGTTTAGTAAGCATTTGTATAATAGCTTATTATGCAAAAAGCATTAGGTTCTATCTGTTTGGCAGTACAGTGAATCTTTTAAATTTTCCTAAATTACTACTGAGAGAGTCTCAAGATGAATCAAAGCAGAAGAAAATTGCAAGTAGGGGTAAACACAATAGATTTGGGAAACTTAGAGAAGAAACTTATTAACTAGAGAAAGAAAGTTATTTGTTACTAAAGAAATTTAGTAACTAGAGAAAGCCTTATCAAGGTAAAAACCTTATTAGGTTGAACCTTGAGGTATAAGTAGAAAGACAAGGACTCACTATACTTGTTTAAAAGACTCATGCTATCATTAGGTATACCCTACAACCCCTTATTTCTTCTTTACCTCCTTTTTCTTATTTTAAGATATGTGGAAAGATTTCTTAGGACGGCTTTTGTCTGCTAAAGTCTTAAGCAGACTATAGGAGAAGAGTGATACCCAATTAATATGCATACGTGATAATGGAGCCAGGAATGTTGAGAGAATGAGTGGGGTTGGGGAAGAAAAATGCCAAGAGACATGGATCAAGATGCTTTGTACTCACAAATGACATGTTAAATTGATACTCCTTTGCTCAATTATTTCAAGATAAAAAAATAACAAAAAGGAGTAAAGCCTAAGATCTAGTACCCATGCTAATAAATGTTGAGCACTTACTTTCTGTCATGCATTTGGGGTAGACTTCACCAGTAACCTGAAAGGAAGGCACTGTAATGATGGCCATTGGAAGCTTCAACGATCAGGTAACCTTCAGAAGATGTAGATACTGGGTAATGGCACCTGGATGCAACTATGTCACCTTCTGGGGGACTGGATGGGCCAGTTATCCAGTTCCACATTTCAGGTGGATCTGAAATGTGCTGTGTCTCTTGTCATCTGGGACACTTAACCTTCTAGGTGTGACTTTGCACTAGTGAGTCACTTTGCTTTCATTCATCCTGCCATGGCCATTCACTGTGGGGGTGCCTTTTTGCCAATTTGCTACTTTGCTATGAAAATTTAATTCTTGTCCTAGTTCATCTCCTTAAAGCTTCCTGCTTTTTGTCTTCTGATTTATAACAAGCATCATTGAGTATTAACATTTCTAGTGATTTTTGTCTCAGGTTTTATTTTCTAATTTTTTCTTTTGTGATACTGGGGTTTTGAACTCAGAATCTCATACTGGCTAGTTTGGTACTCTACTATTTCAGCCATGCCTCTCCAGCCCTATTCTTAGCTTGCAATTGTATAGACAGAGTTCAGTAAATTTTGAGGCTTTGAACCAAGATCCTCCAGATGTCAACCTCCTGAGTAGCTAGGATTATAGGCATGAGCTACCAGTATCTTGCTAGAAGTTTTCCAACTAACAGAAGAACACTTGCAGCAATCTGTAAGCCATTGTGAACACATTCTTATTCTATGCTTGAGAGGGATGTCTCAGGACATATTCTGATCCAAGAGTGATTTTCTTAGATATTCTTCCAAAATAATGGTCTTTCTTTGTAAAGCTCTATTTTCTACATGATTAAGTAACTCAGATTGCAAGTCACTAACACCTTGATTATTAATTTCCTATCCTCTATCATTCCTTTTAATTCCAGAACCTTACATATATTAAGAAAAAGCAAATCCTGACTCTGCTTTTTATCAGTTGGCTAATATCTCACTATGTGATCAGAATAGATATTAGAATTATTCCAAAGTCCATGAACCTTCCACTAGACTGAAAAATCTTACTTTGTGAGATCTAAGAACTATATTTTTCAAAAGTTTTATGCAGAAAATAGTGTTATTTTTCTTTGGAAAAAAACAAATTTTGTTCTGAGTCCAGGATAATTTAACTCCATTAACACATAATGGACTCAGGCCTAAATATTTCTCTTCACTAAATATCATTGGCCTATGCACCTGGCCCTATATTTCACTTCTCCTGGCTTAAACTGTCTGTTGTCTTGAAGGTAGAAAATTACTACTATTAATTACAAGGAATTGAGCTCTCCCAATGGGTGCATGGCCTACTTCATTTGTACGCAGCCATAGGCAGGAATAAATTATCACTTTATCAATGCACATGGTAGGGGACAGCCAAGTTCCTAGTACTGAATGCTGGAAACCACATACTGAATTATGCAGAATGCTGTAGCATTTTGTTTATGTGTACAGATGAGGAGAAAAAGGAGATGGAGAAGCATCCTTATTCTAGCCTAATAATGAAATAAGATAATTGGAAAGTTACTGCTAGAATTACTTCAAATATATGCTTCCACCGTCACACCTCAATGATAACCTCTTCCTGAGATGGTTTGGAGCCAGGTTATACATCCACACGTTATGATTGGCTCCCACACTCAGGGGTAAGCCAAAAACAACTTGAGCAATGTGCCTTACTGTTCCATGATAAGTCAGTTGAGTGACGCTTAATAAATATAAAATGAATAAAAATAAAGGAACTGACAAAATCATTTATTTTGATCTTTCCTGTGGGTCACTCTTTTAAAATATTAACTGAATTTGAAAAAAATGAATTTTTTAATCTGTTTTTTAATCAACTGAAACATTTCAGGATGTGTGTGTGTGTGAGAGAGAGAGAGAAAGAGAGAGAGAGAGAGTATGTGTGTATGTGTGTGTGTGTGTGTGTGTGTGTGTGTGTGTGTGTGTGTGTGTGTGTGCCAATATTGGGGCTTAAACTAAGGGCCTGGGTGCTGTACTTTATCTTTTTCAATCAAGGCTGGTGCTCTACCATTTGAGCCACAGCTCTATGTTTGGCTGTTTGCTGGTTATTGGTGGATATAAGATTATCACAGACTTTCTTGCTTGAGCTGGGTTTGAATTGTGATTCTCAAATCTCAGCCTCCTGAATAACTAGGATTATAGATATCAGTGACCAGTGACCAGCAATTTTAGGAATGTTTTAAACAAACATCTTGGGATAGAGTAAACCTAGAATTACATCTAAACAGAATAAAATAACAGTGGCCCAGATGAACATGGTAAAAATGATCTATAATTTTACAAATGGCAAAAACACTTCTATAAGAATTGTCTTCCTTCTAAATAAGAAAATCTCTAGCAAACCTGAAGTGGCAGAGGTCATTTTTTATGATGCATAAAGTGAAAATGGTTTTATAATTTTAGTTAGAAGTTGACAGCCTTCCTGGACTCCTAAAGAAGAGAATACGTTTTTGGTTTGTTTGTTTCTATACAGCAAATACTCTTGGTCAATTTTCTTTTTCTTTCTTTTTTCTTTTTTTTATTTGGTGCCAGTACTGGGCACTCTCCTACCTTTCTTGCTCAAGACAAGTGCTCTAACACTGGAACCACACTTCAACTTTCAACTTTTTGCTAGTTAATTTTAAATAATAAGAGCTTCACAAATTTTCTTGCCTTGGCTGGCTTTGAGCTATGATCCTCAGACCTCAGCCTCCTGAGTAGTTAGGAATATGGACATGAGCAACCACTGCTCAGCTTGGTCCACTTTTTTTTTTTTTTAACACTTTCCTCTTCTTGCTTTCAGCAACCCAGAGGTCATCAGAGTTGAATATAGTACCAGGAAATAGAGTTGGCCTGAGATTATGCCAGGAAACCCTACAGCTGAACAGGCACATGGCCCAGTGACCAGTACTGCAATTTCTTAAGCTGTGACATTGGATGTCACTTCTCAGATATCAACCACATCAGGAATAAAATGGAAATAATAAGTATTCTAGCTTCATGAAGTTATTAATACAATTCAGTAATTCAAATCACATAAAGCAGTTAGCACAGGGAATGTCTGACATGCTGAAAATGTTAATAATAACAGGAAAGGAATTGATACTATGGCTTTTAAGCAATCAAATAACCAAGTAATTCTTCAATAACATGGTAAACTCTAAGCTAGCCTAAGGCTTTGCTTTGGGAGTAGATATGTGCCATATTGTTTATAATTTTTTAAATCAGGGTATAATTACATACATTTCATGTATGGAATTTGATTAGTGGCTATGTGTAGAACTGTAGCCAATGCCCTAATCAAGAACATAGAATGTTGCTGTCATCCTGAAAGGTCCTTTGAATCTCTTTCTAGCCTGTACCCCATTCTTCCATAATGAACATTAGTTTGGTTTCTATCCCCAGAAACTACTTTGCCTAGTTTGAACTTCAGCACAAACATAATCATATAGTAATATTATTTTATCCTTTTATTCTGACCTTTTTAAGATCAGTATTTTTTTTTTAATTTTATTTTTGGGTCCAGTCATGGGGCCTGAACTCTGGGCCTGGGTGCTGTCTGTCCCTCAGCTCTTCAGCTCAAGGCTAGCGCTCTACCACTTGAGCCACAGTGCCACTTCCAGCTTTTTTCTTTTTGCTTATGTGGTACTGAGGAATCGAACCCAGGGCCTTGAGCATGCAAGGCAAGCGCTCTACCACTGAGCCACCTTCCCAGCCCAAGCTCAGTATATTTTTGAGACTTATCCATGCGACAGATATCAGTGAGTTGCTCTGTTCGTTCATCTTGAAACATTCCATAATGAAAATGTACTATAGATTTTGTCGGGGGCCTTTTATAGTGGGCATTTGTGTTTTCCTGCAATGTTTGCCATTTAAATTTCTTAAGTAAAAATGATAGGGGATATATAATTTTGTAGTCATTTTACATTAGTTAATTTCATTAATTTAATGTATTGTTTATATAGGGGGTTTAAACTGAATACCTCATGCTCTCACTTGGTATTTCTGCTCAGAATTGGAGCTCTACCACTTGAACTACACCTTTACTTTTGACTTTTTGCTGGTTAATTTGTGATAACCTTTCAGCTTTGTCTGACAGTATTGGTTTCAAACTTTGACCAATCTCCTGAGTAACTAGGATTCTAGGTGTGAACTGCCAGCACCCAATGTATATTTTGATTTTTAAAACATGAACTCGCTACTTAGCCCAGGTTGTCCTTGAACTAGTTATGTAGCCCAAACTGGCTCAGAATCCATCATTCTTCATTCATATTAGGCTAAGTATACAGTCGCTGTTTCAAAAACGAAAAAGAAAATGGTACACACGAGCCACTATGTTGAAAATGAACTATATAACTTGTGGGTGGGGATGGAAGGGAAAAACTGGGAGAGAGCCAGGGAATGGATGACACTGTCCAAAAGGAAACATACTCTTACCTGGCTTATGTAACTATAACCTCTTTATACATCACCTTTATAGTAACAATAAAAAAGAAAAAGGAAATAGCCTAGATAATTCCATACATCACATATATCGTTCTCATGGTCTTTATCATTTTTTATTCAAGTTGAGTGATACCTGTCTAATAAACAAAGGAACTTCAGAAAGGGGAAAGAAAAAGAACAGGCGAATAAGTACATCAGTAAGCCTAGAATGTAAATTTCAGCATGAAGCCATGGAGTTTGATTCTAAATTGGCCTACATCCAGACACAGATTGCTAGCATTCTTTGTGGCCTGGCGTATACTGAATGATTGCTTCATTCCTGTCAGTAGTATAGCTCCTCTTGTCCTGAGAGGACCTTCCTGCAGTGTGCTGGCAGACCCTTAAAAGAACCGAACTGTTCTTGCACTGCTTTGTATAAATGTTTGCATGTGTTACAGAATTTGGTCTTAGATTTTTCAACTGACTTATGATAGATAAAAACAAGTCAATAGGCTTCACCTAACTGCCAACCATGGGTTCGCATAGTTACCAAGATTTCTGAGTGAAGCTTGGCTCAAATCTATTGACAAAACAAGAAACAATAAGGTTTGAAAACTTGTTGGCAAACTGGAATCAGAATCATAATAAAGGGAATGCCACGGTGTCATTGGCTTAACTATCTTCTCATCCAATGGTATCAGGTGAGAAGTTGTCTCTAGCAAGGGTTTAAGGTCTCACTCATATCAAAATATAACTTCTCATTTCCCATTCAAAGGAATCCAGTTGAGGTAGTTCAGTGTGTATCTAAAAAAGGCTTATGTCTTGCAGATGCTCTTCTAGATTGCATTTTCTGTCTCAGAATTCTTCTTTCATGCATTTGTGCCTTCATTTCTGTCCAAAGAACATTTTGAGGGTAGAACCAGGCTATTTATTTTTTTGCTTTGTTGGATATTTGACTAGCTTATCATTATTTCATTTCATTTCATTTTGCTATTTATTTATTTTTGAGTTGTTAAAAACCAGTGGGATTTGGCTGGATTCTGTGGGGTATCATTCTCCTACCCCATCTCTCTCTTTCTTTCAAGTGAAGTGACTTGCTTCCTCATGATCTCATTCAGGCCAAAATTGGAACCTAAAGTTTGAGGCCAGATTTTTCTCTGACTCAGTTTCCTGTGTTCTGAAAGAAACTCCTTTCCCTACAGTAATTGTTATTCTTCTTTTGTTAAGACTTAAGTGGTGGTAAGGTAAATTCTCATGTTATCCCTTCACGTCAACTTGTGCCTTCTAAAATATTGGAAGTACTCCCACAAATGAACTGTGTTTCCACAATTTCCACTCATTTCACAGATGCAAGAAAACTAAAACACATCCTTTTGTGTATTACACTCATAAATACTTTCCCAAGGTCAGGAGCATTTGTGTCCGGGAAGTTTTAGTTTGCTAAAGAACAGGATGTTCTGATAAACTCAATATCTTGAGTGATTGTAGGTACCTACCAATGTTTTCAGTGTGAACGCCTCTATTCTTTCTCCAAAAGGAGCCAGCCCTGAGTCTTTCACTCCTGACATCTAACCCAAATTGTCTCTATTCAAGACCTTCAAGTAGTGGCACAATGATTCACAAATTGTGAGAGATGGAGATTGACATTACTTGAGTTGGAGGAAACTTTGCTTGCAACATTTTAAATTGTTTATGTGTATTAATTCTGTGTCTAATTCTGCTTTGATGGAAATCTTTCAGTTTACTTTTGCTTTGTTTTCCATCTTGCTTTACTTCTGTCATTATCATTCTTTCTCTCTCTCAGTGCTGGTCTTGGGTCTTGAACTCAGGGCTTTGTACTCTTGCTTGGCTTTTTCCTTTTTCTTTTTTTTTTTTTTTTACTCAAGGCTGGCACTCAACCAATTTGAGCCACACTTCCATTTCTGGCTTTTTGCTGGTTAGAGATAAGAACCTTGAGAATTTGTCTGGCTGGGGTGGCTGCTTTATTTTTATTTTTTGTGTGCCTGTTCTAGGGTTTGAACTTAGGGCATGGGTACTGTCCCTGAACATTTTTGTTCAGGGCTAGTGCTCTAAGACTTTAGCCATAGCCCCACTTCTGCCTTTTTTGTGGCTAATCGGAGAGAAGAGTCTTATAAGGCCTCCAAGCCTTGGTCCTCAGATTTCAGACTCCTGAGTAGTTAGGATTTTAGGCATGAGTAGTGGCACGGTTGACTTTGTTGAATCTCGATCGGCAGACCTCAGCCTCTTAATGAGCTAAGATTGATTACAAGTGTAAATCACCAGAATCTGGCTTCATTTCTCATTTTTATTTCTAGCTAGACTTCTAGGTGTGAGAAAAAGTCTTGTACCTCCTCCACCTTAACCATTTTCAGCTAGGGGTTCTTCCTCTTCAAGCTTCTCCTTTTGTGTGTGAAATTTGCCCAAGAAAATTACCTGGATTTGCCCAGAGATGCCCACTAAGATGTAAATGTTAGTACCTTCTTCTGTATCAGTATCAAATTGTAACCCATCTTGAGTAGTTTATGACCCTGAGCTTGACCAGTCTGAGTAGGTGGTCAGGGCTCACCGCTGTAGGGATAAAAGGAGAGAAGTGAGACTGTTCCCTGTGCTTGACAGATTGTAGCTCCTGGCTCCACCCTGCTGTGGAAGTAAATTTTGCTTTTCTGAGACAGTTCTTTGTTTCTAGGACTTTAGGTGTGACTCCAGTGAGTTCATATGTCTAACATGGGCTACTCAGTTTTTGGTTGCCTTTATTTGTTTATTTGTTGTGATGAGGAATATAACCCTTTTCTCTAACTGAAAGCTGATTGTAATTCAAGGAGTTTTTCTTCTAAGTTGAGGTTGCCTTATTTGCATATCTCACATGATTAGGTAATAGTGCCTTCATTTATTGAGAAGTTAGTTGATAACCTGTGAATAAAAGCCATATCAGCTGCTACTTCAACAAAAAATCTAAATATGTATAATTAATAAATCTATTAAGCAAGTATATAGGGTTCTCATTATGCAATAATTTTCTTTTTGAAATAATAATGAACTCAGGAAGTTGGCAGTTGATGTGGTTGTGACCTCATCATTTCACATTATCCAAGAGAGACTGGATTTGCAGAAATTATGGATTTTCCACATTTCAGAATCTGGCTCTGGTACCACGTCTTCCCGGTTCCTAAGAGTGATTCACTTGTGACTCAGACTTAGAAGATCACAACATCCACATGTTGCATCTCACAGGATCTGAAATCCAATAGGTGTAACCACAAATTCAATGTAGTTGAGATACTCTGTGCACATTGATTATATGTTTAAGGTTTGGTTATTTCCCTTATTAATAACCACCTCATAATATAATTATGGGCAAAAATAAAAATGTATGCAGAAACACATATAGCAGGTAAGATGTAGTAAAAATGAGAGCTAAAACCATCCTGAGAGTATTTACAAAGCAGAATTTGCAGAGAGATATATTGCTAAGGCTCATAGACCTTAGATAAGCCAAATTAAAGAAGCCAAATTAAATTTAGAAACTTTGTTGCATAAACATAGAAGAGCAGAGGCAATCAAATCTATTATGCAAATGTTAAATGAGTCAAATACTGGCAATCTAATGTGCACAGGATAAACACACCTGCCCCAGGACCACACAGGTGGAGATTGTGGGAAGGCCACCATCAATCCTCCAAATCACTGTCTGGTCATATTGCATGAATATAGACGCATGACCTTCAGTTACAAGACCTTTGAGTCTGGGAGGTACTATTATAGTCTTTGAATGATAGCCTCTCATGAAGACAGTCACACAGTTCTACAGTGATCCATTTGGGGTGGAAGAACATTTTTTATGGACTCTTATGTGTTAATCCAGTTAGGAGATTCAACATAGTAAGTATATTTCTATCTATATACATATCAAAAAAATGTAATAACTGAGCTGTTTCTCAGTGCACCTAAACTGAAAGGGATGGTGTGGTTCAGTGAAGGGAGGGGAAAATAGAAGAAAGGAGGGGAAGAGGCCCTTGGTGGTGGCAGAGGTTAAAGATCTGTGGAGACTGCATGGTTCTATATTACATCATAGACACAAAAAAATAAAAGCATAACTGGGTGTCAGTGGCTCATGCCTGCAAATCGAGCGACTCAGGGGCAGAGATCTAAGGACTGAAATTTAAAACCATCCCAGTAAGGAAAAGTCAGCAAGACTGCTATCTCCTATTACCACAGAGAGCCAGAAATGGAGCTGTGGCTCAAATACTAGGACACCAACCTTGAGCAAAATTAGCTCAGGGATAGCACTCAGGGCTCAAGTTCAAGACCAAGTAACCCCTCGCCCACCACACACACACACACACACACACACACACACACACACACATGATTTGAGAACAATCTAACATTTTTTTTCTTTTTATAAAATTTTATTGTAAAGATGCTGTACAGAGGGGTTACAGTTACATGAGGAAGGTAATGAGAACATTTCTTATCGAGCATTGTTACCCTGTCCTTTGTTTTTCTCCTACTATTCTCATGAAAGTGGAAGGCAGAATCAGTAGCACTGACTTTCCTTCTTAACCACATCCATGATGAGCTAGAATTAGCCTAGAAGCAAATTCGTTGAATGGGCCTTCTGTCATATGTTTTTATACACATCTACTTTATAATCATTCATTAAACTACTGTTTCCAAAAATGATTTTCCATTATCTTGGTATTATTTGGGCCAGAGCTTCCTAAGCAGGTGCTCAATCGCTTGTGCCATGGCCCAGTCAGTCCTTTTGCTTTAGTTTGTATTTTTCAGATGGGATCTTACTTTTACCCCTAGCAGCTTCAAACTGCAACTCTCTTACTTCTGTAATGTCAGTAGCTGCGATACAGTTGTGTACCACCACACTAGGCCTTCAATAACTAATTCAGATGGATGGTTTTTCTGCTTTACCTTTATAACAACATGCTGGGTTATTCAGTTATTCAGGAGATAAACATAAGGAAAATCAGGGTTTGAGGCCATCACCAGGAAAAAAGTTAGCAAGAACACATCTCAATGATAAGCCAGATGTGGCAGCACATGCCTGTCATCCTACAATGACCCAAGGCAAGCCCAAGCAAATACTTGAGACTCATATAAAAGGCAACTTACTTGCTCACATGGTAAAGCTTCAACCTAGCAAGCATATTGCCTTGAGTTTAAATCCAAGTAATGCCAAAACAAAAGTTTCTGTCCCTGCTATCTTTGTGTGTGTGTGTGTGTGTGTGTGTGTGTGTGTGTGTAGTGGGGCTTGAACACAGAGCCTCGTCTCTGTCTGATCTAGGCTGGTGCTTTCTTATTTCCAAGTAGATGAGAACTAGAGGCACAGGAGACAGAAGACCTTGAATAGCTCACATGAATACTTACTGAATAGGGAAATACTTATGAATACACTCTTTTGAATGAGGAAATTTTGTTCATTAGAACTCTTCATATGTATGCAAAATATCCTACAATATTTTCTTGAATGTCAAGAACTATATAAATTGTTCATCTGTACGACTAATAAAAATGTTTTTCAGAAATAGACTTTAAAGTGCTCTCTACTTGATCACCTAGTCTGACAATTATCCTTCTTTTCTTCTTCAACATCTCTTTTGTGGTCCCCAGCTCCCCTTACAGTGCCATTTCTCCCTCTCTTGTCTGAAACTTGTAGCGCCAGCCAGAACAGTGAGGACCAGAAGAGAAACAAATTACACATTCCTTAAAGTTCTGTAATGAGGATGAAAGCAAAACTTATGCACCTCAACTAAATAATTGAGTGGCGGAAGTAACTTTGATGAATCAGTCATTTGGTGAGTAGGACTTTCAAGTAATTGGCTTTAGATAAATTGCACATTCAGCAAATTGATTTGTGTGTGTGTGTGTGTGTGTGTGTGTGTGTGTGTGTATTTGCCCAGAGCCTGGGTCTTGAAGGGGAACACGGGGTAGGGGAGAAGTGAGTGGTAAAAATAATACAGAGCTTGGGAGGGTTGATTTTTATCTACAAATTCTTTGAGAGAAGCATCATAATAAGTGTAAATCTGTGCAAGCCAAGGTGACAAGCCTGACTGATCATTAACCTTGACATGTAGGTACTGTAGCTGTGGTAGGCATGGAAAATTTTGTACGACTTCTTATCCTTGTTCACAGGGAGCATCATCATTTTCATTGAAATTTGAGAACAAAGAGAATGAATTTAGCAAATTTTATGACCAAAATCATTTTCAACGTGACTGGCAACACAGATTTTTAAAGTGTCTAAGTGTTATGCAGGGCCTATTTTAATGAGAGGAAGCATGAAATTATTTGTGCTTATTTAATAGCCCTTAGGGAATGAACAGTGTGCCATTCGATATCAGGGTCAGCATGCATTCCGCACTGTGCCTGAAATCTCCTGTTTCATCAGCATCACAGTCTAGGAAGCAAATAGCCTTACTGCTTCCAGGTTATTGGGGAAGGTAGAACTCAGTGAGGCTGAGTAAACTATTCTTGACTTTCCTGCTAGTTGTCCAGGACTCAGAACCTGATTAATTACTCAATGAAGACCAGCTTTGACCAATAACAATCTGACTCTATTATACTTGCTAGTAGCCAGATTTTAAAAGTGAAAAGAAAATTCTGGTGTCTCCGGCTTATAACCCTAGCTACCCAGGAGGCTGATATCTGAGGCTCAAGGTTCAAAGCAAGCCCAGGAAGAAAAAAATCTATGAGATCCTTATCTACAATGAACCACCAAAGAGCTGGAAGTGGGGCTTTGGCTCAAGTGGTAGAGTGTCAGCCTTGAGAAAAAAAAGCTAAGGGACAAAGCACAGGTCCTGAGTTCAAGCTCCAGCTCAAGCACATACATATACACAGAGACATGAGGAGACCCTCTACCCCAGAAGTAAATGAAATGAATTGAACAATTTATCTTCTTGCACCCAATAGAACTAAAACGCTAGAATTTTGCTAAGAAATCACATCGCTTGAGAGCTTCCCAGCCATGCACCCAGCCTTCAGCCCTATTAAAGCAGCCTTCATTCCAACCTCAGTAGATGTTGGGGAGTACTGTGACATAGGAATGCAGGAGTGCTGTGCTGGGTTCCATGGCCTTTGTCCTTTTATGTCCCCATTCCTTCACATCCGTTACTTCTTCAAAGTAACACTGATGGTAATGTTGCTTAGAGAAAAATGTATTTGCTTTGGGATTAGATAGATAACCATAGTGTCTTCTAAGTGCAATTAATTACCATGGGGAAGCTTCATGCCTGTGTATGTGGCCAGGAGGTCACATCCATTTCATTTGTTTATAAATTTCAGCCTTTCTTTCCTTAGTTTAATGATGCTCAGTTTTCAGACTGTGCTGACTCTATAAATAAGGATGTTTTCTGTTTCAACAATGAAAAACTGGAGTGTTTTTTCCTGATTTCTAGAAAATGGATACAAAATTTCAGACTCAATTGTGAGTTATAATTGTTCCTTTCTTTTGCTCTTTCAGCTTGGAATTTGATAGTTGAAAGTGATATCTGGGGCTTCAGTAGCTATATTGAACTATGAGATGAACTTAGGAATTTACATACATCAGGATAAAGCAGAACAACAGATATATGACCACAGCGATGAATTCACATGCTCCTACTGGCCTTCTTTTCTGTTAGAAACGAAGTTCTGCCATTTTTAGACACTTAGGAACCTTCATTTTATGCAACAAAATCTAATTCTATCATATTGGTTCAACATGTTTAGTGTAAAGACTAAATAAGTTGAGGTATGTGTAGAGCTTATGGTATATATTTATATCATGTTTAGAGCATGATTTCCTTTTTTTGCGTGCTAGTATTTGGAATTGAACCCAGAACCTGGGTACAATCCATAGCTTTTTCATTCAAGAATGGTGCTCTAACCCATTAAGCTTTATAGCTCCACTTCCAATATAAATATATTTATATGTGTGTTAGATAGTTGTGACCCAAAAGGAGTTTAAAATAGAGGGTAGGCAAAGTAAGTTACAAATTTATAATAATGATTGGACTGTTAAGCAATGCATTATTCTACCCTAGGACATCAAAATGAAGGGCAAATATCTGACTCAAATTCCTAAAAGATGACTGCTGTAGGTCCAGCCAATTTCATTTCTGTTCAGGTGACACACGCTTCTTACATGAATAATGAGATGCTTCCAATGGCCATATCAATGCATTTTAACGAATCTATCCCCACCAACCCACTTTGACACCTTTGCATGGCACCTGCTACTTTGATGATGTTGTTTCATGTCTAAGACTGGTTCATTTCCTCTGCGGTTGCTTTGGTCTAATAGGGAGAGATATGTTTATTGTCTATGATATTTGGCCACAAAATACATGAACAGAGACTTTATTTAGACATATTTATAATCTACTGGCTTATTTGAGGATGAAGAATAGAAGAGAGAAATTATTGTTGCATTTGTGAATATATTAGTAAAAGTATTTAAGTCGTTATAGAAACTTAAATGAAACTCATCCAACTATTTTAGCTTTACAGATGAGGATACTTAGACCCAAAGACAAAGGGCCTTCATATCCATGGCAATCCATTTCTAAGGAGCAAAGCTGGTAGCAAAATGTGCTTCCTGTGCTGTCTATGCAGGTATACAAGCAACATGTGACACATACATACACCCATATGAATGTGTTACACGCACACACAATGCATGCATGCCGATGAACACAAAGAGAAAATGGTGCTCTTAAATGTCAACAGGTAGTTATCTTTTCATAAACTGCTCACTGACATGGACACAGTAAACTCTTTTGAGAACTTTAAGAATTTAACATTGTTTTATTAGGGAAGGAAACTGAGACCCAGAGATTGACATTCCTGGCAAAGGTTATCATATACTACACAGAGCTGAGACTTGAAAGGAGTCTCTACTGTGTTAACAGGATGGATTGTGAACACTTAATGGATTTTGACAATTTTTTTGAAAACAGTTCCAAAGTTCTCCAAACTACAAAATGAAAGCAAAATCCTCAAATCATCAGTATTGCCAAATTTTCTATCACCACAACTAAGATAAGACATAGTAACAAAGAACTTAGATGCAGGTATAGGAGATATCATAGGAAACTTTATCTGTCTACTACAAAAATTATTCGAAATATTTCCTTAGGGCTGGGAAGGTGGTTCAGTGGTAGAGTACTTGCCTTGGATGCATGAGGCCCTCGGTTCGATTCTTCAGCACCACATAAGCAGAAAAAGCCGGAAGTGGTGCTGTGGCTCAAGAGGTAGAGTGCTAGCCTTCAGCTAAAGGGCTGAACGGTGCCCAGGCCCAGCATTCAGGCCCCACAACCAAGAAAAAAAAAAAGAAATATTTCTTTAGCTCTGCATCTGTTTTTGGGCACCTTGGAAGGTTCAACCCTTTTACTGTTATAAATAAAGTGTCAGTTATCTCTCTTGCATGTCGACTTGTACTCTGTCAGACACATGTCCAAAGTGGAACAGCAGGGCCATAAGATAGGTTTACCTTTAGTTTTTGAGGAGCCCCTATACTGATTTCCATAGTCGTTGCAAAAGGGTGCAAAATCTTTTCTAGATACTCAATGGATAAAAGATTTATATCCAGAATATATCATGAAATAAAAAAGTTAAAACAGCCAAAGAACAAATTGAGAAACAAACAAATTGCTATGAGTCAGCTTTCATAAGAAACACAAATGGCTAATCGATGCTTGAAGAAACATTCAACATCCTTCACCATAAAGGAAATAAAAACTGAATTTACACTAAGATTTCATCTCACCCAAGTCAGAATGGCAATCATTAAAAAAGAAAAAAAAGAAAATCTGGTGAGGATGCAGGTGTGTGTAGGGGGGGGGAGAAACTTCATACACTATTGGTGACACATATATAGCATGAAATATGACTCAGCCACAAAGAAAAATGCCACTGTGTGGCAAAGGAAGGAGGGAGGGGATAAATGGGAAAATAATAGAGGGAGTAAGCTTGTTCAAAGTATACATATAGGCCATTATAAAAATGAAACCCTCTAATGTTATTAATATATACTAATTACAAATTATACATACATATATGCACATACCTATGTGTGCATACATATTCAAGAGTACATGACAAAGTAAGCAATGTCCAAAAGTACTTAAGTAAAAGAAATTATAAAATACAAAAATAAAATATTATAAAATGTAACTGTCTTACTGATGTAAAGTCAGAGGTTAACACAATAATTTTTAAACAAGGCCATGGTTCCTGTTGGATTCCATAAAAGTGTGTGTGTGGTGTGTGTTGAGGAAGCCTGTTCTATTAAATTGCAGAAGTAAAATAGTTGAAAGAACTGATTGATATTTTTGTATGTGTGACTTTAAAACTTGAAAAAAAATTCATCCTTCTGAGGACTGCTGCCATTCTAGGCACAGGCTAGCGAAACGTGGAGGTACACACTTCAGGGGATGGGTTTGCTGTTGTTTCTGGCACACTAGAGTACCTTTTCAACACAAGAACTAAGTGCACAGCAAATAAATAGTTGTATAGAGATGAGGAAGTTTAAGAGCGTTTTAGCTTTAAAATGAGTATAATAAGCTGACTACTGGTGACTCATACCTATAATCCTAGCTACACGGGAGGCTGAGATCAGGCAAGAGTTCAATTCTAGACCAGCATGGGTGGAAAAATCCAGGGAACTCCAACCTAATGGAAGAAGTTGGGCCTAGTGGTACATGCCTGCCATCCCAATTACAACAAAAAGGCAGATCACAGTCTGGTTATGCACTCAAGCAGCAAGTAAGGCTCTATATGAAGTACAGCTGGCAAAAAAAAAACAAAAAAGGCTGGCGACATACATAATTTAAGTGTGAGGCCCAGAGTTTAAATCTGAGCACTACCAAAAATAATAATAAACTGTAATAAACGGTTTCTCCAGTCTACCCTATGAAAGGCAAGTTATAAAGCACAGTAACGTGCTCTTGATTTGAAGGTACCCTCAGCAGTGGAAAGGCTGACACTTACTTGGTCATTAAAATGGGTCAGTTTCCTTCTCCACTTTGCAGAAAGATCTGCAAATGCAATGAGAACAAGACCTCGGGAAGGCCCCTTATCATAGGCCCAGCGCAGACTGCCTGGTGAAGTTTGCTCTCTTGCTGTGGCTGGGGAATTCCACAATTTCTGCAAGACTCACAGGAGGCCTAGGCTTCCCTACCTTGTCCATCTGCCTCAGGCCTTCTTGGGATTTGGGGCCAGCCTTCTTAAGAAACCAGCTTTCTTCAGGGGCCAAGATGAGCTCATTGATTGTGTAACACTGCTATCACGAGTATCACCTGATCTATCACTACCCTAAGAAGCTGGATTAATCTTTGCTTGACCCTCAGGCCCAGGCTTGGGAAAGCCGAACTCTGTTCATTTGCTGCTCCATGTTGACATCTTCTCCGCTTGACTCCCATCCTCACCCTTTGCCTCTTCCTGTTGACAATTTCTGTATTCTCAGTGGACTTTGAATTAATGGGGAAATGGAGTAGTAAGCTTTGTAGAATATTTTAAAAATAAGCATAACTGCAGTAAAGAAAACAGTTTAAAAATAGTATAGTGTAGAATAGCTTGGAACCACAGAACAAGAAAGCTGGCAATGTAGTATTCTGGGCAGGAGCTCAGCCAGTATCTGGCTTTCTTCCCATAGCATTGTTGTATCTACAAATATTTATAATCTGAAAATTATTGAGCAGAGAACACTGTTTCATATAAAGATGTAAGAACCCCAAGTCATACCTGAGTGCATTATATAATAAGGCACTATTGTACATGTATTGATGCATACAAAATATATATTAAAGAAGTATTCCAAAATGTGAAGGTGACTTTGAGTTTTGGAGAAATAAATGATTTTAAATGTTTTCTTAGTTATTGAAGTCTGTTATGTGTAGTGATGTGATGGTGAATTATATATAGTCATCATGCAGACAAAGGTCTAAAGCAGGTGGAAACTACCCAGAAGAATAGGATATGGCCCTTCTCAGTAACTCCCAACACTTCCCTGGCTATGTCTCTGTAACTGATGCTTTTCTGACTCTTGCCACATGGGATACACTTGTTGACATGGTGAAATTTCTACAGTGGATATAAATTGTGTGTCTAATTATTAAACAAAATGCTGTAGGCAAAAGGGCACTTCATTCATGTGGAGGGGAGAAGTAATTTCCTGAAATCCTAAGGTTGGGACCATGTGCGCAGAAGCAAAGGATGTCTTTGCAGTTTCAATAACGAAGCAGCAGAGTTAATGGACAGGCAACACTATGAGATGGCGTATGGCCTCCTGTGTGTCTTGCTTCATTTTAGGTGGGCATTTGCTGCTTGTGACATCCCTTAGGTTTCTAAGCACTAAGATGGGATTGCAGGTTCTTACAAATTCCTCTCCTGGTTCTCCAGGGTCTGTTTCAGACCTGTACTTTTCAATCCCATCATTACTTTGAAGAGTTTGATCTCCCCGAGGAGAGGCAAATTATTGCCTCTGAACAGCTTTGCCAGCAGAAAGGAAAATGTCACTGATACAATCCTTGACTCACCAATTATAAGTCTGAGCCAGGGCTAAAAAGCAGCAAGATTGAGGGTGTCTCCAGTGTACCCCACACATCCTACACTTTGGAAATGATCTGACAGTAGGGAGGGAAAGATTTTTCAATTGACTGAAGGGTATTTGCTATACTTCAAAGCACTTTCTCTTCAAGGTTTAAAAGATGTTGAGTTGAAGCCAGGCTCAAGCTGGTGGCTCACACTTGTAATCCTAACTACTCAGGACGCTAAGGTCTGAGGATTTCGGTTTGAAGCCAGCACAGGTAGAAAAGGCTGTGAGACTCTTTTCCCCAATTAACCACTAGAAAACTTGAAGTGGAGCTGTGGCTCAAAGTGGTAGAGCACTAGCCTTGAGCAAAAGAGCCCAAGGACAGTGCCTAGGCCCTGAGTTCAAGCCCCATGATCAACCAAAAGGGAAAAAAAGATGTGAGGATTTCTTAGATGCTGAGGTAAGAATCTGAAATAGTATTGGGGGTGGGGGAGCCAATAAGAAGAGGAAGGCACAGGAGAAGTTGATGGGATTAGTGAATATGATAGAAGAATATTATATGCATGTATGAAAACAGAACATTGAAACCCATTAAAATTGCAAAAGAGAGATAAATAAGAGAATAGTGCAAGTAATGATGACCAAGGTACACTATTTGTTCAGTAAGTGTAGGATAATAAAATAGTAAGAGCATGCAAGGCAGAAGGATACAATTAAGTCTTTACATTTTGAAATCAAGAACAAAAGTTTTTACATAATAGTATTTCTACTTACGTGCTGAGCAACCATGGGAAAATAACAGCATCTCTGAATGATGGTTTCTTCATGTTAAAAATAGCATCAAGAATAATCACTGGTTTATAGGTTGTTATGAAGATTAAATAATATAATATCTAAGATGTTGTTGAGTGCTGCTACCTGCAACCCAGGACAGCATGAGTGGATACCAGAGCCGAAGTAATGAGAGAAACACAAAAACAGTGAGGACCAGGGGCTGAAGGCTCACTGGCTTTTCAACCCAGAGTTCCCATAAGCGAGTTTACTTATTAGGTTTAGTACAGGGAAGGTTAGCATGGGTACGTGCAGAAAACAAGATGTCTATACTGTTATTACAATCATAGAGACAAAACAGAGTTTGTGTGAATAACTGGCTCCCTTATTGTTTTGGGAGTGAAGACTGCCACCCAGGCATAATTCAAACATGAATTCTACTCTAGCTAGCTTTCAAAGTCTAGCTCTCAGGCCTTCCAGCATTGAAGGAATGGGGCAGATTTCCAGTCTCTTAACCCTCTCCAGAGCTGTCTCTTTTAACCTTTCTAAGCCAGTTCTCAGCAGCATCCCAACCTCTCAAATCTTTTCCAGGTCTCACAGGTCAGCTTCAGAGTTCCCTACACTCAAGCACAATGTTTCACACACAGGTAAAAGTAAAAAAAAAAAAAAAAAAGGATTTAAAAATTATTTAGATCAGATCTGAACTTTTATTCCATCATTCATAAAAGTGGAGAGGTTGTATTATTTTCATCTTATACTAAATAAAATCTCTGTAAGAAATATAGTGATTTATCTAAATCTAAGAACAATAGAGTTGGAACGAGAGGACAGTATTCAACATACCTGCTCAACTTTATCTCATTCACTCCTTAGACAAACTTTTTTGTGTGACCAGTCCTGGGGCTTGAACTCAGAGCCTGGGTGCTGTCCCTGAGATTCATTTGCTCAAGTGTTATACTACTTGAGCCACAATACTGCACATTAGAGGTAAGAGTCTCATGAATTTTCCTGCACAGACTGGGTTTGAACCACAATGCTCCTCAGATCTCAGCCTCCTGAGAAGCTAGGATTACAGGTGTGAGCCACCAGCACCCAACAATATTTCTTTTTGTTAATTTTAGTGTGTATTAAGAATCAAGAACCTGAACAAATAATAGGCATTATTATTTACATTTACATTCTTTATAATTATTTCTGAATGTCTAAGTCTGTAAGTGTCCCAGTTAGGAACTCTCTTGAATCTTGAAGAGAAATCAGATATTTCAATAATAAAGACAATGGCCTCAACATTCATTTCTAAAATGCAATGTTTCTCTCAAAATACTATTATTAAAAGGAGATTTTGGTTGGGTGCCAGTGGCTTATGTCTGCAATCCTTGCCTGCCACGCCTACTCCAGTGGAGTCTGCTTAGCATGGGAAACCTGCTTTCAGATCTGAGAATGGGGCTTTAAAGAGGCCTACCTCCTGGAAAGGCTGGCAAGCCCCTGGGGAAGATGTGTTCCTGTTTTTCTTTTCTTCGCTGTATAGGAGTGCCTATTAATCTTTTACTGTTCCTGATGCTTGTTCTACTTATTCATGTTCAACGTTCCCTTATTCAAGGCTCTTTCTTGGAAGTGTTGACGACTCCAACATCCGATGAGTGTCCTGAGAATATGACTAACTCACCAGAGTTAAGTGTTACCCTAAAAACCCCTCTTATGGAGGCTATTAGACAAGTCATAAGTAAATATAAAAGTATTGGGAGTTTCATGACGTCACTTCAGCAGAAGAAATTGTAAGAAATTTACAAGAAGCTGTAGGCACGGCTAGAGCAAAAAGAGTGTATGGCTACTGGAGACTTTCCTTTAATCCTGAAGCATATACAATAGACTCATATAGATATCCTGTAGATAAAAAAGATGTAGAGTGATATTTAGACCAAAAGCTAAATAAGATTCCTAAAAAGTTGGTAGATGGAAGGTGGCAATGGAAAGAGGAAAATGGTGGGATCCTCCATTATCTAGAGGACCCCAAAGACTTCCCCCAGATCCATAGCCTTTTACAGGTGTGTATGATAAGGATGGCAACCGTTGGGTAAACTACTTAGGAGAAAGAACTTCCTATTACTCTCTTTCATTTACTGAGAGACTTGCTAGATCTAGGCCTCCTTGGTGCTTACTATCAAAGAAGGAACAAGAAAGATCTTATGAGACAGTTAGGGCCTCTATTGAGAAGAGTAAAGGATTATGTGAAAGGGTTACAGAAAAGACACTATGAGCTTGAATTTGATATATGGCCAGATTTAACTAAGTATACTGAATATCATGTTTTGGGCCACAAATTGGGGACCCTCTAAAGAATGGCAGAGAAGCACAATTGCTTAGAAAAGATTTGAAATGCATAAAGTACAAAACTAAACAAAACTAACAATAAAGTACTAGAGTTCATGCCTTTCTGTCCAGCACCTTGTCCATATGCTCTGGTTAATGGTTAATAGGTGATAAACATCGAAACCAATTGTATTTCTTAAAAATAGAGGTAAAGCCTGGAACAAGTGCCTATCGTCATAGCTCGTCATCCAAAAAACAAGATCAGGCGACCAGCTGGTGACCACCCAAGAACGAAGCCTTGCAGCAAGATTGTGTAACCTTTTGCTCTTCCTCATGGAGACTTGCTATAAAAGCTTGTTATCCTCTGCAATAAATTACACTCAGCATTCACTCCTCTTGTATGTGAGTTGTCTGTTTGCCATCTCCCCACCTATTCCAGTTACCTCCACTAGGTGTCCTCCATCTTCCCGACAGAGCCAGTCCGAGGCACTTGCCACTCAGGAGGCTGAGATATGAGGATCACAGTTTGAAGCCAGCCTGGGCAGGACAGCCTGTGAAACTTTTCTCTACAATTAAGTGCCAAAAAAAGCCAGAAGTAGAGCTATAGCTCAAGTGGTGGAGTGCTAACCTTGAGCAAAAAAGCTAAGGGCAGCACTCAGGCCCTGAACTCAAACCCTAGGACTGGTTCTAAATTAATTAATTATTAATTAATTAATTAATTAATTAGTTCATTCATACTTGCGTTTTTATGCAGTAGATCTAGTTGGCTTGTATTTGAAACTATGTACTGCATTATTCTCTACAATGCATAAAAACGGTCTATTCGTTCATTAGGCATAAATCACCATCTGAGAGATGAACAGTAAAATTTAATTTGCATAGCAGTTTTAACTTCACAGCAAAATAAGCAGAAAGTAAAAAGTGCTCCCTGAAATCATGGTTACTACACATATAGCTTATGGTTCACATTTCCATTGACAGTGGTGTGTCCGGCAGTGAACTTCACTGACACATCATTATCACCAGTAGTCTAGTTTTTGTTAGAGTTCACTAATGGTGGCATGAATTCTACAGGTGTTAACAAACCTGAGATGGCGTACATCCACTGCCCTTAAATCCTCTGTTCTCTATCTACTCAACTCTCTGTGCTTCCAATCCTAGCCACCACTCTTCTCTTTTCTTAATTCTTTTTTTAAGTAGTTGTACAAAAGAGTTGCCATTCAACGAAGTAGTTTATGAATACAGTGCATCTTGATCAATGTCACCCTTTCAATTCACTCTCCCCTCCCAACCCATACCTTCCCACATTTTTCTTAATTTTTCAGGATATGTATTTAATTTTTTGCCATGAAATAAAGCAGTTTATGTATACAATGCATCTTAATCTGCATAATCCCTTCAACATTTTCACCCCTCCTTTGACCTACCCCTTCCCTTATTTTTCTTCATTTTGTAGTATACACAATGAATTCTTGATGGCATTCTCTCCCTATACTTCATTTGTCTACCTCTCTTTTTGCCCCCCAACCCCTTGCAAGTACCCATTTCTCTGTACTTCCTTTGTGGGGCTTTGACTTAGTCTTTCTAAGGAAATATGGTATTTGATTACTCCCTACAGTTTATTATACTTCAGTTAATTCATTTGCAACAGCTGTGTAACACCTGATGTGTTTACTGATAGATTTATTGGCACATTGTAGCTATCACAAATGAGGGAAATCATACAACTTTTGCTTCTCTGTGTCTGGCTTCCTTCACTTAATATAATTTTTCCAACTCTTTGCATTTCCTAACGAATAGTACAATATCCTTCTGATGGATTATAGAATTCCATTATGTATATATATAGTATACCATATTTTCTTGATCCATTTGTCCATTGAGGGACCTCTGGGCTGATTCCATATTTTGGGTATAGCAAATAGTGCTGCAATCAACATGATTGTGCTGGTGTCTTTACTGTAGCTTTTTAGGATATGCTTTTTAGGATATGTCTATGCTTTTTAGGATAAATGCTCAGGAATAAAGTTGCTGGGTCATAGAGTAGTTCTATGTTTAGTTTTTTGAGGAACCTCCATCTTGCTTTCCAGACGTTGAACAACCTTACATTCCCACCAACAGTGAAATAAGAGTTCCCCTTTGGCTGCATCCTTGCCAGCATTTGTTACTGTTTCCTTGATAATGGCCACTCCCTCTGGGATGAGGTGGAAGCTCAATGTTGTTTTGATTTGCATTTCTTTTGGGCCAGTGATATTGAAAATTTCTTCATTGTCAACTACTCTTATTGTTGTCTCCATAATTGTATATTTCATAGGCTATCACAGAGTGCCAATCATATAGTGTGTACCTTTTTAGATTGGCCTTCTTTACATGCTAGTGTGCCTTTCATAGAACTGGAGATTGTGATATAAATTGTGATTGGAAGTGATATAAGCCATTTCCACAAAAATAAGTATCAACTGCTTTCTCTCAGTTGTGGAAGCTATGATGAGATGAAACAAAACAACTAAGGTTATAAAAGCAAAAAGGTGAAAGGGGAAGGAAAACGGGGGAGGGGAGGGAGTTAAATGGATAAGAAAGAGAAATAGAAAGCCAATGGGTAGTGGCTCACATCTGTAATTTTATCTACTCAAGAGGTTGAAATCTGAGGATTCTTGTTTGAAGCCAGCCTGGGCAGGAAAGTTTATGTTACTCTTACCTCCAATTAACCACCAAATGCAAGAAGTAGAACTCTGGCTCAATGGGTGGAGTATCAACCTTTAGTGAAACAGGGACAGATCCCAGATCCTAAGTTAAAGGTCTAGTACCAGAGAAAGAGAAAGAGAGAGAGAGAGAGAGAGAGAGAGAGAGAGAGAGAGAGAGAGAGAGAAAGGAAGAGAGAGAGAGGTGAACTGATCAATGTATATTGTACACATGCATGGAAATGCCATAAGGAAACCCCTTACTGTATATAATCAATATGCCCCAATTTAAAAACCCTAAAATAGTGTACTTTTATGTTCCACCAGGCTTTTTCATGGCTTTATAGCTCATTTCATTTATCTTGAATATGGTTTTGTTGTCTGATGTACCACAGTTTTTTTTTTTTTTTTTTAATTTAATTTTATTTTATTTGAGAACATACTGTACAGAGGGGTTACAATTACATGGGCAGGATAATGCATACATTTCTTACCAAGCATTGCAGCCTCCTCCTTTGTTTACCCTTCACCTCCCTTCCCAGCCTCCCCCCTCCCTCCCACCCAATCATACCCCCCCACCCCCACCCCCCACCGACATTGTAAAGCTGGTTTTGACATGACATTTTGTACTTCTCATTGTTGCAATACTTGGAACTCAAAAAATTAAACCACCCAACAACAAATCCTCAAAGAAACAACAGCCCAATAAGTAAGTGGGCGAAAGACTTAAAGAGAAGCTTCTCTGAAGAAGAAAGAAGGATGGCCAATAGACACATGAAGAAATGTTCAACATCCCTAGCCATAAAAGAAATGCAAATCAAAACAACATTGAGATATCACCTCACTCCAGTTAGAACAGCAAAAATCAAGAACTCTAACAACAACAGATGCTGGAGGGGATGTGGACAGAAAGGAACCTTACTTCATTGTTGGTGGGAATGTAAACTTGTTCAACCACTTTGGAAAGCAGTATGGAGGTTCCTCAAAAGACTCCACATAGAGCTCCCCAATGACCCAGCAATCCCACTTTTGGGCATTTACCCAAATGATCACAAACAAGGCCACACTAAAGCTACCAGCACAACTATGTTTATTGCAGCATTATTTACCATAGCTAAGACATGGAACCAACCCAGATGCCCCTCAGTAGATGAATGGATCAAGAAGATGTGGTATATATACACAATGGAATTCTATGCCTCCATCAGAAAGAATGACATTTCCCCATTTGTTAGGAAATGGAAAGGCTTGGAAAAAATTATATTAAGTGAAGTAAGCCAGGCCCAAAGAAACATAGGTCCCATGTACCACAGTTTTTTAACCTATATTTACTGAAGAATATTTTAGTTTCTCCTGAGTTTGGAAAATAAACTGCTCTAACCATTCATGTGTACATTTTGAGTGGACATAGGTTTTCAACTCTTTGGAATAAATACTAAGTAGTATGACTGTTAGCTTGCGTTGATAGTGTATAGTTTTGAAGAAAACTGCCAAAATATATGGCTAACATTTTTCACTCCTCCAGCAATGCATGAGAGTTCTAGTAGCTCCATACCCTCTTAGCATCTGATGTCAGTGTCTGGAATTCTGGCTTTTCTAACATATGGGGTTGTCTATGAAATAGGTCAGTATGACAGTATAAATTACTGCATTATTTGCAATTTCTAATGCAATGTGATGAACCATATGAACCATTTTTATATGTTTCTTTAGTATTTCTCTATATTTTAATTTGATTCTTTGGTGGTACTGGGGGATCACATCCAGGGCTATGAGCATGGTGGGCCAAACTCAACCACTGAGCCACATCTGAAGTCCTGTATATTATTAGTATTTTAGTATACTTTTATTGTAAAGATACTGTACAGAGGGGTTACAGTAATATGACTAAGGTAATGAGTACATTTCCTATTGAGCATTGTTACCTCCTCCTTTGTTTTTCCCCCACCATCCCTTGCTTCCCCACTTCCTCAACTCCTCCTTCCCCCACCCCAATGTTGTGAAGTTCATCTTCAACATAGTGTCTTGTACATCTTATTGTTACAATGGGTCATCCTGTATCCTTATTTCAGCATTTTGTTATTTCCCTTCCCCTCCCCAAATTATAAAAATGTATAAACAAGATGCAGGGCACCCGAATCAAATACAGTGAAAACAGGGGTTATACCATGGGGGAAGAACATACAAAAGAAACAAAAAAATCATATAGTACATTATAAATACATTAAAAACAACAGCAAGAAAGAGATGAGAATGGAAACATCACCACAGAAACAACCAAGATCCAGAACATTATAAGGGAATATTTCTCAAACCTTTGTGCTAATAAGTTTGGGAATCTGGAAGAAATGGACGATTTCTTAGCAAATATTGACATGCCAAAGCTAAACCAAGACGAGTTAAACCAACTTAACCAGCCCATATCAAGCATTGAAATAAAAATAGCAATAAGAGACCTCACATCTAAGAAAAACCCAGGACCGGATGGATTTACAGCAGAATTCTACAAGGCCTTCAAAGCAAAACTCACACCAATACTCCTCCAACTCTTCAATGAAATTAAAAGAGAAAGTTCACTACCGAACTCTTTCTATGAAGCCATCATAACCCTCATCCCAAAACCAGGCAGGGATTCACCAAAGAAAGAGAACTATAGACCCATTTCTTTGATGAACATCAATGCAAAACTTCTCAACAAAATTTTGGCCAATTGACTTCAAAAACTCTTCAAAAAAATCATACACCATGATCAAACAGGATTCATTTCAGAGATGCAAACTGATTCATTATACACAAATTCATTAATGTAATTCATCACATCAACAAGAGCAAGGATAAGAACCACATGGTTATCTCAATAGATGCAGAAAAAGCATTTAACAAGATCCAACACTCCTTTATGATGAAGGCTCTAGAAAAACTAGGAATTCATGAAACATTCCTCAATATAATAAAGGCTGTGTATGACAAACCTACAGCCAGCATTATACTTAATGGCAAAAAGCTAAAGCCATTTCTTCTAAATTCAGGAACAAGACAAAGATGTCCGCTCTCTCCACTTCTCTTCAATTTAGTATTAGAATATCTAGCCAGAGCAATAAGACAAGATGCAAGCATAAAGGGGATCCAAATAGGGAAAGATGAAGTAAAACTCTCCCTCTTCGCAGATGACATGATCTTGTATTTAAAAAATGACATGGATTCCACTCCCAAGTTACTCAATTTGATCCAAAACTTTGGCAAAGTAGCAGGGTATAAAATTAACCTCAAAAATCAATGACTTTTCTGTATGCCAACAATGAGAAGAGCACAGCTGAAATTATGAAAGCAATTCTTTTTGTAATAGCCTCACAAAAAATAAAATATCTAGGAGTTACCTAAGGAAGTGGGCCTGCACACTGTCTCTCAGCTCTTCAGCTCAAGGCTAGCGCTCTACCACTTGAGCCACAGAGCCACTTCCGGCCTTTTCTGCTTATGTGGTGCTGAGGAATGGAACCCTGGACTTCATGCATGCAAGGCAAGCACTCTACCACTGAGCCATCTTCCCAGCCCCTCTACTTGATGATTAATGTCAGTCATGTTTTTATTTTCTTTTGCTTCTCATTTTCCCACTATTGTTTCTTACAATTACATGGCTGATATTTATAACATTTATTTCCTGTCACTGTATTTCCCACAGCTATATATTCTGTGTTCATCGTTGATCTCCTCTCCCTCATGTGTTCCTTCATCATCTAGTTGTCTGCATTTCATCACTGAGGATTCTCAGTTTAATGTGGTGGTTATTTGGCATCACCCTATCACATTCATTCAGGTTTGAAAACTTCAACATTTTGACTGTTTTTCAAAAACTAGTTTCACTCAGATCAATAACTGTAAGTCATATTTTTCTTTATCCTAAAATAATTTTATTGTTATTCATTGAAATGTTGCTTAGAGAAAGTGTAAGTCAAATACATTCTAGAGAATTTCTTATTCT
This sequence comes from Dipodomys spectabilis, assembly GCF_019054845.1. Classification (NCBI taxonomy): domain Eukaryota; kingdom Metazoa; phylum Chordata; class Mammalia; order Rodentia; family Heteromyidae; genus Dipodomys; species Dipodomys spectabilis. The sequence goes on from NW_024871042.1 coordinate 15,557,647, forward strand.
TGGTAGTTAATATCAAATCCCATCTAGAAGGTATCTTCATGTCAGTTGTTTTTATCAATTTCCCTTCAGATTGGTATGTTTAATTTTTCCATCATTTCAGGGACATCTTGTATTAGAACCACAATGGATAATATTTCACCTTTCTTTTTTTTGGGGGGGGGGGTCTGGTCGTGGGGCCTGAACTCTGGGCCTGGGCACTGTCCCTCAGCTCTTCAGCTCAAGGCTAGCACTCTACCACTTGAGCCACAGTGCCACTTCCGGCTTTTTTCTTTTTTGCTTATGTGGTGCTGAGGAATCGAACCTGGGCCTCGAGCATGCAAGGCAAGTGCTCAACCACTGAGCCACTTTCCCAGCCCCAATATTTCACCTTTCATTGGGGGAGGGGGCTTTACTTTAATGACACTGGTTATCTTTTTGGTGGGCTGACCCTGTTTATCACAGTATCTCTTTTCTTCATTATACATTAGTCTTCTGCTCTTGCTTTTCAGATGGTTATTATGAGCATTCTCTCCAGGTTAGCAGTTTGGCAATCATGTATGCTTACTTATTCATTTAAACATGTGTTTACTTTGTTATTCCATAACACAGAAATCTCTACTTTTTAATCTCATTTAGTTCTTCCTCAATATTTTCATCTGATCTTGAATTCTTGCTTTTTACATTCATGATTTTTTCATCCATAGCATGAAGCCCTTTCATGAACATTTTGCCTTTTCTGAAGGCTTACATTTTATTTCAGAAGAGATTCTTTGTGTGCTTTGGACAGGATTGAAGCTTTTTCTTTGTTTTATTGTGCATAGTAGAAGAGATATGTTACCTCTCCCTTTCCCGTTTGCTCCCTATTCTGCTGGATATTTTTAGCTGAATAATGATGCTTAGGCCTGAAACAGAGGGTTGCACCCTCACTGATTCCCTTTCCAACCCTGTTGTTAACAGCTTTACCTCCTTTGTAATTTAAAATTTGAAGATAGTGTTTGCGTAATCTGAGATGTAGAGTATGGTGAGAAGCAGTGATGTGAAGATTCATGCTCATAGCAGCTCATTAGAGAAGTTTATTACATTTTCATGGATCTGTTGTTAAAAATAAAATTGTATTAATTCAAAAATAAAAGCATTATATGAACAGAAATGGTAAACTTAAAAAATTCATCTGGCCCTATACCCTTGACTATTGTCCATATTATTATCCATGTTATTGAAGCTACTTAGGCCTTGCATATGCATATTCTGTATAGTTCATTGTTTGAAGACAAGCTATGGTGAGATTCTTATGTCAGAAATGGACAATTATTGTACCAATAAGAGACTGACTGTTTTTTTGATGACCTATCAATGCTGGTGAAGCTCACATGTGTGCTACTAGATGTCATGACATTTTGACTGCCATAAGAAATTTAGGGGAAAAAAATCTGTTTTAATGTTTGGAAACCATTGCCCAATTCATAAAGAAAACTTGTTCAGCTGATTGACAAATGAGAATTATTTTTATGGTTTCACTTTGTTCTTATTTGATAAAATAAGGAATGTGTCAATGAATATTCATATTGGAGGCACACTAGTGAATTGGGTTGTAACTGCAGTGTGATCATGAACTCAAGAGTTTAGAAGGAATCCACAAGCATATGCTATAGGACTCACTTGGAATGTTGCATATTTATTAGTACCCATAAATAGTATTCAAAATTTATTTTTTTAATTTATGGGCTAAACATGCTTCATATTAGTATTATTTACACATATGCACATGTTGTTTCTATCATCTCTATCAATTCTCAATCTCCATGTCTATCTAAGCATGCTCTCTCTGTTTTTCATCTCAATCTTTGTCCCTCTTTCTTTTTCTCTCTGATCGATATCTCTGCCTCTGTCTATACCTTGAGCCAGCTGCCATTAGTACTGGTATCCAAATGGTAAGATGGAGTAGATTCATTTGTACTATCAAATTTGAGTCTTCTCTCACACCTGATGACCAGGTTTAATTCTCTTATCAATTGCATGCAGGGATTCATTAAAACATACAACAATCTGAGAGACTCAGATCAAAACAAGACCAAGGGACATTAACCACTTTTGATCTGCTCCCATGAAAAAATATGTTTAGAACACAGTAAGTTTTCCTATTTCATCTAAGACACTGATAATTTCCCTTTGGTTGAGTCAGCTAACTCACAATGTAAGTTGACTACAACTTCTCCTTCACCCTGTTCCCTTTGAAGACCTTACCCTATTGTCCTTCTCCTTCAGTATGTTTTTGTCTAAAATCTCTACTTACTGCAAGAAACAATTAGATTGCAATGTTAGCATCCAGGGGATATTTTGCTCCCTCCTCTTTGTTTTCCTTTCTCCTATCGTAAATGAGAACTCTACATGTTTTCTTTGGCTCTGCTTGACCTCCAAGGTGCTCACAGGGGATATTATTATGGAAATTTCCACATCTTCTGAAAGTGGCTACAGAAGCTGTCCTTCTTCAATGGATGTGTTGGTGGGTGGATTGTCCATTATCCTTCCAATTTATATTGCTCTTAACTTTCCCTGTTGAAGCCTAGCTTCTTGCATATCTGCCAAGTCCAGTGTATGAGCTGTCTACTGCCAAGTAACACAGCATAAGCTTCGTACCTGCTACAACAGAAATAATTATTATCTTACTGCTTCCCTAGGTCAAGAGTCAGGGTATGTCTCTTTGCTGGACTATCTCCTCCTTAGAGAGCTAGGGACAAATTGATCACTTACTGACTGACAGATTTCATTTCCCGTGGGTAAGATGTCTGAGGTCCATATTTTATTACTAGCTGCCAGCTAGGTATAACACTTAGCAATGAGGACCCAAGCTCAGGTCTTCAGCTATGAGATCCCATAGGTAGTTTGTAACATGGCTCTTTTCTCTGACCCTTCAACCTTCTTTCACTTGGTTATGTCAGACCCACGTAGAAAAATCTCTTGGAATGATTTTCCTCCTACTCCCTATTCTCCCCAAACTTAGGGAGAAGGGTGGAACTATATAAGGCGTGCATGTACTACAGGCAGATGGGCATTTAGAAATCTCAGCAGAGTTCTGCCCACTACACTCTACCTCACCAAGTTTTAGCATTCCATTCTTAACCATTGGCAACACACATATTTTGTAGTCTCATAGTCTCAGGCTTTGTTACCTTGTTTTTGTTTCCCTCTTAGCTTATAAGAAAAGGAAGACTTTTCAGGGTTTGGCTTTACTCTGTAATCATAACCTGATTCAACACTTTTTATCTGTTCCGTTCTAATGTACACTCTCTGTGCTATGGGGTAATAGCACAGAGTCCACAGATTCCACATAGTCCACTCTCAGTAATCTCTTTTATTCCTTCCTCTAGTACCTTCTTTGAAATTCATACCTAAGTCATGCCAAGGGAAGAGGTTAAAAGGACAACTATAGGAAGTTGGGCATTGAAAGATTACTCTGCTGAAGAAAAGAAAAGTAGAAGGTTTTGGTAGAAGAGAAATAAATTTATTGGGAAGGCTTTGCATTAAAGTATATAGGGAGAGAAAGTCTAAGAAGGTAGAGGTGATGAAAAACTCCAGTCCCCCTTTTCTCCTACCTTTGGCAGAGAAACACATCTACCATACCAGCCACTGGGTTTCATTCAGTCATATGTTTGCATTGCAAATGCCTATTTATCTGAAAGCTCTTAAGAGTCTGGATCCTTGAAGTCTGTAACTCTCAGTGCTTTTTCTTAACCTTTTTGTCCTGTCCTTTACTATCTCTTCCCTGGGTATTTTCCAAACTTTTCTGTATGCTTTTTTTATGTGCTCTGTTTGCTATTTTACCCACAGGCAAAGTTGCTCCGACTTATTAGACTGAATATTCTGGGCATATGTGAACTCCTGCTTTTCTTTAATATGGGGGTGAGTCGAAGATTCTGATATTTTTATTTGAACTGCATCCAAATACAAAATGGAAATCCAAAAGTTCTGGGAAAATGTATCCTTTCATATTCTAAAACTTATATCTTAACAGAATCTATTCAGAAATGACCCAGTGTTTATCCTGAAGTTCTGACAGACTATATTTACGGATGCTTCAATATTTAACCTGACCTTGATTCTTTGCTAAAATGAGCTCTGAACTTCAGCCTACCAAAAACCTTTGAAAAATTAGGGTTTAAAATTCACTTGCCATTTCCTACCAGTGCTGCTATCCCTAAACATGTTTTTGTCTGGGTGATTACAAGCAGCATAACCGGTCAGTAAAATAAGAAAGGCATTTCATTCTAATTACTCTTTATGTATGAATATTCATCTTCAAACAGAAGAGTGCATTCTAAATGCACACTATAAGGTGAAAAAATATTTGAGCACGCTTTTAAACTCTGAAAGTTATCTGACTATAAATGTACATTTATAATTCCAAGCATTTAATGCAACATTAATGAATAGCAATTTTGAAAATTATAGATGTGGTTAAAGCATTTTCAATAATTAAATAAGTGAGAAAATGATTGACAAAAATACTAATACTGTATGTTGAGCATCATAATCTAGGATGAATCTTGAGTTAAAATATATTTATAAAAGCTAAAAAATAGCTAGGTTCTGGTGGCTCACATTTGTAATCCTTGAGACTTTTGAGGGTAAGAGCTGAGAATGATGGTTCAAAGCCAGCTTGTGCAGAAAAGTTTATGTAAAACTTTTCTCAGATTATCCACCAAAAAAGCTGGAAGTAGAGCTGTGGCTCAAATGGTTGAATTCTATCCTTGAGTGAAAAAGCTAAAGGACAGTGCCAAGTTCCTGAATTCAAGCCCCAGTATTGACACAAAACTAAATAAATGAACAAATGAATAAATAAATGCTAAAAATAATAACAAAAAAGAAAATGGAGTTGAAATTATATTTTAAACGTTATATGCTTCTTTGTGATATTACCATTCATCCAATTAAAATTTCATTAGATAACATTTGAGAACTGTACTTAATTTTACCCATTATTATACTTGAACCACAACTGTCAAGAAAACAATTTGTGGGGCAATTATTCCCATTTGGTAAGAATGAGTCAACAAAAGAATGTCAATTGTTTCAATGTACAGTAGAATGGAAAATCAGAACAAGGGCATATAATTGTCACTGAAAATGAAATAGAGAGATGAACATGATTCAGGAGTCACAGATCCTCGTTTCTGTTTTTCTCATACCCTCGTGCTTTGTATTTAGAAAGAATGTATGGCCATGTGTAAAATCATAGCTCTGCTGGCTGTAAGTTCTTTCTGCACATCTTTCCGGTTGTGGCTGTTGTCTCCACCAATTGTTGAAACTTGCTGTCTTTATATTTTTTAAATAAAATATTCAAAAGAGTTGGAATAGTCACTAATTGACTGATATAAAAGACACCTTTGCCATTGAGCTTTGCAAATTAGGGGAACAAGTAAACAGCAGAGGAATGCATAAAGAAAAGAGAGTGTCTTTTGGGGGGAGATATATTAAAGAATAAAACACACTAGTGTTTCTTCAGAATAAAAGCATTTCTTATCTGTGCTCTGTAAGAATTAAGAATGATTTTGCTGTTCCTTTGTTTCGGGGAAGATGCATAGAGTGAAGGCAACTTCATAGAGAGCCAGTGAAGTTACTCCCAGGAACATACTAAGCTTCACACTGTTTATTACCTTTATGACATTATAACAGCTTTGCAGACAGGCTTCATTACTCCATTCATACAAAGTCATTTCTGATGGTCATGTATGTGTTTACCTATCCAATTAGTTATTCAGCAACAGCAACAAATTTACTCTTGCATGAGTGACAGGATCCATTAATTATATTCACATATTAGAAAGGGACACTGGGAAACTTCAGAGCAGGTAACACACTTTTGTAAACAAGCTATTGCCATAGAGATGTGTTCTTTAGTGTTCTGAAATGCCCTGTGCCTATTTCTTCCAAGAAAAGTGCTTCTGACCGGTTTCAGAAGACAATAAATATCCCTAGGAAAGTAACAGGTAGCTCAAGTGCTTTGATGAAAAGGAACACTTCATCTTGAAGAGCATTCTAATTTTAGACATTTTCAAGGGGTTATAATTTCAATAAAAACAAGGCAAGGAAGAGACCAGTGGTCTATGATGCTGTCTGAGAGAATGGATATGTTTTCTTCACCTATTAAAGAATTAAAAGGCAGAAAAATGTTTAAGGTAAGCACAGTAAATGTATTTGAATGTGAAAGGAAAGCCTTGAAAGTAAGTAGCCAGACTCCTTTTAGGGAGCCCCGCCCCCATAAAGAGGAGTCCATTAGAGTCCTCCCTGAGGGCAGTTTTTAAAGCACGGGCTTCTCCCATCTCTCCTCATGTGGGCTTTGCACTGATGGCTTGATGACTTATGCCTGTCCTGACCTGCTTCTTTTTATAGATTCAGTAGGCACCCAGGGCATCATGGGAAGAAGCATTTGAGCATCACTATGGACACCATGGTGGGTCACATGTTATCTGCATGCATTATGTCTACCACTTTGTGTCACTATCTACTTAACAGTTCCCTTTTCTTTCCTTCAGTCTAGGAGGAAATACCTGTAAGATTTTGAATTACTAGAAATTTGTGGTTAGAATCATAACTCTGCCACTACATAGCTCTGTGGCCTTTAAGCTTGCTAAATCTTAGTTTTCTGTTCAATAAGGTGAGCATAGTAATAGAATCTACTATGTTAGGTTACTATATGGATTAAATAAACAAATCATTATTCAATGCTTGCCAGTTAGCTACTGTTACATGACAAACACTCGTATAGTCATAACAATATTCATGATATAAGTCATAGAGTCATAGCATAAATAAAATCACTTAACATTTTTTCATGAATCTTGGATAGCCTGACACTGTTTAAGATCTGGTCCAGGAGTGAGTGATGTCTCTTGGGCTCATTCACATGTGTGCTATCAGGTGGAAAGACCACTGGGAGATGTGTGGCTTTACACTGACATCTGGAGAGCGACTAGTCTCTAAGGTGACTCAGGTAATACAAAACACATTTCTCTCACCCTCCAGGTGCCTGGCTCTCATTTGATTTTATAGCAAAGCCCAAGAGAAAGATTGAATCCATTCTAGGTTCCTTGAAGGCAATGGCTCAAACGTGACCCATCGTGATTTCCAATGTGTTCTATCAGCCAATGTGAACCACATGACTAAACCCACCATCCATGGAGCAGGAAATTAATTCTGCCTTCATTAGAGGATCTGCAAAGTCATGTGACAAAGTGCTCAGCACAATGGCAGGCACATGCTAAGCCTTCAGGAAGGGGTCACTCCTATAGTAGTATTGTGTAGGTGATTGGTGGGGGCTGGGAGCCAGCTTAGACAGCTGGAATGCTAGCTTAAAAATGAGGTTCAGTCAAAAAACTGTAGGTATGCTCTCGTACATTAATGGAGAAGCCTGAGTCCTGAGGAGTTTTTGGACATGAGCTTCCAAAATTGCTAACTGACCAGGATCATGTAATGACATGTTTGCAACAAGCTTTTCAACTACAGGGCACTTGTTCAGCTATGCAGAAACTTTGAATTCAGTAGTTCAGTAGAAAATGAATACTGCTATATTCCCAAAGGAACCTTCTTTGTCACAATGGTAAAGTGATTCATTCACCCAAGGTCACTGGCAAATTGAAATCTGAGCCAGAACTTTAAAGGAATCACTGTCTCACTGGTAAGTGTTTTGACAAGGTGGGATGAGCCAGGTTAATAGAAAAAGCCACTTATAAAGGTGGTATTTTTTATCCACACACTTTGCTTGGAACCTTAACATCAAGATTGATAGCAAGTTGGAAAAAATTGAGGAGGAAATAGACTGGCATTACTGAATGTAAGATTTCCAAACACCCCATGAGCTACCAATGAGAAATGATGAAAAGGCCAGGAGGCTTCAGAGTGGAATCCAGAAAATGAAAGAACTATTTTAGGAAGACATAAATGAGGGCCAAAAGTTGGGCTAGGAAAATTCATTACAAACATGTCACTCATTATAAACAAAGAGAAACATTGCAATCCTCCAACAGCCAAATTAAAAGCAAGTACTTTTGTTTCTCATCATCTTTTTTGTCTATCCTGGGGCTTGAACTCAGGGCCTGGATGCTATTCCTGAGTTTTTTTGCTCAAGACTAATGCTCTGCTTTGAGCCACAACTCCACTTCCGGTTTTGGGGTGGTTAATTGAAAGTAAGAGTCTCATAGGCTGATTTTGAACCACAATCCTAGATCTCCTTGGGTAGCTAAGATTAGAGGCATGAGACACCAGTACCCAGATATGAAGTTAAAAATTTTATGTACGTGTTTTTTTTGGGGGGGGCGGGGAGGGAAAGTGGGAGAAAAATGAGGGAAGAGGTAACAAGTTTGACAAGAAATGTACTCACTACCTTACTTCAAAACTGTAACCCCTCTATATATCATCTTGACAATAAAATTAAATAATAGTAGAAAAAGTTATGTATCTACCTAAGTGTCCAGTGAGTCTTGGTCATTCTCCTCCATCACATATTCCCACCTGCCAGACCCGTTCCATTTTTCCCATTCCCTTTATCACATAGGTAGATACACTAATGATTCCAAAGCAGGCTTATCTTTAAGCTCTGTACGCACAAACATACATATGTGTCCATGTGAACACAGACAATTTGTAACAAGTCTTTTATTATTATTATTATTATATCCTTAAGTAGATATATTACCACTTCTATTGTCCTGAGGACATAATAATCTTTTTCTCAGTCTTTTTATTTATTTAGTGCCAAACACATCTGTTACCCTCTCCTCATCATATCTCTTGATGACTTATTTTTATAAAGCTTTATTTTCTTGCTAGCAGTTATCTTATATTTAAGAAGGTGTCTAATAAAAGGCCAAGTTATGAGTGTTACTGTATAATGACCCATCCTACCTGCAAGAGGCCTCTCAGGAAAGGGACGGGCCCTGGAAAGACCTAGGCCCTTCCCAACTCTCATCCATCAATCACAGCTGCAGTACCTTTACAAGATGGAGAACTCTAGGAAGAATGTAAATCTGGTTAGGCCACTTTCTTGCTTGTTTCCTTCAGGCAGCACAGATTTCTGCTCTCCTGTGCTGTTAGATACACTCAGCACCAAATGTCAATATGGCAGATAGGCAGAAAAGCCTCTTAGCTTCCTCTAACTTAGCCTTCTCTTTCAATATCCACTTCATAGCTCTTCACACATTTACAGCACCAGCTGTCCACAATTTATTTACTATGGTATATATTTCACACACTAACTTTCTCTCCCTGCTGGGATGGATGTTCAAGGAAGGTAGGTCTTTCTCTACCTATGTATGTATGTATGCATGCATGTATGTATCTTTGCTATACTACACATGTCTAGGCAGGTATACAGCTCATAGGATATGCTCAATATATTTTTCTTGCTCAGCAAGGCCATGTGTATTTTTAAAGTTGTGGTAAAATACACCAAATGGGCATAGCATTACATTAAAATGAGTATAACTATAACTATGGACATAGTGGCATAAATATAGAAACTAGTAGGAAAAGCAGACAAATGTCAGTTCTGATTCTGTGAATGAATATGAATTTTGGAAGGAGCAGTTTACAGGCAATAGCAAGTATTACAGAGTGGGCATAAGCATGGATCTGGTTGGCTCTCCTGCTTGATCTCTTGGTTTCTAAACTGACAGGGACTTCTAGGGATCTATTGTAAACAATGAAACAAGAACAAGAAATAGAGAGGAATGAGGGAAATCAATGAAAGGTGTGCATTGCATTTATAAACTGGCATGTTGAATCGAAGCTCTTTTCTACAGCTACTTGAAGGTAACAAAAATGCTAGTGAAATATTTTTTAAATACAAGAAATAAACTTATGTTGTATAGCCATTGAGACAGGGGACTAGTTTGTTTACCAAAGGATAGGCTAGCATACCCGGAATAACAGATGCACTGTGAAACTTAGGAAATTAACATGAAGATAATAATACTGCTTTGTGGAAATAATGAGACATTTCATCCCAAACTGTTATCAAACTAAACAATCATATAAAACATATGGAATTGACCTTTGATTCATATCTTTCAGAAAAATCAAAACAGTTGTACACAACACAGATCAAATATTGGTAACCTATTGACAAATGTTTTTAGCCTTCTAAACGCAATTCATTTAATAGAGTTAGTTCTTTATACGAAAGCAAAAGCAGGAAACACTGTCTTTCTCAATAACCCTCCAGGGCAATAGAAGTCAGAGAGATGGAGGGATAATTATGCCCTTTTGGCCACTACTTGTCCTTGCTGCTTCCAAAAATCTGAGTTCTTGCACATGTCTGGGTCCTCTTCATTCAACTTTTAATTTTTCCTGTTTATTCCATCTTGATGGTCCCATTTCTCTTAACCCACAATTGAAGCTTTTGCTCCTACACTGGAACTACTGCTAAAATCATTGTCCTTGGGTGACAGAAGACCTGTTCCCTAGAGAGGTAGGATGCATCTTGCCATGTCCATTTCAAATCCTGCAACAGCGTTAATCACATGGGAAACATTCAGTCATTTCTTCCTGTATTTCTGTGTGCTGTATTTCTTTTTCATTTAAGTCAGCATTTTTTTTTTGGAAATGGGTTAGGTAGTAAATGTTTTTATTGCTTTTCGGCCCACATAGTCCCCATCACATTCAATCCATTGTTGCCATGGTGGGTAAGCCATCGGGAACATTGCAAAAGGCAATGGAGTTTGGCTGTGCTCAGCACAACATGGTTATGATAAGGGAGCCATGGGATTGGAACCTTAGGCTATGGTACATGGATTCTCCTAGTTTCAGCTATCACCATTGTCTCCATCTTGTCAAAGAATATTTTTGATTGAGCCATTTCCAAATATCTTCTCCTATTTAATTGTGTGTGTGTGTGTGTGTGTGTGTGTGTGTGTGTGTGTGTGTGTGTGTGTGTGGTGTGTACTGAGACTAGAGCTTGAACTCAAGGCTTCCTCATCTCCTTTAGCTTTTTTGCTCAAGGCTAGCTCTCTGTTACTTGAGCCATACTTTGACTTTCAGGTTTTTGCTAGTCAATTGGAGATAAGTCTTTCAGATTTGTCTGCTGGGGCTAGTTTTGAGCTATGACTTTCACATCTCAGCTTCTTGAGTAACTAGGATCTCAGACATGAGCCTCTGGTGCCTAGTTTCCTCTTCCTTTATTTGTATTTTACACCGACTGCTCACTCTGTCTAGGCTCCTAGTGGCATTCTGTTTTTACTAAGAGAATTAGCTAATGAAGGACTGACCCCACCCTATTTTCCAGGTGCATACAGACTTCAGGCAAGCCACCAGCTATGGGCAGACTGCTGGATGCAGGCAGGGCAATCCACCTAAGCCTAGCTGTAAACATTCCATTGTGGGCCCCACTGAAAGCCCCCACCTAATGGCTTTTTCATTAACCTCTGTCTCATTGCTCAGACCTCATAAAAGTCTACCTCCAACCTCACCTCCTAGTAACAACCTCCATACCCATGGGAAGGCTGTGCCCCTAGCTGTCATGCCTCAGAAAACATTCTTAGCCTGTTGAGAATGGAGTCCAGCCTATTCCTTCTCCTGTTCCTTTCTCCTTCGTTTTCCTAACAGCTAACACCTGGGTTCTGGGTTCTCAGTTCAGGAGGAAAAGAGAGAAGGAAACATAGACAATAGTATAACTTGTGTAAAGCTCTGTCATAAAATATTATTTCTCCAAATATGGGAAGTAAGATATTGTCTTCAGGAATTTATTAGACCTTACCTTTCAGACTTTATGATCATATACCAGGCACCTCTTTATTTCCAGCAAGTATCCCCCAAACTATCATTTCCATGTTGGGCAGAATGTGAGATGTTTATTTTCTTCTTCATTGCTAAAATTGCTTTCTCCCATTGAAAAGCAGGAAGCAAGTAAGAAAATGTTTCCAATAGAATTCCTTCCAGGATTCAGAAGCCCTGTTGTTCATGACAAAACCTGGAGTTGTGTGAGAAAGGATGTAAGTGTGCTCTGTGATATCAGTAGGTCAGTGGTAGGCCCCCACAATCCTGGAGTCCTCATGGGGTTACTTCCATTACTGATTATAATCCAAACAATGTATAAGCCTTGCCTCTCCACCATCCCCAAGGCTATTGTGGAAATATTACAATAGCTTTGGGCACTGCTTCCTGAGCTTGATGGCTGGCTGAATTTGAAGTAATAAGCAAAAACAGGACAGCTCTTTGCCTTCTTTAGTCAAAACATTACTTAGAAAGAAGGCACTTGGAGGCTAATGAGACAGAGGCCACTAACCTAACTTTTCCTATTAGGAAGCTTGTTTCTACTTAGAAGTTCTCTTCTACTTGCCCTCTTTGTTAGATTCTAGCAAAGTCCTTGACTGATCAAAACAAAGAAGTACTCCAAAGAGGCAGTGTCCCCTCCCTGAGTGATGATATTCGAGTCCACTGGGCACTGATCCTTCTTTGCTATGGAGAAGGAGCAGTTTCACACTGCCAGTGCTTAAAAAGACAGAACGTCAATCTCTGTTTTCATTAAGAAAGGAAAGACAGATTCGCAGAAATTTTACCTTGTAGACTTGCAGTCAGTCTATGGCTTGTTTTTCAAAAGCTAGGAAAGTAAAAGCAAGAACTGGCAGCTTTCATTGACCAGGTTAGGAACATGGCAATGCACAAAGCCTCTCCAGATGCTTTCAGGCCGATCCACTCTCTTTCCATCTGGATCCAGAATATCAGTTACACCAAGGTCTTTATTTAAGTAGCTCATAGATCTTTGCTCCCAAAAAAGGATCCGTTGCTGAAATACTGCACAGAGTGACAAAAACCTGCTGTATTTTCCTCCTGGGATTGGTACCTCAGAGAATCCCTGATTTGAGGTGGAGAGTTCTGAATCCTTATTGCATTCACCATTGAAAAGATGGAAGTACCAAAAATGAGTTCAGAAAGACTATGTGATGGCCCAGATCATGGACCTCAGGATAAAGGAGAACAAAATCACTCTTGGGCTTATATTTCTCTGTGTTCAAATCAATACAATGATTTTTGATTCCTCACATATTTGTCTTCACAACACCAAAAACCAAAAAAACAAACAAACTAACAAAACACAGACGTTTCTGTGGGTCTTATGGACTCCCTCTAGACCCTACTTGGCATTTCTTGGTCCTGTGCTGTTGAGCCTGGTTTCGGAAATAACTCTTGTTCTTTGGTCATGTGTTTAGACTTGATATTTTGAATCTCACTTGCTTATGCTATCCATTAGGAAGGGGGCAGAATTTATTTTTCTTGTTCTCTGTAGCTTACAGGGAAGAGTTGGTTCTTTCAGCTTGCTTAGTCAGACTATGATCCTACGAGACTACAGCCCAGCTAACAATAGCAATTCCTTCTTGAGGTAGGGTGTGTGTGTGTGTGTGTGTGTGTGTGTGTGTGTGTGTGTGTGTGTGTGTGTGTGTGTGTGTGTGTGGTATAATTTGTACAATATTTTCTTCTTGAGAAAAGATTGAGGATGTTCATTTCACATGGATTCACATGGACAGAACTCAGGGTGGCATTCTGAGGGCCTCAAGATATACCAATACCTGTGGGTTCAATGAAAGCAAAGATGAAAGGAACATTTCAAGTCATACACTTGAGGAAGATGATAGAGAGCAACACCACTGAGAGATCCCACAAGAAAACCTGTAGCAGAACAGATATCACACTTTTGCTGGCAGGAGAAACCCAGGGCAATGGTACATAAGACTGCTTTGGATCAAGAGTTAGAATGTGCAATTTGCTTCTACAGAGAAAGTGAGTCAGTCCAAATTCAGCTTGTTTACAATTAGAGCCTGTTTCTATTCTTGGACACAAAATTAACTTTTCCTCATTTATTTACTCCAGCCATGGGATGGCCAATTACCACCCATTTTGCATGACTGGATAGTAATTGCATATAGTATTACAAAGGGCCCAAGAAAGGAGCTGATCATATTCTAGCAATCTCACATCATTTGACATCCTTTAGTTCCTACCTTTCCATTCATGAGTCAGGTTCTTTCCAAAGACAGTTTCGAAAAATTGTTTCATGCCTATCTCTAAACCTATAATCTTAGTACCTGCGATACAGAGATTGAAGTACATACCTTACAGATCCTTCAAGGTGAATGTTATACTGAATGTAAAGCTGAAACTACATCATGGCTGTGCTGTTAAGAGGTTCTATCTCTTACCCTTCTGGCCTCATCTCTCAACTGTGTTTTAGAGCTCAGTACCTAAGAGTCTCTGCCTAGACCCCATAGGCTGCCCATACATCTGTTCTGTCTGGGCACTTATCATTAACTTGTTAGAACCTTGTCAGTTGAGCTCATTAACCAAATTTAGGATCCTTTAGGCACAGTCCCTTCTGCATATGGGAACACTCCAAAATTCCCAATAGCTTCAACACCTTGTAAATGCACAAATCTTACATTTGTTATGACTTGTGCATGTACTCTATAGATGGATATTACTGAACAAAAGGAAAACATTACTCACACAGAATTGTGAGTTAAAAGATGGCCCTAAATCTGGATCTAAATTTTAAAGTTACAGGGCTTTTACTGGAACTGCATTGGGGGACTATTTGTCCTCCCAATTTTCCTAGTCCTATTTGATATTTGTTCATTTTTTAATTTACTAAGAACTTCAGCAAAAGGAAAGAGGACTTTGGCCTTAGCCTGAGTTTACAAATTTGTATGAAATCATCCCCCTGAACTGAATGTTTAGGTCACCACCCATGACATAACAATTTGGTGGCAGCAACAGAATTATATTTTTATTAACAGAAAGGAGAAAGAATTAGACCTGAGCCACTGCCCAGAGTTCTGGACATTTTCTCAATGGTTGTTAAAGCTGGAAAAATCCACAGTTCAATCAAAGTAGCAGAGTCAATGGAAATCATGAAATTCATTTATACTGAGTTGAGTCACCCCCCAATTTATTTCCATCATGAACATCAGAAATGATCATTATTTGGAAACAGTCTTTGCTGATGTAATTAGTTAAAATAGGGGCACACTGGAGTAGCATTTGCCAAAATTTGATGATTCATGTCCTTGTAAGATGAGAAAACAGACACAAAAACACATACAGAGAAAGCCATCATGGAAAACAGAGGAAGACATGGGAGTTCTGCACTCACAAGCCAAGGAATACCAAGATCTGCTGGCAACCACCAACAGGAAAGCAGAGCCAGAACTGATTTATCCTCTCAGCCTTTAGGGTAAGCAAACCCCAGTCCACGCAGGGAGGTCCCCAGTGGTGAAATAATAGGTTTCAGCTGGTGATAACTTGTTATAGAAATCCTTGGAAATTAATACATCATCTTGAAAGGCAAGGTGAACACTTGGAGGCTAAACCCTGAGCGTAGGCAAGAAAAATGTCAAACCTCAGTAGAAACCTCCAAATAATTCTAAGAACCGATTGCTAGGTTCCGTATGAAGCATAATGGCAGATCAGAGGGTGTCATGTGTCCTGTCCAGGCAGAAGAACATAGATCTGATCTGCTCACATGTGCAAATGAGAAGGGGACTGACTGCGGAAATGATCAAGTCCCCAGTGACTTTGAAGTGGGTCTCAACCACACAAGACCCAGAGAAGGGCTTCCAGGACCATTGGGATGATTACTGTCACCTCGAAACTCTTTCGTGGGAGCTTTAAAAGAAGACTGAAATGCTGGGTGCTGGTAGCTCATGCCTGTACTCCTAGCTACACAGCAGGCTGAGATCTGATCTGCCAGCCGGAGCAGGAAAGTCCTTGAAACCCTTATCTCCAATAAACCACCAGAAAACTAGAAGTGGTGCTGTGGCTCAAGTAGCAGAGCACTTTCCTTGAGCTGAAGAGCTGAGGGACAGCACCCAGGCCCAGAGTTCAAGCCCCATGACAAGAAAGAGAAAGAAAGAAAGAAAGAAAGAAAGGAAGGAAGAAAGAAAGAAAGAAAGAAAGAAAGAAAGAAAGAAAGAAAGAAAGAAAGAAAGAAAGAAAGAAAGAAAAGACTATAATAGTCTATCTCAGTGTGTGAAGCTGACTAACTACATTGAAATATTAATGGTAGTTACATGATTCTCAATTGTTGACTAATTTTTCAAATCCTTCTTGCTGTCACTTTTGGGAATGAGAAACAACATTCTTGAATACAAAAGAGAGTGTTTCTTAACAAGTGAAGGACCAGGCCTAGCTTAGTGAAAGGCAAGTGCCCCAGAGCAAATCCAGAGTCCCCTCCCCCCCCCCCCCCCCACACACACACTTGGGCAGTCACGCTGCCCTCACACATGGCAGCAAACGATTTGTTCAGCATTTGAAAGATGCAGCTCTCTGTTTAAATATTTATAACACTTCCTGGTGGCTTTGAGGCTTTTAATAGGTCTGGATAAATTTGTACCTATTGGAAATTTGTCAGTACATAACTGATCTTGTGAATAATGAAAACTCACACTGTACAGCTATATCCATATACGTTATTTTGGCCAAAGGAAAATTGTACCATCGTTTCCCCTTTTGTATGGCTGCTTTAAATAAGTGTGCTCTGCCCTGTAATTAATCAGGTAAAAATTCCCCTTTAATTATGGGGATAAAGTTTATTATCAGAATGTTCTTTCTGTCTACTCAGCAAAACACTGGTGGGAGTTGACATTTCATCTTATCTCCTTATTCTTTGAGTGTATGCTGTGTATGTTTTCTGCTGGTACTGGGGCTTGAACTTAAGGTCTCTCATTTTCACTTTTGTTGTTGTTGTTCAAAGATGTGGCTCTATCAATTGAGCCACAGCTCCACTTCTGGCTTTTTGTTGGTTTATTGGAGATAAGTCTCACAGGCTTTTCTGCCATTGCTAGCTTCAAACCTCAGTCCTCAGATATAGGCCTCTGGAACAGCTAAGTTTACAGGTGTAAGCCACCAGTGCTTGAATGTTCATTTTTTAATTTAAGTTTCTTGCTTTAAAAAAAAAAAACATTGAAGAAGAAACTATTATTGCCATAAATAGAAAGCTAATACCTTGGTCAACTAGTTTATGGTAACTATAAAAATAAGTACATGATTATTGAAAAAAAGACAATTTGTAAAAAAAAATTAAAAAATTGGCCATATTCCCCATGATGCAAAGGAACTAAAGTTAGAAATAGTGGCCAGTTGTTAGAATCTCCTGAAAGTAAAACGCTTCTTAACTAGCTACTTGAATTATAAGGATGCTCCTTTGTACCTCTGGACTTATTTTACCTAGATAATGAAGTGATATGATTAGAATCAGATAGCTTATTTATCCCACTTTGTATCTACCTCTTGCCTGTGGCAGGCATAACTAATTAATCCATGAGAATCCTCACTCTAGGCAAGAATGAGGAACACTTCTCCAAGGCTCTCTTGCTCTCTAATTTACGTGTGTGTGTGTTTGTGTGTGTGTGTGTGTGTGTGTGTGTGTGTGTGTGTGCGTGTGTGTAAGTAATGGAGATTGAACTCAGGACCTCATACTGTCACATGGCTTTTTCACTCAAGGCTGGCTCTCTAACACTTGAGCTACTAGTATCCAGCTTCAGCTTCATCTTTTAACTCCTCTGGTCAAGATTTTGCTCAGATTTGGAGAACCCATGCTTTGCTGGCCCCTCAATCTTCATTTTGCCTAGAAGCTAGTATCCTTTTCTGTTTTCCTATCCCAGAGTTTCTTATCTTCATTTGCTGAGGTGCTTGTTTTCCTCACCCTTCAAGTAATATTGAAACAACTTCACCACTCAGCCCTGCATACAAGCAGGAATGTCCTTAGTCACCAAGCATCTTCTTGCTTTCAAAGCCAGTGACATCTTTCTTATTGTACTTGACTTCTCAATAGTATTTGAAATATGAACTTATTTGGCTTCTGGAAACATTCTGCTCCTTTTGTTTCTAAGATATCATAGTTTCCCTTGTAACTCTACATCAGCATGTGTTAAATATTTGCTTCTTGCTCCAGATCCACATCGACTTTCCAAACTTCTCCACCTGTTCTTGTTCTAGGTCAGGAGACTAGAGTAATAGTGCGAATAGTAATAATGGATTCCTTTACACTTGTCCCATTCATTTGACCATTTCTCTGCTGATATTCTTTGTTTCCCCTCTATGTCTTATAGCTAACAATCTTATTTTTGCTATCTGTTTTTGGTTTCTCTAAATTCTCCTTTGGCGGGAGGGACAGGGAAGTGTGGTGCTAGTATTGGGGCTTGAATACAGGGCCTTGCAAACAAATATAATAAAATATAAATAGAAGATAAAATAAAACAATCCCAGAATGTAAAATCAGCAATACATATCTCAACTGTAAGAAGGTAATGAAAATGTATATTGGAAATATTTACAAAGTTCAGGAACCCCAAGGAAAGCAAAGGCACAACTGAATGGGGGTAATCAGGGATTAAAGAAGGGAGAGTTTATACTTAGTAGGCTGAGATCTGATGATCACAGTTAAAGCCAGCCCAGGCAGCAAAGTCAGTGAGACTCTTATCTTCAATTAACCACCAAATAGCCAGAAGTAGAAGTGTGGCTCAAGTTGGAGAACATGGGCCTTGATCAAAATGCCAAGTGAGAGTGTAAGGCCCTAACATCTATACATCTTATCATTTATAGAAAAAATAAGGGATATTTGCAAATGTAAGTTAATGATCTTAAGAAGAGGGTCCCAAATATGATCATGAGTATCATTATGAGGAAGAGAACGTGGGCTAGAAGAGAGGGTGGCCTTTATTATAAACAGACAAGGAAAAGTCAGGGCAATATCAGAGGCAGAGATTGAAGTGTTGTAGTTACAAGGCACAAAATAGTGGCAGCCACCAGAATCTGAGAAAGAGAGGACATAAATTCTGTAGCTCCTCTGGAGTGTATACAAATCTTGCCTGTATATATGTTTAGTATAGTGGTACTAATTTTAGACTTCTGTCCTCTAAAACTGCAAGGGGATTAATTTCTATTGCTTTAAACCATCAAGTTTGCAGTGATTTGGTACGGCAACATGGGACCATAAAACACATATCCTATCTGTGGTTCTGATTTACACAGGTGTTGGGCTCAAACTTCTGAGCTTATTCTGTACACAAATATCTCTCCACACCGTACAATATCAGCCTCTGGCCTAAACTGTGGACAAAGCATATCATTAAGCAGAGAAAAATATACACTCTCTGCATACGAGAAGATGTTTCATTTTTCAAAACTGCGCTCAAATTACACCCCCACACACAAAACCCTATGTGTGTCCTTCTAATAAATAACATTTTATAGAGAGCAATATATAGCATAAAATAAAGATGAAAATAAATAATACTCAGCCAGGCACCGGTGGCTCATGCCTGTAATCCTAGCTAATCAGGAGGCTGAGATCTGAGGATCACAGTTCAAAGCTAGCCTGTACAGGAAAGTCTATGAGACTCTTATCTCCAATTAACCATCAGAAAACCAGAAGTGGTGCTGTGGCTCAAGTGGTAAAGTGCTACCCTTGAGCTGAAGAGCTGAGGGACAGCGCCCAGGCCCAGAGTTCAAGCCCCAGAACTGACCTAAATAAATAAATAAATAAAACTCTCACTCAGGTGTTCTACAATTTCAGGAGATGATACACGACCTTTCTTTGCTTCCAGAAATTCATACAATCACATGCAACCCACCCACAATCACATGCAACACACCCACAATAACATGTAACATACGTACATATGTGCACACACATCATATGCACACATAAACCCACGTGCACACACCCCATACTCATACCCACACTCCTACTCAGCCACATGCATGCTCACACGTGCACACACATCCCCAAACACACATGTTCACATGTACATAGTCACATCCACATGCTCACCCATAATTTATTCCAACCCATAGTGTTATTAAAGTTGAGTCATATTGCATAAATTTGTCACTTAATATTTCATGGGTTTCTATCTAGCAAGTGTGCATGTTTTCATTTTAATCTTTTTATATTATTCTATTCTGTGACTACATCCTAATTTATTCTATGACCATTTTTTTGGGGGGGGGGTCCGGTCTTGGGGCCTGAACTCTGGGCCTGGGCGCTGTCCCTCAGCTCTTTAGCTCAAGTGCTCTACCACTTGAGCCACAGCGCCACTTCCTGCTTTTTTCTTTTTGCTTATGTGGTGCTGAGGAATCAAACCCAGGGCCTCAGGCATGCAAGGCAAGTGCTCTACCACTGAGCCACCTTCCCAGCCCCGACCGTTTTTCTTATACTGTAGTTTATAAAGTTTATTTTGATGTTGATTTTCGGTATATTTTGGTATCTCTCAATTTGCCTGAGTAAATTACTTGGAGTAAAATTGTGAGGTCAAATATAACTATGTATGTAATAGTGACACATGCTACCACACTGATTATTTCAAAGCTTGTAATAGTCAAACAACCACAGAAATGACTACTAAAGGAAGGAAAAAAGGATGTGCATTAAAGATAGAAAGGACAGGCTGACAAGGAAGGGGTAAGACACTCCTCACCCTCTCTAGAGTCTTTGAGAGTGTGATCTGATCCATCCTCCCTCTTTCTCTGTGGTTTGAAGGCAAAACTGGATCCTCAGAGCTTAGCACAGTATCCACTTTACCCACCACTTAGTGACGTATTGACTTATTTACCACTTCTCAGCATAGTCTGGAGCCAAGCAGCAAGTCCCCACAGTGTACATATTGAAAAGAGCTCATCAGAGGGACAGATTCAGGCTACTTCATGCCATCTGTTCCAAGGCCAGGTCTGTAGAAGGAGAATTTCTGAAAATCTACTTATTTCATACAAGGAAAAGAGGCAGAATGGCATTGAATCTCCCCCAAATTATCAGGCAATAATGTAGGACCTGAAGGGCCATGGAAGGTGAGCACTGTCCCTCTGAGCCACAGCTCTTCGGGACTTTCTGAAGCACACTTGGTTCTGTGAAATCTGACATTAATTATCATGCTCAGGTTTTACATTGAGCAAAACTGTAACCTTCAAAAAGCGTCTCCAACTGAAAGCTGTCACAAGATTCCATGTTCCAGCTGGCCACCAGTGGCTCACACCTATAATCCTAGCTACTCAGGAGGTTGAGATCTAAGGATCACAGCTAAGCCACCCAGGGCAGGAACCATGAGGTTCTTATCGCCAATTAAACACAGAGAAAAGCTGGAAAAGTAGCTCAAGTGGAAAAGTGCTAGCCTTGAGCAAAAGGAGGTTAGGGACAGTGCCCAGTTCCCAGGACCAGGAGAAAGCAAGAAAGGAAGGAGGGAGGAAGGAAGGAAGGAAGGAAGAAAGGAAGGAAGGAAGGAAGAAAGGAAGGAAGGAAGTAGGGAAGAAGGGAGGGAGAAAGGAGGGAGGAAGGAAGGGAGGGAGGAAGGAAGGAAGGAAGGAAGAAAGAAAGAAAGAAAGAAAGAAAGAAAGAAAGAAAGAAAGAAAGAAAGAAAGAAAGAAAGAAAGAAAGAAAGGAAAGGAAAGAAAGAAAGGAGAGAGAGAAGGAGAGGGAGAAAGAAAGAAAAAGAAAGAAAGAAAGAAAAAGGAAGGAAGGAAAGAAAGAAAGAATTTCAAAAAATTCATGTTCCCTTGGAAGAGCTTCCTGCTCAACTTGTAGGTTTGGGATCCATATGTAGCACAAATATTCTACCTACCTCAGTGCCTCCATGAATGTCCCTCAATCCTTTTCTGTTGTTGTTGGTCATGGGGATTGAACTCAGGACCTGGGTGCCGACCCTGAGCTCTTTTGCTGAAGGCTAGCTCTCTTGCCACATTGAGCCACAGTTCCACTTTTGGTATTTGAGATAATTGGAGATAAGAGGACTTTTCTGCCTGGGTTGGCTTTGAACCACAATCCTCATATCTTAGCCTACTGAGTAGCTAGGATTACAGGTGTGAGCCACCAGCACCCAGCTCCCTCAATCCCTTTTTCTTTGTGTATAAAAATAAATCTCCAACTTTAAGGACCTCTTTTCCCAATAAAGTAATATCATCAAGTACTAAGGCATCTACTAGGTAATAAGAATGACATTCAACCTGCTCTTTATTGCTATACCTCATTATCTCTGGGCAACAGCTAACACACTCCAGCATTCACAACACTCTGCCAACCATTTTTGTTCTAGCCATGAACAATTTGCGTCTACTGTGCTTCTCACTACTTTCTTAGGAAAGAGTACTAATGTCAGGTCTTCCGGAAATTCTCCAGGCACAAGTAGTCATAGTATGCCTGGAAACTTCATTGCCCTGAGAAACAGAACATATTCTACACCCAGGCATTTGTCTAAACACTTCCCATTTATTTCTTCATTGATCAGGAAAGAAATCTATGACATAGGTGCTCTCTCATTTGCCAGATAAGAATACTGAGGCCTAGGTAAATGAACTTACCTGAAGTCACCCAGTTGATGAAAGAGCAGCACTGAACCCAGGAAGGGTGTCCGGACACTGTGCTTGACCACCGTTGTATGCTACTTTCCAGTTACCATGCGCTTCTGCAAGAGCAATGTCCTTCTGGATTAGAGTTTATAACCACAGATGCTTAGTCTTTAGTTGTTCAGTGTTCTTGGGGTACTGACGTTTCAGGTCAGGATCTAACACGTGCTTACTAACAGCAAGCATTCTACCACTTGAGCCAGACCTCTAGCCATTTTAACTATAATTTATTCCTCAGTAGGATCTCATGATTTTTTGAGCCAGCCAACTTTGAACCATGATTTTTCCATCTCCACCTCTTTTAAAGCTGGGATTACAGGTGTGTCTCACATGGGCTGCAGATTTTCTTTTGCTCAGTCCTAGGTACCCAAAGTACATTTTGCCCATTGTTGGTTACATAAACAATTGTTGCACTAATAAAAGTACCTTTTGTTGATTCGATCCTTCAAATGCTTTGAAGACCTATCACAATACAAAAAGACGAACAGGGCAAATATGAGCTGTAATAAAATACTTTGCGGAACAGAGCAAGCATCAAGTGTGAGAAAGGACTGAAGAAAGATTCAGATTACTTTGGAACTTCACTGCTTCTGCTCTATCTGTGCCAGATGTCACCAATAATCTGGGATTGACTGCAGTTGATATGTTTTTGATGTGCTCTTTGGAATAAATTATACTGTATTCTCTGTCTTCATGGTACCCAATTTGTGTTCCAAATTGCTGCAAGGGACTATTCCATAGCACCAGGTATTTATTTGCCTGTTTGGAAAGATCAGATCTGGCCTTTTAATTTTAACTTTTCAAAAATTAAGGAATGCTGGGAATCTTAGTAATTCTGTGCACAGATGTGGCAGCTGCTAAGATTACTGAACAGATGATTGTTTGAGAATTAAAGAACAATTGCAGTCGATTTTTTTTTTAAGTTGAAAAGCTGAAATTCCTTCCTAAGAACACAGAGGCCGACTTTATTCTCTGCACTGAGAAAATTCCCATGGAACTAGTTATGAAGAGAAACAGAACATGTTCTCTGCTCAGCTTTGAAAACTAGGTCACAGCATCAGAATCACAGTGTATCATTATCTTGGTGGCCTGATTTATCTCATTCTTTTTTTGTAGAATCCCAGCTTGTGTTTCTGTCTTAGGGGAAAACAAATGTCTAGTGAGCAGTTTTTCCTTAGACATAAAAGCATAAAGGTAAAATGTATTCCTCAATAAACCCACTGCCAGGGGAAATAGAGAGGGAAGGCAGAGCTCCAACAGATTTTTCCAGAATCATAGATAAACTGTGAGAGTAATTGGGGTCCTCTCAGGAGGGAAGGTATTAAGCAGAGCTGAGAGGACAGCGTTGCAGGAGTACCAGCAGGGGGTGCTGCTGTCCATACATTGCCCTGAGCCTCTGGGGTTATGGTTTTGTGTGTGTGTGTGTGTGTGTGTGTGTGTGTGTGTGTGTATGTGTGTGTGTGTGTGTGTGTGTGTGCAGGAGGGGTGGGGGAAGGGAAAACTGCCAGCTCTGATGCATTTCCTAAAGACAACTGAGATGATTACATTGTCCCATAGTACTACAAACAAACAAAATTGACTAGAGCATGGTTGAGATGGATGCTGGAGGACTAACAAATTGGATGGCTCTTTCTGATGACATATCAGAGTATTTGACATTGGCTAGCATTGTGTTCAAGCAAAACTTACTTGGAACCCTTTATATTTCCTTTTGCTTTAGATCTTATTTTATTGTATTATGTTGGTAGTGAGGTGGACGACTTGTGTTGGATTTTACAATTATTTACATCTTCTCTAGGGCTTATCAGCAAGGATGAGCACGGCTAACAATGACAAAAAGTTGGCACAGATATTATCTGATCTGTTTCTTTTGGGTACTTTATGGCAACTGAGTCTCCCCCACCATTCCATTTTCCTCACTGCATACTACAAGCCACCAGCATTGGTAAGTATGAGTCATTATTCTCTTTTATATGTGTAGGTACCAAGGTGGGGCACTATCACTTAGCTTTTTTGCTCAAGGATAGCAATCTACCACTGGAGTCACAACTCCACTTCAAGCTTTTGGGTGGTTAAATGGAGATAAAAGTCTCAGGGTATCTGCCTCCGCTGACTTGAAACTTAGATCCACAGCCTTTTGAGGAGATGGGATTACAGGTATGAGTCACCAGTGCCTGCCTGCATCATTATCCTTTGAAATCGCACACCACATAGTTTGGTAAAAGATGTTAAATTTTGAAATACTTTAACTCACAACAAAATTATAATAAATTATATACAGAGTCTCAGTGACTGCATCATACTAAAATGTGAACCTCTCCCATGTTTTATCCCTTCCTCACTGAATTACAGACTTCTCAACTGAGAGCTTATAACACCTGTATGTTAGCTCTAAAAACACTGGTGGCGAGTTCATTTTCATGTTTGGAAATACTGCTAGAACTGAGATTACTTATCAATTTGCAGAAACAGCAGTCATCATTTGCTCATTCAGCAAATAGAGATTTAAATTTAAAAAATTCAGGCATAGATCTAACAAACAGCAGAGTTCAGGGACAAGGAATTTGTTTTCTTCTGCTTTGTGTTTGGTTTCAGAGACATCATGCTCCACAGGATGGCTCTGAGCAGAGCTGAAAGGGCCACACATAGATGTAGTTTGAGCCCAAAGAAGAGAGGAAGGAGGAAGGAGTCAATTAACGAGGGAGAATATAGATTTGGTCACTGCAGGTAAGATCAATACTGATGATACAAAAAAAAGCTAAATAGAATTTAGAATTTTGATTCATGTAATTATGTCAAGAAATCCATTTGTAAAATAACAGCCTAAGCTGAGATCTGAAGTAACAGCTCCTTCTTTACACCCATACCCTATGTTTTCTCAGCTTTGATATCTCTGTACAAGTATTTTGTGTGTGTGTTTGTGTGTGTGTGTGTGTGTGTGTGTGTGTGTGTGTAGGTAGGTAGGTATGATTGGGAGATAAAAACCTCCATCTCATGGAAAAATTAAGACATGATGGAATATATATATATATATATATATATAATTTACTTTTATATTATCTTTAAGTACTTGTGCAAGGGGGTTTCAATTCAACAAGTTACTTTATGAGCACAATAAATTGTGGTTGATGTTACCACTTCCATTGTTCTCATCCATCTCTCTACTCATCCCCATAAAGTTACTTGGTTTTACCTTCACATATGTAAACTGAATATTATGACTGTATTTATCTACTATTACTCACTCCATTGATTTTGTGTGTGAGAGAGAATCTTGGGGCTTAAGGCCAGGGCCTTGGTGCGATCTCTGAGCCTTTTTTGCTCTAGACTAGTGTTCTACCACTTGAGCTCCACTTCCAGCTTGTTTTCATAGTAGTTTATTGGAGAGTAGAGTGTCATAGACTTTCTTGCCCAGGCTATTTTTGAACTAGGATCCTCAGATCTCAGCCTCCTGAGTGGCTAAGATTATAGATGTGAGCCACCAATGCCCAGTGAAATGTGTTTTTAAATAACAATTGTAACACTTATGGAAAACAAAAAATAAAGTGGATATTTGTCTGTACACAGCAGAAGTCCTTTCTTAGTACTTCTTAGGACTAGTTGCTATGCATGTCACTTCACAAATCTGGGAAATAGAATTTGTTTTGTCTTGGCACTGGAAACACCAGCAATGTTCTTGTTCATTGAGCTGTCAATATTCTTTGCTCATAGAATTAACTACCCAAGAAAATATGCTAACCAAATGAATTTACTGTGTTGCCATCAGTTGAGGGTCAGAGTTATATGGGGCATGACTTGAGTGCTCTTACTCATACTGAAATAAGCATTTTTGCTTTTTATTTTTATTTGTGTGTGTGCCTGTACTGGGGTTGGAACTCAGGACCTTGAGCTTATTTTCATTTGGCATTTTTGCTCAAAGCCTGTGTTTGCCACTTACCCAGCATTTTGCCAGCTAATTGGAGATGAAAGTCTTATGGACTTTTCTGTCCTGGCTAGCTTCAAATCTCAATTCTCAGCTATTAGCTTCCTGAATAGCTAGGATCATAGGTGTGAGCCACCAGCTTCTGACACAGCTTTGTTTCCTCCTTAGTAAACCTGCTATAATAAAGGAATAAATATCATGACAGCAAGGATCATTTATTAGTTACCTACTTTCTTCCATAGAGAGAGTTAAGCACATAAGTAACGAAGACACTATCATTTCCATATTATAGCTGAAGGTCAAGCAGAATATAGAAAGGTCATTTGTGGGTGATCTATTTAGAATTTAGACTAAGTTCCTTCTATCAGAACCTATGCTTTAATCATTTTATGAAATTGTCCCTAAAGCTAAGACTGAGTACAAGAGTTAAGAATGTGTCAAGGTACACAGGAATCTTTCCCATTACATTTCACCACATTTTAAAACCATAACAGGCTTGTGTGGGTCATTCAGTACACAAAGATACTCACCCAGGGGCTCTGTCAGTCAGCTACAGCCCTGGTTATATTCCTACCTTTCTTATCTGCCAAAATGTATCTTTCAAACAAGCCTGTCAACAGGAATAGACATTAATTAGCACTCATCTAGTGCTTTGGCTGATTGTTTTAACTCTGTTAGAATATCTCAAGCAACTTAATTTGTGATTTTAAAATGACTATTTTCTAAGATTAGCTTACTGTCAGAAACTCTTAAAATGGTTCCAGTGATAGCACGATTCTGTCTTTAGCTGATCAGAAGTACTGCTTTAATTTTCCATTTACATGATCTGAACTTTTTACTTCCATATCCGAAGCCCAAACTATAAACTGCAGTCTCATGAGTGAGCTGCCAGTCATATGTATACTACAACTTACCCTGTCTTGTCCAGAAAATATTTCTTTTTACTCTGAATTCAACAAAGCATCACAGTTCACTTGAAGGCCCCTTGTATTGAATAATCCAGCATCTGCAAATCATAATTAATCACAGCCATGGATTTTGACCACAGATAAAAAGAACAACAGTAAAAACAGAAAGAGAAACCTGGTATGGTGGTTTATGACTATAATCCCAGTTACTTTGGAAGCTGATTTGGGAGAGTGTGAGTTCAAAGTCAGCCTGACCTGCATAGCCAGACACTGTCTCCAGAAAGAATAAAATGATAAAACACTATACAAATAAAAGCCTAGGTGAAACAGCTATGTTACAAAAAAATTGATTTTCAAAATCAAAGACCAAAACAAGAACTAAATGTTATTCTAAAATTACTATGTTGTCTTTATGTTTCCATAACATTTAACTAAACATGAAATTTAATACTTTTCTAGTGTTTCCTACTCCATCCCCTAAATAAGTGACTTATTTTCTTCACTAACAGATTCTCCTATAAGTCCACCATAAGATTTTTAAGTTCTTGGCTGTACTCTGGTGGTTTGTGCCTGTCATCCTAGCTACTCAGGGAGCTGAGATCTAATAATCTCAGTTCAAAGCTAGCTCAGGCAGGAAAGTTCATGAGACTCTTATTTCCAATTTTCACGAGACAGCTGAAAGTAGAACTGTAGCCCAAGTGGTACAGTGTCAGTCTTGAGCTAAAAAGTTCAAGGGACAGTTCCTAGGCCCTGAGTTCAAGCCCCAGTACTGGCATAAAATATTAAAATTAAAATTAAATCAAATTTTTTCCTTGAGGAAGAACAGCCACAGAAAAGAGGTGAAGACAGTTTTCAGAACACATAGTACTATGGTCCCTGATAGTAAGGAAATGGAAGATTAGGACTTTCTTCTCTGTTCTTTTTCGTTTCTCCATTTGGGAGATATTTCATGAGCCTTTGTGATACGTTCACCTGTGCCCATACAATAATGCACAAGAGAGAGATACATGGGCACACAGAATGTCCAGGCTCCTGGAGGGAAAATAGAAGCAAATAATAAGAAAAATAGGCAACTTTTGATTGGGATGCCTGCTCATAAGGAAAGTATGAGATGTGTGTTAGGGTGGAGATCGAATTCCATCCTCAAGTCAGCAGAGGCCTCCTCATAACCAAATCAAGATCATAATGTGCAGGTCAAGGTTCAGACAAGTTTAGTGTCAGGTGAGATTCACTCTGCTTCAAGATGGAGCCCTGCTTTATTCCCTGCATGAACAAACACCCAGTCCTCACGGAAGAAGGCAGGAGGCAAAATGGAACACATTCTGTTGAAGCCTCTTCTGTAGGACATTGATACCATTCTTGGGGTAGAGCCTTTGTGATTTAATCAAGATAAAAATTCTTTTTTTAAATTTAATTTAATTTTTTTGTGAACATACTGTACAGAGGAGTTACAATTATATGGGCAGGATAATGCATACATTTCTTATCAAGCATTGCAGCCTCCTCCTTTGTTTACCCTTCACATCCCTTCCCTACCTCCCCCCTGCCTCACCACCACCCAATCCTCCCCCCCCCCACACCAAAGTTGTAAAGCTCATTTTCAACATGACCTTGTACTTCTCATTGTTGCAACAGGTCCACCTGTATCCTTAAACGACTTGTTTTTCCCCATCTCCTCCACAAGTTATACTGACATCAAATATAGTGAAAGGAGGGGTTATACTGTGGGGGAGGGACATACAAAGCAACAAAGAGATAATCTTATAAATGCATTAGAAACAAATACATGAAATAAAAAAGCATTAAAATACATATCTAAGGGTTCATTTTCCTAACATCACATTATCTGACCTTTTCCGCTTGACTCATACATATACTAGATATTGCAAATAAGGGAAACCATGGGACCTATGTTTCTTTGGGCCTGGCTTACTTCACTTAATATAATTTTTTCCAAGTTTTTCCATTTCCTAACAAATGGGGCAGTGTCATTCTTTCTGATGGAGGCATAGAATTCCATTGTGTATATATACCACATTTTCTTGATCCATTCATCTACTGAGGGGCATCTGGGTTGGTTCCATATCTTAGCTATGGTAAATAATGCTGCAATAAACATAGTTGTGCTGGTAGCTTTAGTGTGGTCTTGTTTGTAAACATTTGGGTAAATGCCCAAAAGTGGGATTGCTGGGTCATAGGGGAGCTCTATGTGAAGTCTTTTCAGGAACCTCCATACTGCTTTCCAAAGTGGTTGAACGAGTTTACACTCCCACCAACAATGAAGTAAGGTTCCCTTCTGTCCACATCCCCTCCAGCATCTGTTGTTGTTAGAGTTCTTGATTATAGCCATTCTAACTGGGGTGAGGTGGTATCTCAATGTTGTTTTGATTTGCATTTCTTTTATGGCTAGGGAGGTTGAGCATTTCTTCATGTGTCTATTGGCCATCCTTCTTTCTTCTTCAGAGAAGTTTCTCTTTAAGTCTTTAGCCCACTTATTTATTGGGCAGTTGTTTCTTTGAGGATTTGTTGTTGGGGGATTTAATTTTTTGAGTTCCAAGTATATTTTAGATATGAGACCCTTGTCTGTTGTATGGCTAGTGAAGATCTTCTCCCAATCGGTGGGCTTTCTATTGATCTTGCTAGCTATGTCCTTTGCCATGCAGAAGCTCTGCAACCTTATGCAATCCCATTTGTCCAACCTTTCTTTGATTTGTTGTGTTTCCGGGTCTCTATTCAGAAAATTTCGGCCTGAGCCAAGGAGACCTAGGGTTTCCCCTATTCCATCCTGTAATGTTTTCAGAGTGTCTGCTTTGACTTCGAGGTCTTTGATCCATTTGGAGTTGATTCTGGTGCAGGGTGATATATAAGGATCTAGCTTTAGTTTTCTACAAGTAGTTAACCAATTTTGCCAGCACCATTTACTGAAGAGGCTGTCTTTCTTCCATTCTATTGTTTTAGCTCCCTTATCGAAGATTAGATGGCTATAGGTCTGTGGGTTCATTTCTGGATTTTCAATTCTATTCCATTGGTCCTGAGGTCTGTTCTTATGCCAATACCAAGCTGTTTTGATTACTATGGCTTTATAGTAGAGTTTGAAATTTGGTATTGATATTCCTCCAGCAGTGCTCTTTCCGTTGAGGAGCGTTTTTGCTATTTGGGGTCTTTTATTGTTCCATATGAATTTTTGGATTGCCTCTTCTATTTCCTTGAAGAATGAGGTTGGAATTTTGATAGGTATGGCGTTGAATTTGTAGATAGCCTTGGGAAGTATTGCCATTTTCACGATGTTAATCTTTCCAATCCAGGAGCATGGGAGGTTTTGCCATTTTTTAAGTTCTGTGTTGATTTCCTTTTTCAAGATTTTAAAGTTTTCATCATAGAGGTCCTTCACTTCTTTAGTTAAGTTAATTCCTAGGTATTTTATTTTTTGTGGGGCTATTACAAATGGACTTGCTTTCCTAATTTCAGCCACACTTTTCTCATTGTTGGCATACAGAAAAGCCATTGATTTTGGGGGGTTAATTTTATACCCTGCTACTTTGCCAAAGTTTTGAATCAGCTTGAGTAATTTGGGAGTGGAGTCTATGGGATTCTTTAAATATAAGATCATGTCATCTGCAAAGAGGGAGAGTTTTATTTCTTCTTTCCCTATTTGGATCCCCTTTATGTCTGCATCTTGTCTTATTGCTGTAGCTAGGCATTCTAATACTAGATTGAAGAGAAGTGGAGAGAGTGGACATCCTTGTCTTGTTCCTGAGTTAAGAGGAAATGGCTTTAGTTTTTCACCATTAAGAATAATGCTGGCTGTAGGTTTGTCATATACAGACTTTATTGTATTGAGGAATGTTCCATGGATTCCTAATTTTTCCAAAACCTTCATCATAAAGGGGTGTTGGATCTTGTCGAACGCTTTTTCTGCATCTATTGAGATAACCATGTGGTTCTTATTCTTGCTCCTGTTGATGTGATGAATAATATTAATTGATTTGCGTATATTGAACCAGCTTTGCATCCCTGAAATGAATCCTGTTTGATAGTGGTGTATGATTTTTTGGA
Source organism: Dipodomys spectabilis (assembly GCF_019054845.1). Classification (NCBI taxonomy): domain Eukaryota; kingdom Metazoa; phylum Chordata; class Mammalia; order Rodentia; family Heteromyidae; genus Dipodomys; species Dipodomys spectabilis. The sequence continues at coordinate 15,588,892 of NW_024871042.1, forward strand.
TGAATTGTTGAAGTCGATTGGCCAAAATTTTGTTGAGAAGTTTTGCATCAATGTTCATCAAAGAAATGGGTCTATAGTTCTCTTTCTTTGATGAGTCCCTGCCTGGTTTTGGGATGAGGGTTATGCTGGCTTCATAGAATGTGCTCGGTAGTGAACTTTCTCTTTCAATTTCATTGAAGAGTTGGAGGAGTATTGCTGTGAGCTCTGCTTTGAAGGCCTTGTAGAATTCCGCTGTGAAACCATCTGGTCCTGGACTTTTCTTAGCTGGGAGGTCTCTTATTGCTGTTTCTATTTCAATGCTTGATATGGGCCTGTTAAGGTGGTTTAACTCATCAAGATAAAAATTCTGTAAGACTATTTCGATTTCAGAAATAGTGTGAAAATGTCATCTGTGAAAGTTAAAAAAGATACATGAAAATTATAAAGTTGAAATACATCTATAGTCATCAATACACACAGGCAGATGCACTCTTCATCCATGTAAATTAACTAAGATTTTTTTTTAAAGGACAATGTGAAGCTTAGTTTGGGGCCAAGAGAGATTCAACAGCTTCATGGCCAAGAGCAGGAAGTTCACTCCATACCCAGCACTGTGCAGAGATACCTGAATGTTGCAGGGACTGGATAAAGCAGTTGCAAGGATGTCTTCCCTGCTGTAGATTTATGAAGGGTGTCTCGTCTTATCTGGAGCAGCTCAAGGGAGCTTTGTATGTGTTGGCTTATCAGTAGTCAACTCCATACTTGAAATGTTTGTCTTTTTTATTTTCTGTTTCCTTGACTTTATTCTCTGGAGAAATAGAGTTGGGATGAGGGGAGGAAAAAGTAACAAGTAATCCAAATGGGCCTTCTCTTCTTTCTCCTCCTCCTTCTTCTCCCTGCCCCCACCCCCTTTTCCCCTGATTCTACTCTTTGCCTTAAATAATTTGTCACAAAGGTAATCTTTGATTAAAAACCTTAACTAGACCTCTAGAAATTCCAAGCTCAAACACATAAACCTACAGATCTGGGAAGTCAGGGTGAAACTTTATAGATAGTGAGAGCTTGCCAGGTGAAGAGGTAAAGGGCAAAGAGAATAGATACTTGAAGAAGCAGCAGAGTGTATTCACCGTGGGACCTCAAGAGAATGTGGCAGGAACTATGGGGAAAAAATAAGGCCTTGAGGTTAGGCAAAGGGCGGGATCTATAAATCCATGAGGGCAATCTTCAACAGTTTGGACTGTGTTTTGGAGTAATGAAAAAGCGGGTAGAGCTTTTTTGAACAGTGATAGATTTGGGACTCTGGTAACTGGAGTTGGATCACTTCTGACTGGAAGGTAATTTATGCCTCCCTAGTCATACAAAAGAAATGCTGGCATCTAAAGCAGTGTTCACTCACACTGATGTATTCACACTCATACAAAAAGTACAGATCAGCGCTAGGTGCCCTGATAACATTTGTTTCTTCAATATTCATCCATGTTTCATAGCAAAAAAAAAGCAAGAAGAGGCAGGTCATGTTACAATACCATGAACAATCCCCCCTGCCAGGAATTCAGCCAGAACAACAGTTAGCTAGATTTTTGTGGTACCAAACCCAAAATTCAGTTTAAATTCCAAAATTAGTTAGGTGTCTGTGGTTAATGCCTACAATCTTAGCTACTCAGGAGACTGAGATCTGAGGATCATGTTTTTGAAGCCATTCTGAGCAGGAAAGTCTGTGAGACTCTTATCTCCAATTAACCAGCAAAATGCCTGAAGTGGAGGTATGACACACATAATTGAGCACTCGCATTTATGGATAAATCTAAGGTACAGTGCGCAGGCCCTGAGTTCAAGCCCTAGTATCAGCACAAAAACAAATTTAACAAAATCCAAAATGAGAGTATATTTTGAGGAAGCATTTTCGCAATCATTCCAAATCTACTCTTCTTAAGAACTTATATACGTGTGAATTTTCATTTAGATGTAAGTGCTTTTCCATCAAATTACACAATAAACTTGGCTGATGTTGAATTATAACAGCATGAGCATAATTAGAACATGGAAATGTGGCAAAAAGTGAGCCTCAGAGAAATGGAATTAAACAATGGGAGCTAGTAAAATAGGGCAGAATGTAAGGGCTTGGCATTCATAATACTCCACATTTGCAAGACAACACTATTATTGAACCTGAAAAGCTTTTAATATAACCCTGAAGCTTTGGGTAAAAAAAATGACAGATGATACCCATTTCCACATTTTCAGTCAAATTGAATGTTACCATTCTGAATACTCATGGTCAGAAATACTTAGTCTCTTGAAGACTTAGCTCAAGCATTGCTAAATTTAGGATAGGACTAGAAAATGGAGTAATCTGTAAATCTTTCAATGATTCAGTTAATAGGTGCTTTTAAACAAGTACTATCAACTCAGGGCAGGGCCAACCTGATGCTAATTTCTCTGGAAACACACACACACACACACACACACACACACACACACACACACACACACGTGCAGGAGTTTTCCAGGAGTTTCCAGGAGTTTCATTCTACTTATACATGTTGATTGGAAAAAGTTACCAGAGTACAATAAAAAAAATAAACAACGATTCCCCAAATCACATAACATCAAGACATGAAAAGAATTTAAATTAATAAGCAAAGTCATATATATATGTGTGTGCATATGTGTTTTGTGTGTATATATGTATTGGGAGTGGTAATGGGGCTTGATCTCAGGGCCTTGCATTCTCTCTTAGCTTTTTCACTCAAGGTTTGTTGTATTCTACCACTTGAGCTAAAGCTCCACTTCTGGCTTTTTGCTGGTTAACTGGAGATAACAATCTCTTGGATTTGTCTGCCAGGACTGGCTTTGAACCTCAATTCTTAGATTTCAGCCTCCTAAGTAGCTAAGATCACAGGTGTGAGCCACTGGTACTGGGCTTCATATTAGTATCAAACTTTGCATTTATCTAGCATTTTATTTTTCTTTCATTTAGCAATTAGTTATTGAACAATGACAGTTCTTTAATCTCTTACTGAAGATCTCAAAATAGTTATCAAGAAGCAGTAGAAAAAGGTTACCTTCAAAGCCCATGTTCTTTTTCGGAAGAGTAGACATGGGTTGTATGTACAATACCAAAACAGCAACTTCTTTCTTTTGGGTGGGGATGGAGGTGCTGTTCATTTCTAACATGTGGCCCTTAGTAACAAGCCTAGACAGTAACCTAGTCTTGGGCTAGCAATAATCACCAGGCCCTTCTGTGCTCTTACTGGCTCAGAAATGTGTATGCAACCAAAGCAAAAACTATCCAGAGCAGTTCCTCTTGGGCAGACAGGGAAGAGTTCTGTTTTACTGTTCAAACAGTTGTGTATGTGGCACCGAAGTCATCTAAAGCAATGATTTTCCAACTGGCGAGAAAAGATGTGAAAACAAATAGATGGACGTGGGAGGAAGGATAAAAGACAGAAGGAAGTGCTAGCAAGCCACCAAGGTATGAATTCATTAGAAAGATTGTTGGGGCTCGTTCATCCTATGCTTACTTCATCCAGGATTAGCTTATGCGAATTCCTATACTCTGTTTTTGGCTCAAGGTACTGGAATTATACAGTCTGACTCATATATCACTGTGAATTTGCATGCAAAATGGACAACCACTTAAGCTCCTAGACTGGGCTAGAAGTCTGACCTACAAGTTTGTTGGCTGATTAAAATTGGGAAAGGCAAAATGTAGTTATGTTATGCCTTGGGATGTTTGCAGAATTACACATTGTAATGCACATCATATATTGGATAACATGTTTAACAATTAAAAGTACTTTCTCTTTTCTTTTTCTTCTTCTTCCTCCTCCCCCCTTTGTAGTTCTCCCCCTCTCCCTCCTCTTCTTTCTTCTCCTCCTCCCTTTCCTCCTCCTCCCCTTCTTCCTCCCTCTCCTCTCCTCCCCCCTTCCTCCTCATCCTCCCCCTCCTCCTCCAGTACTCAGGTTTGAATTCTTTACTTCCAAACTAATTTCCTTCTTCCCTCCCACCTTCTTTCCTCTATCTTTCTTCTCTTTCTCACTCTTTCCCTCTTTCTCTTCCTTTCTTTATGGGTACTAAGGCTTGAACTAAGGGCCTTGGGTTCATTTTCGCCCAAAGCTGATGATCTACCACTTGGGCTACAACTGCACTTCCAGATTTTTGCTTGTTAATTGGAAATAAGAATCTCACAAACTTTTCTGCCTGGGCTACCTTTAAACCAGCACCCTCAGATCTCAGCCTTCTAAGCAGCAGGAATTACAGCATCGGCCATAAATACCTGGCTTCTTTCTTTATTTACAGTCATCATTGTCTTCACTCTTTCTGCTGTCCCTCTAGGCTTTCTGTTAATCTTCCCAGCTGGCATTTTGTGGGGAGCATCTGTTTAGCTAGAGCTTGCACAGTGACTTCTCAAGTTTCTCTTCTAATGTTTGACACAAGCAGCAGTGTTCATCTATCTACATGAAACCATAATAATATTTCCCCCACTCCATCTTTCCTGTTTGTCTTTATGCTCTGATGATCCTTGCAACTTTTACAGGAACTGAATATAAAAAATATATTTGATAATTGAAGGACTTGCCTCTCCACTCTTGCCCGATCCTTTTATGTATCTAAAGATGGAATATGAAGGATTGACCCACATCCTATTGTCCCAGGTCCATACAGACACAAGGCAAAATCCCAGATATGTACGAACTTTGATGTGCCAGCAGGGCAATCTACAGCCCAGCTGTAAACATCCCATTGTGGGCCCAACTGAAAAGGCCCCATCTCCCTTGACCTAGTGGCTTTTACATTAACCTCTGCCTCCTTGCTCAGACCTCATATAAAAACTCAACTCCGATTGACGATCGAGTCTGGCTTATTTCTTTTCCATTCTCCTCCATTTTCCCAATAGTAATAGGAATTATCCACACAGAGTATAAAGACTAAGGAGGCTTTAGAGGAAAACATTGGCAATCAAACTATTTTATGATTGAAAAAGAAAGACTAGGAAAAAAATGAGAAGCCAACAATTTGAAACTTTAATGCATACTTCCTCATTCAATTCACTATCAATTTAGAAGAAAATAATAATGCCAAATTAGGTAGGTGTGGAATGGAGGATCAATAAAGATAAGTGGTTGCTCAATAACGCATGGCATTATTTGAAAGAAATGATTTTGTATATCAGTTCAGATATCATTCTCTTCCACTAGACTATTTTATTCATTTGCTTATTTTTGGTGCTGACCTGGGGCTTGAACTTAGGGTCTGGGTGATGTCCCTGAGCTTTTCTGCTCAAGGCTAATGTTCTAGAACTTGAGCCACAGTTACACTCTGTCTTTTTTGGTAGTTAATTGAAGATAGAATCTCATGGGCTTTCCCAGGCTGGCTTTGAACTATGATCCCTAGGTCTCAGGTTCTCGATTAGATAAGAATTACTCATAGCACCAGGCCAAAACTATGTTTTCTTCTCCCCCAATAACAAAATAGTCGATCAGCAGAAGTAAGTATGGCTTAGTAAATAAATCTTAGTAAAAGAGGTTTTGCTACTTAAAATCTTTTTAGAAAAATAAGAACTTTCAGGGTAAAAATGAAATTGTATCTAGGACAAATTGCTTAGCCAGGGAGTTGAATTTTATTTCCATTATGTTTTTTTCTCTGTGTTTAATGCTACAATGTCATGAAATAAATGCCACATGAATTTAAGGAACACTTTTCCTTTTATCTAGTTCTTATGAACTTGGAATTTGGGGTTAATTTTTTTCATTTTAAATATTTGCTTTTATTCTGTAAGAGAAATATGAGCAGGGACTTGGTTTCTTTAGAAAGCAATAATTGAACTCAAGTTCTTACTTTATATTGAAGAATCACTCAAAAAATGAGTGTAAAGCAAGTGAGTCCCCTTTGCCCCTCACTAGTCCAGCTGAGAGTTCATATCTTAAGAATATGAAGCTTTTTCTGCTGCCAGAAGCTAAGACAAAGAGGACAGGTAGAATCCAGCAATTCATGAAGTGGAATGGTGGTCATGGAAACAAGGTAGTTTACTAAGTTTGTTGCCTTCTCTATATTCTCCAATGTAAACACTACGTGTTTTTATTTAATGCATTGCTTTCACTAAAACTTCTCATTGCCAAGTTGTCAGTCTGTTTTTCCATGAGTCCTCTAGGATAGTCAGCATCATCCTCATTCAAGAGGAAAATCTGAGCCAGGCTAAGGAAGAATAAAAAACCATTTTCATCAAATGTAATTAGAGCCCCGTGTCAGTCCACTCCCCTGGCTCCTCATGATTCTGATGAGGACCCTTCATTACTGCCTCCAAATACCCCTGAGCTAACTTCTCAACTTTCATCACTATAACTACAAGTTGGGCTGAAATGGAACTAGAACTTGAACTGTAACCAGAATTGCTACTACCACTAGAGCTCCATCTTCCATTCTGTGACTCTGCCTTACCATATTTCAGCTTAGGACTGAGACACTAGGCTCTAAATCACTATCACTGTATATAAAGTAGCTTAGCTTACCAAAACCTGTGATTATCTGTCTTTTTTTTGTCTGTCATGGGGCCTGAACTCTGAGCCTGGATGCTGTCCCTCAGCTCTTCAGCTCAAGGCTAGACTCTACCACTTGAGCCACAGGGCCATTTCCAGCTTTTTCTGCTTATGTGGTGCTGAGGAATCGAACCCAAGGTCTCATGCATGCAAGGCAAGCACTCTACCAATGAGCCACCTTCCCAGCCTGTGATTATCTGTCTTAATGTGGTCTGAATCACAACAGATACATTCTCACTTGAGCCAGTATTTAAGATGATACAAATAGGAATCCTGATGGTGCTAATGTAGGTTCTCATGTCTTTCCTCTCAGACCATAAAAGTGGGTGTTCAAATCCTCCTCATTCAATTTTATGAGTGACAGTGTTACGTGGTGTCTGAGTTCTGCTGGCTATGCTATTTCTCTGATGACGTTCTCCAGGATAAACTCTTCTTACTTGACAATCAAGGACTGTGGTTGGGGGTCTCTGTTCTGGTCCTGTACACTCACTAATGGTGGCTGTGTCTGAAGAATCTGCCCCCAATAGCCCCCTGAGAGGCAATTCTTGTTCCAGAAGCTGCAAAAAGACCTCTACTTAACTCAGGTCCAGTTATTTGCTGTCTCAGTGTTACATGGTGCTGGATTCTAGAACTTCCCGCAGTCTCATTTACCAAGGGGTGTTAAGAATCTCATCTGAGATCAGATACTATGATGAGATCTTCGTGGAATTTCACTGATTGGATGCAGAGCTGACTTGCTTCTTTCAGCTCTTGCTCTGGTTCTCAGAAGGTCTAGGCTCCTGTTTTCTGCCCTCCTCTGAACTCTGGTAGTTTTAGAATTTCAGTTCATGTTTCAGTTGAATTTTGTTGTGATTTAGATGGTCTTGCAGAGATTGATTCACATTGTGGATTTTCCACTTGTCTTTGATTGTTGTTTATTTGTATTTTCTCTAATAGAACATCTTGCTCATATTTTTCTCATTTTTTTTAATTCTCTCAGTTTGGGCTACATTATTCTGGTTAACATTTATCTCTAAGCTGAATCTAAAGCCACCACTCTTTGGATTAATCGACCTCACTGCTCTCCAAGACTGATTAGCTCTCTGTCCACTTCTTGTCATATTTCTAGTTTGTCAAAGTGAAGGCTTTCTACTATAGAGTCGCTCTTAGTTACCTCACCTGAAGCTTCTCCAGCACTATTTTCATCTGAGCTTTGTGGAGGTGGATACTAATTTGTTGAAGTCTTCTTTCTTCTTCAGTACTTTTTACCTGGCTTGCCTTGAAAATTGTTATCGCTCATAAGCTTATAATCTTCTTCACTCAGATTATTTACAGATTTGTAGAAAGCTTCTTTCAGATCCTATCAGTCCATCTCCTTCTGCACTGTGCTGCAGATCACTACTCTATTCTTAGAAACTGAGGTTTTCATCTTGATGAACACTTGGAAAATTACCTAATTGTTAGGATATGTTATTGAAATACAACCTGGATTTTAGTTTCTTCACTCTGTTCTATTTTTTTAATATTTTATTTTATTGTAAAGTTACTGTACAGAGGGGTTACAGTTACGTGAGTAAGGCAATGGGTACATTTCTTGTCAAGCATTGTTACCTTTCCTATGTTGTTCTCCCACTATCCCTTCCCTCCCCAACCACCCTCACTCCCCACCCCAAGTTGTAAAGTCCATTTCCAACATAGTGTCTTGTGGGTCTCATTGTTGTAACGGGTCATCCTGTGTCATTGTTTCAGCATTTTGTTATTCCCCTTCCCCACCCCAAATTAGATAAATGTATATTCAAGATGCAGGGCACCAAAATCAAATACAGTGACAGCAGGGAATATACTATAAGGGGAAGAACATACAAAGGAAACAAAACAAAATCACATAGTACATTAAAAACATCAACAAAGAAAAATCTCTTGTGTCCATATCCTGATTTTAGGCTTAGGAGTAGACACATTTGCTGGGCTCCAGCAGCGCTAGATACTTTCCTGGGCTCTTAAGCCCAGGAGTGGCTGATTGTGACCTGCCTCTAGTCCAGGGCCAGCTCTGAGATGTTGCTTAAGCAGCTATTATCTTCCCATTATTATCAAGCAATAGGACTGGATCTTTGAACAGGACTAAGATGTTGTTGGCTCATGGGTAACCTAGCATCAGGTAGATTCTGATTCCACTCACTCTGAGGTATGAAGTCACGTCCCAGTTGGTTCCTCTTTTGTCAGCATGTTGGGGATCTACGGCAACAGTGTTTTAGTGGGGTATTGTTGTTTGGTTTTTGTTTTCACCTCACTGGATTTCTGTCACAACAGTACAACCTGGGGAAAGAATTCATTTGCACTAGCAACGAGAGTAAATGGACCTCTTCAGTCTTTCCCTCCACTTTCTCTTCTCTTTCTTTCTCCCTCTTTTCATTCACCTACTCTAACCCCACCTCATTCACATTTCTTCTGCCAACCATATACTGAGTTATGCAGATTCCCAATATTCTCAATATTTTCCTTGGAACTTATTTTTTCAACTAGTTACTATTTAGGCATAATTAACTTTTCCTTTCACAGCCATGTAAATAGAAAGTTAGAGCCATGGAACTTTATCTTGCTTTGCAAATTGAGATGCTTTATTCACTCGTCGACTCTTGTTAACATTAGTTGTAAATATCATTCAGATGCTTCTGCAATGTAGCATTTTTATTTATGTATTTTAGAAATAGAATTCTTTAGAAATAGAATTCTTTAAAAGTCCAGTTTTTCCTGGACTTTGAATTTTACTTTCCCTACTTTGTGCTGTGAGGCTTTGGGCTGTTTGCCTTGATCTGTAGTTTTTTCCCATGGGTAAATAAGGAAATAATGATAGTTATATCTTAGAACTATTAGGGAAGTAAAATAAGATTTTGGGTAGAAAATACTCTGTAAAATGGTGGAAACATGCTAAAAATGTGCTCAATGGGAGGTAGCTATATTCTATTACTATCTTCCTCTTGAATTTCATTATAGTGTTAATTTTTTTTAAATTTTTAAATTTTTATTTTTGGTCATAGGGCTTGAACCCTGGGCCTGGGCACTGTCCCTGTGCTCTTCAACTCAAGGAGAGCGCCCTACCACTTGAGCCACAGCACCACTTCTGGCTTTCTGGTGGTTAATTGAAGATAAGAGTCTCAGATTTTTTCTGCCTGGACTGGCTTTGAACTGTGATCCTCAGATCTCAGCCTCCTGAGGAGCTAGGATGACAGGCATGAGCCACCAGCACGTGGCTATAATGTTAAATATTGAAAAAAACTAACATTATGTATTTTAAGGATAAATATGCATCATTACTTTGCTCTGTGGGTATAACAAAATGCCTGATGGTTTGTAACTTAGAGACCCTAATACACATTTTCCTGCTTCTGAAGGCTTGACAGTTTCAAGATGGAGATACAGATGGGTTCAGTGACTGGTGGAGAGGGTCCTTCTCCTTTGCTTCAGGATAGCATCCTGCTTCATTCTTTGCAGGGAGGAACACTTGGTCCTCGCATGACAGAATGAAAGAAGGAGAACAGAATGAGTTTCATAGAAGCCTATTCTGTAAGGGATTGATTTCATTCAAGTGGTACATCTTTCATGGTTTAGTCACCTCCCAAAAGGCACAACTCTTAATGCGGCTACATTGTCCATTAAGTTTCAAGAGTACAACATCCAAGGCAAAGCCTCTACCAATAATTTTTAGAGGAATCTTCCAACACTGATTTTCCAAGTAAGTTAGAAACAATCAGAAGAAGCTGTTCTACTACTAAGAGCTGTGAGCTTGAATGCAATACTTTTGATTCAATTGATGTTAGAGGGGATTGCTTTCCTTGGCAGTTAGGTGATCACCATCCAGGTACACCAGGCCTGTTGGAAATAGAGTACGTCTAATAGCCTCATGGTGGCTGAGCCAAATCGCCCGCAGGGCGTGTCAGTATTGTGAAGTTCTTTTTTCTGTTACCATAGGGTACAATGAATATGTCTAGCTTGACTAGGACTGAGAAGCCATGAGCTGATCAAAGTCACTACACAAATGTTTCCTAAATATGTGTTATATTCTGACACTGAGCCTTGTTATAATGAGGATTTGAAGCATGAAGACAGTATGCTGGCCGTCAGGAAGCTTAAAATCATGCCTGGGTAGAAGGTAGGTTTCTTAAATAAGAGTGCTATAGTCAGATCTTGCTTAATAATCTTGAGCAGCAAACCTCCAAACTCAGTCCAAGATAACAAGCTATGTAGTTAGTATACACATGAGTGACAAATGAGCTTGTCACCCATTGTTTCACAACTTTGTGTTCTTTGATATCTATTTAAGGAGCCTCATTAGATATTTTCAAACTGGCTTCAAACTGCAATCCTCCATCTCAGTCTCCTGAGTAGCTAGGATTGCGGGTGTGAGCTATTGGTACCTGGCTTCAAATGAAATCTTAATACTGCAGATCAATTGAATATGTGCTTATGTATGCTATGACTATCTATAGCTTACACAAAACAACACAAAAATCAAGAATTACGTGATCACTCAAGTGTTAATTTCACCCCATTGTTAGCAATGTGATCTCCCAAGAGACTATCTCACATGGCTCAGGAGATGCTTCCAGAAATTATATACTTGGGTTGCAGCTAAGAAGTAGCAGAAATTTCTCATAAAAGGAGGAAGTGCACTCTAACCAGAGGGAAAAGTGTGGTAGCAAGGGGTGAAGGAATCCTTGGTACTGTGGAAACTGCAATGCCAGGAATAAGACCGTGAGGTGAATGCTAGGGGTGGTTTGTGAGGACACACAGGGGCAGGCACATTACAAATAGGAGTTGTGGTGAGTGTGTCTCACCATAAAATCAATCCACAGCTTCTTCTCACCCTTTCTTATCTGCTGACTTTCTCAGCATAAAAATAGCTTTATTTCTAAGGACAAGTTATTTCCCTCTAACCTTTCAAATGTTGCTACCACTGGAGGGAGAGCTCTGTGCAGCCAGGACACTAGCAAATGGGGTTTGAAAACTGCTATTCTCCTTCTGAATGGGTCAACTGGGAAATCAAGGGAAATGAATCATTGAAAACAGCTGTGTGGGTCGAAGAGGCTTTGGCAGTCGGCCATTGTTTGCCAGTAAAAGCAACAGCCATCAAGCTCCCCTGAATATTGGTTTGCACATATGGTTCCACCAATGTAGCCTCCTCCAAGCTCATTTAAAGATTCTCTCCAGACTTCACTGGTAACAAGAGAGCTTGACACTTAGATACCACAGAGACCCGCAGATTGCCAGTCTGTGTGCAGTATAAAGTCCATCCTTCCACCTCTAGCAGGTAAGAAAAGGACACCATGAAGAAAGGTACATTCAGATTCTGCTGCTAAATTCTTAGTCTATTCATATGTTCTAAACCAAAGTTTTGTCACCAAGATATGGCTAGCATAAACCTCCCTAGGGAAGGAAATAATACAGTAAATCTGAAACCAAGACTGTTGCAAAATAATTTGGACAAAAAAATCACCAAATGTGGGGTTAATCTGGAAGTATTAAAAGCAATTATATTACAAAATATTGACAGAATTCCCTGAACTGCACTTAATTACTTTGATTCAACTGCCATGGAGACGTTTTACCTGCAGGAAACAGCAAGTTGCTCAATGGAATATTCACACAATTCAATTCCAAAGCTTGTCTTTGGGCTTCATTTCTGTAACCTAATGTGGATTTCATTTGTGACAAGCTAAAGTTGTCTATATTTTTGTAACATATGGAGAAACAGTAAGCCAAGAATGGCTAGATGAGGCCACCATGCAGACTTAATGTGATTGTGTTCAGATGGGACATTCATCGTTCTGGGTCTAATTAGGGACACTGGAATTGATTAAAGAATGGAGGATATAATTGCTGAATTCTTTGTCCCTTGAGTGAAAGTTTCATTTTTCAGAACATGGTAAAAATCTTAGTGAAAACTATCCACTAATACCATATAAAATGGAGACAAGTAATAAAAATAAAATTAATCAGGAAGGACTAAGCATAGCTCTGAATTCCAGGTGAAACTAAGCCTGATCTAATTTCTGAAAGAAAAGTGTGGAGGGTCCCAGTTAGGGACCTGCCTTTGCCAGCCCAGGCTAATAGTCTGATATCTATCACCACCAGCAGCATCACTAGATGTAAGCAACATGGCCTTCTTCTCTTCTTGATGATGCTCTGTGGGCATCTAGTTGAGAATGAAGTATACCACTGTCAATCTTCCCTGCCTATATAAAAGACAATTAATAAAGAGAATAACAGAATCATGGAGACTGGAGGACTGGCAGAAGAAACTGACCGATATCCCTTATTCTGTCTTATTCACTGAGAAGTTACACAATGACTACATTTTTATTAATAGAGACTAATTTCAGTATGCACTGCAGTTTGAGAATTAAGAGACTTGCTCTGCATTACACACAGCAGGTCTTTTCTGTTGGCTTGTTTGAATGAATAGAGATGGAGAAATTCGAAGGAAGCCATAACTTGAAGATTTTCCTAAAACTATTTGAGAAGATATAGCTATATCTTTGCTGTCATGTTTCTGGGAAATGTCAAGTGTCATCTATTTTAAATAGGTAAGCCATTCCCATCAGTGTAATCAAATGGCCATAGTTTCAGCTTCCAACCTAAAGGAAGTTACTAAAATGTTTACACATTTGCTGACAATTATGTAAATTTACTAATAGTCTTTGCTTTGCACAAATGGCTTCCTGAAATTCTTACCTGAATTAAACTCATTACAGAAGAGTTGGGTAAAACCTTAAACCTTAACCATGTAGCTAAGGCAAACCAATTTTACAGCAGTTCATTGTGCAAAAATATATAATTAGTATATTGGGAGAAAAGACAGATAATTTAATTAACTTATTAAATAGTCTTCCTCTCAGCATGAGAGTAGTAGTGTCTTGCTTAATGAAATATTTCTTAATAATATTGAAAAATCCATTTCCTTATTTTTTTATGTTCCCATACATGGTTCTGGGGATATTCAGGACTTAGGATAATATTTCTAATGGTTGCTATTAGTGATTGAAAAATAATTCATAGTAGTAAAGAATTTGTAAAGTCTAAATGAAACATGAATTGAAGAAAATTTTCTTTGAAAACTAGATAGATATTGAATACAAAAGTTATGAATAATTTTGTTTAAAACTTATTTGACTTATATTATTAATGAAATTTCAAATACCATGTTAGTGAAAAGTATCAGTATTTATTAATTATAATTGTATATTGATTCTTAATGTATTCATTTAAACATTTTAAAATAAAATCTTTTTAAAGCCTATATAAAATAATTTGATTTAAATTTATTTTAGTTTTTGGCAAAATGTTGTTTATCAGAATGCCATTCTAAGTTTTTTAGGTAGTTACAACAAAATTATGTCAAAATGTTGATAATTTGTATAGAGATTTTCATGAAATGAAGTTTCAGAGGATAAATTTAGGAAAACAAACACAAAATGTCATGAATTATTTATCTTTATTTGAATATTTACATAAACATGATGATCCATCAACACAATGCCCAGAAACTCACATGAGTAGATAAATTTAGTAATGTTTTATATTTTCTGACCTATAAAGGACATGCCATAATACATAATTTTGGAATTGGTCATTATGCAAAAGTATTTCAAAGTAAGAAAATGTAGCATATTTTTATTCAGTTGCTATTTTTATTTATAATTGAGAAAATTTAAATGTGTCTATGTATTCTCATTGGTGCTTTTGCCCCAGACCCTGCAATTATAAACAGCAGACTTGCCTTTCCTAACAGGTTCACCTTAAAATATGAAGATTACCCACACTCCCAGACATAATCCCTCTCTGCCCAGAGTTGCTTTTCCATATACCTTTGCAAATACATCACATGCTATGCATTTTCATTTTATTTGTCACTTTTTTTTCTTTGCTTAGAATGTGCCCTTGATCAACAACAGGTATCTTTATTTGTGTTGTGTACTAATGTACCCTCATCCCCCAAAATGGATATTCTACACTTGGTGGTGATCCATTTGTTCATTCATTCTTCAGACAAAAACAAATGTTTCTCAAATACCCTCTAGGTTCTGGACACTGTTGAATTCTCTTGTTACTTGAAAATGAAAGACAGAAAAGGGAAATGAAGTCTATTGCAGTTTTAACTAGAGAAAGGAATTAGTGAAGTGATCTCATCCTAGATTTAGGCACTGTCTTAAAGCAGAGTGAAGAATACCAGCCATCAACCACTCCCATCACCTACCACTGGATTCCATTAAACCACCCTAACAAAGCCAGAGGCCTGCTGCTGGAATGCAAGAGGTGACTTGCCGCAGACCGGGTTCTGTCGGGACGACGGAGGACACCTAAGGGAGGAACCTGGAATAGGATGGGGAGATGGCAAACAGACAACTCACACACATTAGGAGTGGATGCTGAGTGCTGAGTGCTGAGTGCGATTTAATGCAGAGGATAACAAACTTTTATAGCAAAAAGTCTCCATAAGAAAGGGCAAAAGGTTACACAATCTTGCTGCAGGGCTTCATTCTTAGGTGGTCACCAGCTGGTCGCCTGAAAGGCACTTGTTTCCAGCTTATCTCTAAGAAATATAATGGGTTTCGATGTTTGTCTCCAACTAACCATTACCTTATTTCTTTAGAGGCCTTAATTATCCCATAAGATTTTTCCTGTTCCTTCTTTAATAGTAAGGTCACGGAGGCCTAGATCTAGCAAGTCTCAGTAAATGAGAGTACCAGGAAGTTCTTTCTCGTAAGTAGTTATCTCAGCAATTGCCATACATTCCTTCTGTTCTAGCCGCGCCTACAGCTTCTTGTAAATCTCTTACAAACAATTCCTTCTGCTGAAGTGACTTTGTGAAACCCCCAATACTTTTATATTTGCTTATGACTTGTCTATTAGCCTCCATAAGAGGGGTTTTAGGTTAGCACTTAACTCTGGTGAGTTAGTCATATTTTTAAGACACTCATCAGATATTGGAGTCGTCAACACTCTTAAGAAAGAGCTTTGAATAAGGGAACGTTGACAATGAGTAAGCACAATGAGCAGCAGAAACAGTAAAAGATTGATAGGCACTCTTATGAGGAAAAGAAAGGCAGGAACACATCTTTCCCAGGGGCTTGCCAGCCTTTTTCCAGGAGTAGGCCTCTTAGAAGCCCTATTCTCCAAGGTAGACTTCGGTGAAGTCCCAAAACTTGGAGATAGGTTTCTGTAAAGCCCCATTCTCTGAGGTAGACTTCAGTGAAGTCCCAGAACTCAGAGATAGGTCTCTGAAGCCCCTATCTTGGTCTGATAGATGGTTTCCCATGCTAAGCAGACTCCACTGGAGTCGGCGTGGCAGTGACTCACAGGTTTTTTAATCCCACTTGTCAGCAGACTTGTCTCTGTGTCAATATATGAGACTGAGTAATGATGGAAGTGAGCCAGCACTAAAGGTAAGTCTCTTTGTGTGAGGCTGCAAAAAGGTTCTAGGGTTTGAAATTCTTTGTCCTGGATTTAAAAGTCTTTGTCATTTACAAAAAGAATTCACACATGTCTTTAGACATCAAAGGCTTTGTGCAATTAAACAAGGTCTTTTAAGGGCGATCATGTATTGCTGTCTAATGGAATTAAAGAAAGACTAATTTTGAAGCTTAAGTGTCATTATCATCACCTCTTTTTACAGCAATACAAATATTACCTTTCCAAACAAAGAAAGTAGACACTTAGGGTTGATTTCCTCCATTG
The DNA here is from genome assembly GCF_019054845.1 of Dipodomys spectabilis. NCBI lineage: Eukaryota > Metazoa > Chordata > Mammalia > Rodentia > Heteromyidae > Dipodomys > Dipodomys spectabilis. The sequence continues at coordinate 15,605,124 of NW_024871042.1, forward strand.
CCACTACTAACAATGTGACCTTGGGAAGCCAAGGTCAGAGATTGTGTATGCAATATGGCTCTAAAAATGGTAGAGGATGGTCATGAACATTTGAATTTAAAGTAGCAGATTTCTAACTTAAACTATGATATATATAAGATATGGTTCAATATATTTATAGTTTATATTAGAGGTTATTAATTATATACATTTTTTTTTATTTTGGAGGTTTTTTTGTGGAGAAAAAGGAAAGAGTGGGGAGAGAAAGCAAGCATGATCTGCTTAAAATACAAGAAATTGTCTAAACCTTATGGATTAATAGTAAATCAAATAAATGAGAGGAAAAAGCCAATCTAATCCTAGATTTAATTGGCTATTCAGTTTAGTTAAGTATCAGTTGATCTCATATGGAGAAACATAGAAAGCCATCTGTGAGGATGTCTGACACATTTTCAGCTTGCCAAGACTGCTGGGCAGCCATGCTATCAACAGAGATCTTTTTCTGCACAAGAAAGGATTCTGAGAGACTCCTCTGCAGGGGCTTTAAACTCAGAGTGCCTCTGATAGCAAGAAATGAACTAAATACTAATTTTGAAGAATTGGTAAAACAAAACGTGGCAAGGGAAAGCTGGTTGTTGGTAGCTCATGCCTGTAACCCTCGCTGTTTAGGAGGCTGAGATATGAGGATTATGGTGCAAAACCAGCCTGGACAGAAAATTCCCTGAGACTCTCATCTCCAATTAACCAGCAAAAAGTCCAAAGTAGAGATGTGGTTCAAGTGGTAGTATGCCATCATGGAGCAAAAAAAGCAAAGTGTACAAGCCCCATTACTGGCACAAAATAAAAATGTGATAAGAAGACACAGATATAATTAATATCCAAGATGGATAATGTGGTTGAAATACATGCTTCTGATATAGTGGATGATATAGTTAACAGAAATATGGCTGGTTGATGATGTCATTTGCATAGGAGAAAATATGACCTATAAACACACATACATACTTACCCTACCTCCAAACACTTTGCCCCTGTAGACTTATACTACATTTTTTTAAGGAAATTACCTTTGGGTGATGTAATTATAGATGATTTGCACTTTATTACTTATGCATATGCTTATTTGAAATATTTTAGACAATGAGCATTATTATTTGAGAGCTGCTTAAAGAATAAACAAATACCAAATGCATTCAATCACTCTTTGGGTCATGAGGCTTAAGAGATTGTTGCAGTTTTCTCAATCCCCATGTTTTCCCTGCTAGCAGTGACCAGCTGATTGGTGCTTTTCTGTCAAGAGACTATTAGAGTGTGTGGATTCTCCAAGTTCTATTTATTGAAATCCTTCAATCCTCATTGTATAGCAAGAATCCCTCAGCTGGATACCTAGCTGAGCTGCTCAAAATATTCAATATGTATCTCACTTCTTGGATCAGATGGTGAATATTCATTAGAAAGCAAATATGTACTTTCATTTCATCAGTTTACTTATCATTAGTAATTATTATATATTGTTGGCACAATGAGAATGATTGTATTGTAATGTGTGTAACACTAGCACATTTTAAACACAAGCTTCATTCTGTACTAGACAATAGGTATCCTAGTAATGGGGTAGAATGGAGGTGGTGGTAGAAAAAGAGTCTTTCAACTATGGCACAGACACACAAAGTTTAGATAAGCTTGTACTAAGTTGCTGAACTAGATGGCATCTTCTAATTCCTTTTTTGTGTTTGTGTGGCAAAGAGAGGTGAGACTTGAACTCAGGGATTCACACTCTGGCTTGACTTTTTTGCTCAAGATTGTGTTTTTTTGCTGGTTAATTGTAATTAAGAATCTCTAAGATAGCCAGAAAAGGCTGGTTTTGAACCACATTCCTCAGATCTTAGCTTCCTGAGTGGCGACGATTACAAGTGTGAGCCACAGGCACCAGGCTCAAGTCTTCTAATTCTTTTGCTGAAGCATTTTACTCTAATTTCCAGACCTTTCCCCCTGGTGTTAGTACCCATGATAAACTAGTTCTTAGGTCTGCTGGAAGGGATGGCTATAATACCTTACACACACTTGGAAATATTTGGTCTTTATACATGAAACACTCCTTTTGAAATAGATGAATGTTGTTGGTAAGGTTGGCCATTAAAGAGGATCTATGATTAATGTCTATATGGCTTGTGTGCATCACCAGGCAACCATGATGGGAAATTAACTGGTGTCTTTATTATTGTTATTATTATTATCATCATTTTCATTATCTTTAAGTTTTACAAAAGGGTTTTAATTTCAATTCAACATGTAAATCTGAGTACAATGCCTCTTGATTAGTAACTCCTCTTCCATCTTTCTCTGTTTTTTTTTTTTGCTATTATTATTTGTACTGGTCATTTGGACCAGTCTATGAACATTGTTGGAAATATCAGTGTTAAAATCATACTCCAGTCTACTTTCTAGTCCCAGCTCCAAAACTGAGCTGGTCAACCAAGCCTGGCTGATCAGAATACCTATCTCTATGATCACCATGGATTGACTCAGAGTTGCACATGACCCGTGTCAGAACCCTGCTTGGGAAACGTTGATTTCTTCACTCAAGTTTCATCATCTAGTAGAAAATGCACTTCCACTGTTGATGACTACGCTTGTCATCGTTTGGGGTCAATTTCCAGAGAGGAAGGTAAACAATAAAGTCAGCATAAAGGAAGGCATCTCCAAGTAGAGTCTTTGGCTGGAATCAGAGCTCAGGGAGAGAGGGCTTTGGCTATGGCATTTTCAGTATCAGCCAGAGTTCTGCATTTCAAACCTGTCATGTAGGCAGAGACCCAACACTTTGGGTTTAGATCATGAAAAGTCAATGTATAGCTAATAAGCTCTCAGATACTTCTATTTTTCTATTTCTTAGTCACTTTATGAAACTTCTGGATTGTGGTGTATATTTGAGAAGGACAAGCATCTAAACCAACATCACATAAATTTTGAACCAAGCCAGTTCTATAAAAGGGTTTATTTATTTTTTTTGTTTGTGGTTGTCTTGGGGCTTGAACTCAAGCCCTAGATACTGTCTCTGGGCTTTTTTAGGGTGCTTAATTGGAGATAAGAGTCTCACAGACTTTTCTGGCTGGGATGCCTTTTAACTCTGATCCTCAGATATTAGCTTCCTAAGCAACTAGGATTATAGGCCTGAGTCACTGGCTCCTGGCTAGGGTTCATGTTTGAATTAAATTAAGCTTTCAAAACCATAAAAATAAAGGTGATATTTCTTGCTCATATGAGTTATTTAACTGAACAGTATGTCAATTGCAGAGTGTCTGCCTATGGCTTCTTTCTACACTTCTCTGTAGACAACAGCCTGGCCCATTGTCCTGCAAAAGTAGGTATCATTGTATGTTGGGAATTTCTATACAAAAGAGAAAATGTGGCGAGCTTTTACTCTTGGTATGAGAAAACTGCTAATAAAGTAGAGTGCTGGATGGTAGGGACAAAGCTTGGGTTTTTATCTGGTACAGGAGGACAGGTGAAGCTTGACCTGTTTCTTAGAGAGCTCCTGGGACCCCAGGTTAGGCCTGATGGGCATAAAGACACTGTGTAAGAAGAGTGACAACACTAAGAAGCCACTAAGATTTTTTTTTTTTTTGGGTCCGGTCGTGGGGCCTGAACTCTGGGCTTGGCCACTGTCCCTCAGCTCTTCAGCTCAAGGCTAGCTAGCGCTCTACCACTTGAGCCACAGCGCCACTTCCGGCTTTTTTCTTTTTGCTTATGTGGTGCTGAGGAATCGAACTCAGGGCCTCAGGCATGCAAGGCAAGCGCTATACCACTGAGCCACCTTCCTAGCCCAAGCCACTAAGATTTGACAACCCTAAGAAGTACCCTCTGAGTCCCAGAAGAGTACAGGAAGGACTGGTGTGAGTAATCGGGCTTAAAACCCTGAATGAGCCTAACAGAGTGATCCCAGATTAGCAGTATTCACATCCTGAGAACTTCTCCCCAGACCTACTACATCACAAACACAGTGATCTGGTTTTAATAAACCCTGCAGGTGATTATAATATACTCTCTCTCTCTCTCACCAGTGGAACTGAAGAGAAGTGGGAAGTGCCTTTCCTGTGAGTCACCTGATGCAACTTGATTTTATTGCTTTCAGATGTTTTAACTCAAGGACAATTGGGCCAATCGTATATTAATAAGTTACCCACCCTTTAAACTGAGAAAGTGAATTTATTCCTTCATGTAAGGAACATATTAAAATCTCCTATCCCTCCTTCCTTGTTGAACATACAAACTCTAGAGAACACACTGTAACCTCAACTATTTTCCAGAGAAATTAAGTAGGAGGAAAGCAGCCTAGGGCTAAAATTAAGCCACAGGCTCTTCTCAGCCCCAGATTCCTCTGATTTCTAGTTGGCAGAGAGTTCTCATTATGTTACCTCTGCTCAGAAGACTTTGGATGCCTTTAGGATAGTATTTCTTCATGTGAATGCCACACTTAGAGTGACACTCACTTTAATGTGGGTTTTTGTGGGGCTGTTTTTAAAGCTCTTTGCAGTGCCATTGATTCAATACATGAGATACTGGCAAAGGTTGCACACATGGGGATGTTGAGAACTCATTCTTGCCAGTAAGGTTAGCAGAAAACCTTTCTGTGAATCCTGCCCTGCTCTGAATGTGCTCATTGGTATACAGAACTGTGACTTTAGGTCCAGGAGCCTGGAATTCTTCCTGTGTCCTGTGCTGAAAGAACAGAGCCTAAGACAGATCTTTTACTTACTCCCAAGTGAGAGTCAACTGAAACTTTGGTCTCAGTAAAAACACAATTCCTATGACCACTGTTTTTCCAATGCACTGCCTCATACAGAAGGGTTTTTATAGCCATACTGTGAATGCAATCCAATCCTCCCAGTGCTCACAGGAAACTCCATAAGCCATGAAAAACTCACCTGATTTTCTCTGCTGACAAATGCTCCTGTAGACTCTTTTGAGCTCTTCCAGGAAGGGGTTCCATACTAGTGTGTAGCCACCTAGAAATAATATAAAGTGTCAGAGTATAAATGTGTCAGGACAGCCGCATACCCAAGCATGATGTTAGCCACAGCAGGGCAGCAAAGAGTTCCATGAGAACAAGTGTGGAGCCTCTGAGCATTTCTTTAGAGATCATTGGCAGGCTGTGCTGTGAGTTTCCCCTCCCTTTTTAAAAGAGCTCATAGTTTCAGAGGTTTTAGCCCATGCTGGATCCATTTCTTTCTGAGTTACGGTGAAGCATAACATCATGGCACAGAGCATGTGATGAAGACACTGCTCGCCTCCTGGCAGCCAAGAGATGTGGGGAGCAGAATGTCCCCTGCAAGATCAAGCCTGGAGTAACCTTCTTCTCCATCTAAGCCCCACCTAGACCACCTCTCAGTGGCTCCCCTAGGTACAAAACTCATCAATAGTAATGAGATAAGGTTGAGTAACATTGAGTAATGAGATGATGTATGTTCATCATCCAGTCACCTCCCAAAACTCTATTTCTGATGACAGCTGTAGTGAGGACAAAGCCCCAACCCAGGAACTATCAAGAGGCATTCCCGATCAAACACTAATGAACACTTGTGACATTTGGGGCTAGTTTTGTCGGTGCCTAGATATGCACTGAAAAATGGTCAGCACGTGCTTGAGAGCCCGGTTATGATGAGGTGTCCCCATGGGGTGTCACTTCATCTTTGTTAGTGTCCCCTGTTGCCTCAAGCTCCACCAGGCCCCATGAATTATTCCAGACTCAACTCAGCCATTCAGAACCCCATGGTTAGTGGAGTGGGCAGGGAGTGATGGTAGTTGTGATCTATAGACCAGGCTGCTGAGAATGTCAAAGGGAAGAGATAGATCTTGGGTCCTGTTACTCCTGACGGCAGAGAAAGGTTTCTCCTCAGCTGATCACTGGGGTTCACAGTGAGCCACTTTTATAAGGAGATACAAGTACAGAATTGAAGGTTTCACTTTGTATGAGATCAACTTTTAGAATTGGAATCCCAGGAAAGAACTAAACTTTCCTTACTGCCAAATGATTTCTCCATGGACTCTGGGAAATGTCAAATGCATGGCTCATGTCACAGCCCTGCTACTCCTCCTCAGCCCAGCTGGTGCGGTGGTGCGGAGAAGTTACAGGATGGGTGTGTGGGTAATCAAACCATTATCTTCCGGCTCCACATCCTCCTTCCTCAGTCTGATGCTGGGGTGGGGACATGTAATTGTGCTTTGCCAGCTGTTTTCCATATTTCCCAGATGTTATTAATTAGGGAGATCTGGAAGGGATGAGGAGAGCCAGGCTGGAGGTAAGGTGCTTGTTCCTTTCTTCCCAGTCACTAGGCAATGTTCCACACTGTCACTGGTGGTTTATGCAGCAGCAGTTGGTTCTAGCTTCTAGTCATCTTCCTTCCTCCTAGACCTATGATAACCCCTGTTCTCCCAGAAATAATAGTGTCAATTGGGTGGTGCTGCCATCTTAGAGTCCTGTGTTTTGGTTCTGCCAGGGTCTCTCTCAGGCTCCCCAAAGAGTTGGCATTGGATGTCAGCATTTGTGATTCTAAGCCTGAGTTCAACCCTGACAGTCCTAAGGCTTTTCTAACCTAACCTAGCTTCTTTCCTTGGTTGTTTCTCATAGTCCTGGAGTTTAGCCACTTCATAGAGTGACTCTGTTATCTCAGGCACATTAGTCCTGATAAAGCTTGAATTGAATTCTTCTTATGAAAATTCCTGGTGTGGCTTCTGACCTACTGGAAAGACCTTGAAAGAAACAAGGGTAGTAGCAGTGGTGAAGGCAGTGCTGGCATGAGTTCCACACACTCAGTGATCCCAGTATGCCCATCAAGACCAGTAGGAGAGCCAACAGAGGATTGCACAATGGAATTTGGGATGCCAAGAAACAACCACCAGAGCTCAAACTGAGGGAAGTTTTAATTTATAATTAATTGTTGTTGTTATTGTTATTATTATGGAGGTCACACTTACAGATTCTCTACTACTTGAGCTATGCCCATAGCACATTTTTCTTTGATTATTATTAATTTTGTTGATCATGGGGCCTGAACTCTGGGCCGAGGCGCTGTCGCTCAGCTCTTCAGCTCAAGGCTAGTGCTCTGCCACTTGAGCCATAGCACCATTTCCAGCTTTTTCTGCTTATGTGGTGCTGAGGAATCAAAGCCAGGGCCGCATGCATACAAGGCAAGCACTCTACCACTAAGCCACTTTCCCAGTCCTGTTTTGAGGGATCAAGATGTTTATCCCATGTTGGCCAGAACCACCACCCTCTTATTTATACTTACCCACATTGCTGGGCTGACAGGCAAGGCTACCATGCGCTATTAGGGAGGTCAATTCTATCCCAAATCTCAAGATAACTATAAGTCAACATCTGATTTCTTCATATCAAAGTCATCTGACCAACAAAAAGGAGAGCTACTGTATTCTGAACCTTTGACTTCACATTTAATGCTTGTGTGTATATGTGTGTATGTGTATGTGTGTGTGCTGGCATATAATACAAAATATCTTCTCTTACAGACTTGGAGGAAACAAAAAATGTGCACAGTCACGCATGTACCATCCACTTTCCTTTTAGAAAGATCCTAGGAGTTAGAAGCACTAGGCAGGAATTACCTCTATCCCCAGTGCCCTTGTAGAAAAGTCTGTGGTTTACACACAGGCAGAAAACTAAGATCAAAGATTTCCACCTGATTTAGAATAAAAGGGCCAAAAACCAGGAGTGAGGAGAAAACTCTCAATGCATAAAGATGAGTGAGAATATAGCTACTTCTCAGGAACCAGGTTTCTGTTATGCAATTATCAAGAAACTTCTCCCGCAGGCTACATACACAGACACAGATGTACCAGTATCCAGCCCTGATTATTCTATCAACTCCCTAGAGGACTTTATCAACTCAGTTGACATCCAGTCATGTAAAGTTAATTCATATAGGGTCTATGGTGGACCATATTGCAGAGAGTTTAGAAGTTCCCTTGTACTAAGGACTAAAACTAATAGTAAAAGTAGTTACTTTAAGTACAATTAAGGAAGGTCCCAGAGGTCTCTATTCACAAATAAATTTAGGAGTAAAAGATTATTGGTCTGTGAACTTACTTTGTCTTTCCAGACTATAATCTTCAGTAACTTCAGATTGTAATTCTATACTGAAACATATAGATGATTTGATCTAATGTTGCAGGAATGAAAAATAATAAGTGAGTATTTCAATTACCAATGTGATCTCACCTAACTGGCTATCAGCAAAGGGATTGGACAGCATTGATTTGTAAGAAATAATTTGTCTTAGCTGGAGAAATATAAATCCATTGTTCATCAGGAGACCTTATGGCAGGAGGGTTACAATTTCATAAGCATTTACCTGCCTTCAATTGAACATTTAAGTTAAAAATTTGCACCAACTGAAAAACCCTAACAAGATATCTCGCTCTAGCTTCAGATGGCATACCAGCCTTCTCTATCCACCATGCTAGGGAAAAGAGAAAGCTGTTAGCCAAATTCAGAGATACAATATCATATCCTTCCTCAAGTTGTAGGAGGTTCAAAATACTTTCTTTCAAAGTGGTTGCATGGCATAAATACCACCATTTTAAGGGTAGCTGTCATCTTACAAGAAGGTATTTTTATGCCACATCCCTTGTTTACCTCACAAATTCCTACTTTGGCCAAGTGTCCAAGTCTTGTTTGGGTCCTTGTATAAACTTTAACCCATTTCAAACTAACCAGTCACCCAAGAATATAAACCCATGGTCTGACTAATCAGAATGAGGAGCAGTAGCACATTAGGGATAAAACTAGGGTGACTGACTGAAGCTGATTTTTTAATATTTCATCAGATGTTATTGATTAACAGGCATCCAAATCTTTAAGATACTACATAATCCAATTGTATGGTGTATTCATCATCATTAAAGATTGAGTTCAATGATAATTATTAATGTTTTATACTTTTTTATAATATAGGGAAAGGAAAATATTTTACTTAATATATAGAAATTAGATCATTTACAGCTACATTTAACTGTTTGGGGGCCAAATGATAAAGTTGAAAGACAAATTTATATAGACTCATCATGCCAAGATATATTACATAGAGAATATTATTGGGCCAGGCTAAAATAATTTTATTGTGAGGACATTTTCCTTCTCTGTGTGCAATCTAAGTGCATATTTTGAGCTCTTGGAAATAACTTTCTAAAGATCTGTGAAGAATGTAGCAATAAAGTCTAATATGAATTATGAAAAAAACAGGCTTGCTTTCTTGACTTCCTGTGGGTAGTATGTTCTTTGCCTTGTTGAATTCCTCTCATGCTGGCATCTTGAGACATTCCCAACCAGGTGAGCTTGTGGACATTTGTAGATTTCTCTATATTTTTAGAAAAAAATGCAACTTTCAAGGTGGAGATGAAAAGAAATAATGATGTTTTAGGCAATGGCAGGCTCTCAGGACCTCAGGCTCCCTGCTAGTGTAGGACACTTGAGATTTCAAAGGTCATCATGTGTTTGATACACTATTCAGTGGGAGAAAGAAGATCCCGCACTTGTGAGTCTCTGGTTGAACACATCTAAAACTTCAATGTCAACTGGAAATCAGATTCTTGTTTGTTAGACTAGGGGTAAGCTCTGAGATGACACCTTTGAAAGAAATGCCTAGCTATTGGTGTTGCTGTTTTGTGACCGTACTTTAAGTATCAAGGTCTGGTAGATTTGTATATGAAAATAAGCAGTAGAAAAGTTAAAGACCCTGAAGCCAGATCCAAAGAGACCTACAAGCTGCTTCTTTTACTAGACAGTCAACACAGATATCAACTTCATCCTTGCATCCAGGGACAGAAGTATTCAGGCAAGACTTGAATATAGTGAAAGTGATAGAAAAATGTATCAGGGAAGGAATATACTTTCAATAGACTGAGAGTGGGTCATTCGTAGGGTGAAATGACAAAGATTTCTACCTTAAAACATGTTTATATTGAAGTATAAAGGGCTTGGAGTTTTAGTTCTATTACCTAAACCAGCCACCTGAGGTGTAGTCACTGTCCAACATTGAGGGAAGTTTACTGAATTACATTTGATCACTAGACTATGGTTCATGGACCTGAATGACTGAGCTAAAGATCTATTATTTTAAGAACTATTCGTTGACCCACCCTAAACTGGAACTAAACCTATAACGAATTCTTAGATGGGCAGAATACTAAAAGATCTCATCTTATGACATTACATGGTGTTAAACTAGTTGAAAAGCTTAGTTACAATGTTGTCCCTGGAAAAAATTTTAATCCATCCTCCATTTTATGTTGCCTTTGCATTTCTCCTTCACTCAGGGCTAGCTGCTACAGGTCAACTCTACTCACCAGATAAATAATCCTAAGCAAAGCTTGAGCAAGATTGAGCTTCAGTTTTCTTGTAATATGCATTAATAGTAATAGTAATAATAATAATGATGATGATGATGATGTCTGTACCACACAAAGAGGAAAATACATAGGTTTGTGGGTAAAGTGCTTGCCCTGCATGCATGAGGCCCTTGGTTTGATTCCTCAGCACCACACAAACAGAAAAGCCTGGAAGTGGCTATTTTTGGCTGGCCTTTCCCTCCAGCAGCCTTACATAAATAATTGCTAGCTATAGATGTTTTTTCCCACTGTGAACTCAATCTAAACTCTTAAAGGAAATGTCTCATGATTATCTAGGTTAAAGTATGAGACAAGCACCTCAAAACGTAGGAGTCAGCTGGGCGCCGGTGGCTCACCTGTAATCCTAGCTACTAAGGAGGCTGAGATCTGAGGATCCCGGTTCAAAGACAGCCTAGGCAGGAAAGACCATGAGACTCTTATCTCCACTAAACCACCAGAAAACCAGAAGTGGCGCTGTGGCTCAAGTGTAGAATGCTAGCCTTGAGCTGAAGAGCTGAGGGGCAGCACCCAGGCCCAGAGTTCAAGCCCCACAACCAAAAACCAACCAACCAAACAAACAAAAAACAACAAAAAACCCTTAGGAGTCAATTTCTCTCTATCTATACTTGATGATCAAGTGTCCGGTATTGTGTAGAGGAAAAGTGTCTTGAAAATGGCACCTTTCCCCAACATGTTTTGTGTTTGGTTTTTGTGGAGATTTAATCCAACTGCTGATATTCATCAGCTGCACAGCAAAAACTAAGTCTGTCAGTAATGACTGTGCAAACTATTTGTCTTACTGTAGACTTAGGACTTTTGGAAGGCTTTCCAGACAACCGTAGGTCTTGAAAAGATGCCTCTGCGAGCTGAGCAAACACAATGTTTGCAGGCCAGCTTCTGTTTGCTCAATGGAAATCTCACAGCTGAGCAAACTGAAGAGCTCTATTTGTCAGGCCTGCTTTCTCCTCTATGGTAAGCCAACCAGGAAAGTGAATTCCTGGGGAAAACCCACAAGATGCCTCTTTTAGGTAAATAGCAGATTGGTCAACAGCTCTCTGTCCAGACCTTTCCTGTTTACATTCTGATGTTTTTCTGTCCAAGGAACTCAAATTGAAGGGATAGATTTATCTGCTCCCACCTTCTTTCTTGATATCCTCACTAATCTGCTCCCCATCTCAACAGAAGCTATCAGATCACATCAGTATTCTTTGCCCTAAATTAGTGAGCAGGAATGATTTATGGTAATAGTTCTCAACAATCCAAGTAACTAGTAGAAGAAGACATCTTTCACTGAGTGACCAGAAAGAAGCTTTCACTCACAAGCCAATATCTCAGCAATGTAAACCCAGACATGATTTCCTTCGTAAAATTACCTTAAATCAAAAAACAAATGAACAAAAACCAAAAAAACAATCACAGCAAATAAACAACAAGGATAACAAGACTGGAGGTAGTCATGTACAACTCTAATCTCGAAACTCAGGAGGTCAGGAAGTGAGGAATGCAAGTTTGAGGCCAGCCTGGCCCACACTGCCAGATTCTATCTAAAACAAAAATAAATAAGAATAATAATATCCCTTCAACAATAAAACTAACATGCACCTTACAAAAATTGGCTATAGTACAGCTGGGTGCTAATGGCTCATGCCTGTAATCTTAGCTACTCAAGAGGCTAAGATTTAAGGATCACAGGCTAAAGCCATTTGGGGCAGAAAGGTCTATGAGACTTTTCTCCAGTTAACTAGCAAAAAACATCAGAAGTAGAAATGTGACTCAAGTGGTAGAGCACCAGCCCTAAGTGAAAATGTCAAGTGAGAGTGTGAAGAACTAAGTTCAAGTCCTAGTACTAATACACAGACACAGACATAGACAGACAGACAGAAAGACAGACAGACAGACACACACACACATAAACACAAAGAATTTATAATTTGAAACAATGTCTGTATTAATTTTCCCTAACACCCAGGGCTTTTGACAGGTGTTGATCAATATTTATTAAATATAGTGCTTAATAAAATTTCATCAATGAAATTCTGGTGAATTCTCAAGGTTTAACTCAATCAACAGTTATATAGGATATGAAACTTTGCTGTGCTTGACTGAAATTTATTTATAAGTTCTGTTCCCAGGCATCCCTGCCATCTTCATTTGTCTACACATCTACCTCCAGCGCTACCTGACTAAGGTCATGTCTACCAGCTCACAAATGCCCAAAATGCCTGAGGGAAAGGCAATTCATTCTGTTATTATAGATTATGCTGAGTGAAATGACCCTTGGGAAAAGCAGCAAAAGACACGCCAAAGAGGCAGGGTTTATGAAATGAAAACAATCTTGACTTTTGAGTTCAACCTGAATTTGCAATTTGAGTAAACAAGACAAGTTTCAACTTCCCAAAGCTTTCATAAAATGTGTCCAATAAAAATTACCCTCTGGGCCATTGCAAAGATCAAGTGAGCAAACATTTCGAAAGCCCTTGAGTGATAATTACAACAACAATATTTGCTGCTAATTACTTTCCAGAGAATAATGGAGTTAAGCTAATGGCCCTAGAATTCTGCAACACATATGAGAGGCTCTAGAAGTGGAGATGGATGACGAGCAAGTTGGGCCAAGATGTCAACTGGAAACAATTCACCTTCCCTTTGTTCCATACTTGGTGAGCTCTACCCGGTAAAGTCATCAACTCTGATGGCAGCATTTTTCTGCGTGTGACACTTTGATACCATGAAGGAGCTGCTCTCTATGACTGGGGAAAGAGTGGAAAAAGTCTGTCTCTCTCAGCATCTGAATTGACATTGTTTACAAATGTAAGGAGGGGGAAAATTTGCCTCAAAGCAGAGATGATTTAAAAGGAAATTAAAATTCATAGACTTTGGAAAGGATGATAGAGATGATCAAAAATGTATAACTTGAGCTGCATACTTGTGACTAACATCTGTCAGCTTCTCAGGAGGTTGAGATCTGAGGATCAAGGTTCTGCCTGGGCAGACAAACCTGATAGTCTCTTTTCTCCAATAAGCCATTAAAAAGCCAGAAGTAGAGCTGTGCCTCAGGTAATGGAGTGTCAGCCTTAATTGAAACAGCTAAGCCAGAGCGCTAGGCCCTGAGTCCAAGCCTAAGTACAAGCATTCATGAGTACACACACACACTCTCTTTTTTTTTGTACAAGGCATTTTTATTTTATTTTATTTTATTTTATTTGAGAACATACTGTACAGAGGGGTTACAATTACATGGGCAGGATAATGCATACATTTCTTACCAAGCATTGCAGCCTCCTCCTTTGTTTACCCTTCACCTCCCTTCCCAGCCTCCCCCCTCCCCCCCACCCAATCATACCCCCCCCCACACCGACATTGTAAAGCTGGTTTTGACATGACATTTTGTACTTCTCATTGTTGCAACAGGTCTACCTGAATCCTTAAACGATTTGTTTGTCCCCATCTCCTCCACATGTTATACTGACATCAAATATAGTGAAAGCGGGGGTTATACTGTGGGGGAGGGACATACAAAGCAACAAGGCATTTTTTTGTACAAGGTATTCTCTCTGTCTCTCTGACTCTCTCTTTTTGTTGGTTGTGGGACTTGAACTCTGGGCCTGGGTGCTGTCCCTCAGCTCTTCAGCTCAAGGCTAGCACTCTACCACTTGAGCCACAGCACCACTTCCAGTTTTCTGAACAGTTTATCGAAGTGTCTCACAAACTTTCCTGCCCAAGCTGAGCTTTGAACCGCAATCCTCAGATCTCAGCCTCTCAAGTAGCTAGGATTACACGTATGAGCCACCGGCACCTGGCTATGTCTTCTCTTTGTGACCTGCTTCCATTCATGACCTATGTCATGGATGTACCCTTGTATTTTCTGGGTTCTGACTTAACATCCTTGACAAGAAGCTGTTTCATTTGCTTAGGAAGTGTGGAGAGACCAAGATCTTCAAGTTAGTGGGCTGTCAGCTGAGAAGGAAGCCATGGAGACAATGGAGGAAGAAACAGAGTCTTATGAGAGAGGCTGCTGGCGTATTGAAGGATGAAAGAGATTCAAGAGGAAGGAATTTGGTAGAACACAGTGTCAGGGTGTTTTGTGTCCTGCAGCAAGGAAGGGGCATGGGTTCGTGGCTGCTAGACAGATGAGCTGAGAGACCAGTGAGCACCAAGGAGATTTAGGAGACAGGATGCCCATGATATAAATGCTGCAGTCACAAAGGGAGGGGACTGTCAGATTGGAGAGGATTTACATTTGTAGGAAGATTTGCATATATATACACAAAGATTCACACAGTATTTTGAGGAAAGGTCACACAACATAGGCCCTGCTTGACCTCTCAAGATTCTCTTAACTCCAGCCTCTCAAGTGCTAGAATTACATGTACACACCACTATGTCCACCCAGCTCAAATATTAGTGAAGCATTTTATTCAGATATTTCCTCATCTCTTTAACCCCTTAATGCTGGGTCATTCCTGGGTGTTTTTAGATCTCTCTTTTCTTTTTTATATCCATCTGCCTGATAACAATGACTAGTGTTTCGGCTTGAACTCTGCTTCTGTAGTGATACCCTCCACGCCCCTTGCACACACATCCTCAACCTTTCTGCTCAATCCCAGATGTAGTTTCTTACCTGGAGCATCATGATAACTTATTCAATTACTACTTTAACATGCAAAGTCCTCAAATGTAACTTGATCAAAATTCTTCCCATGTACTTCTTATATCCTTCTGACAGTCACTTTTTATTACATGGTGCCTTCAACAAATCCCTTCACTGCCTTGGAAATGTATTGAAAATAGATCATCCCTCTCCAGAATCACAATATCTGTTCTGGTTCTGCATCTCTCACATGAGGTATATTATTCCAGCCTCATGACTGACCCTTTGCTCCACCTCCCTTACATCTAGATTTTGTTGTGTGATATGTAATACAGAGTATGCACACAACAAACATTTAAAATGTGAGTTTTAGCTGGGCAGTGTTGGTTCATGCCTGTAATGCTAGCTACTGAAAAAGCTACCATTTGAAGATTACATTTCGAATCAACCCAGAATCCAGAAACTCTCATTTCCAACTCGTCAGCAAAAAGCCTGGATGTAGAGGTGTGGCTTAAGTTTTACAGTACCACCTTTGGGCAAAAAAGTTATGATGAGAGCCGGAGTTCAAATCCATAAAAATAATAAAACAACTATAAGTTGTAAGGACCTGGCTCTTCACATTTAGTAAGATTGCATTATTCCTGTGTTTGAAACACACCTAAAGTGACACATTTCAGAGTAAGAGCCACATCCTCACAACAGTCTGCATCTTTGACTGCTGTTGCCTTGCTGTTGATCGGGCTCACAGTGTTTTACCCCACCTTTTGGGTTTTCTTCACCTCCAAGCGCCTTCTTGCCTTACTGCTTGTACCATCCTCCACTTGAAATGCTCTGTCCCCCTTCTTACTTCCTTTACATTATTTTTAAGTATCATATAGTCAGAGAGGCATGATAATTAATATCTGCTATTGTAATCTCATGTTTATTCTCTACCCTGTACATTGCTTTTTACATCTGCATAGTTTGTGAAGCATATTCATTTTTATTCAAAGCTTTTCAAAGCAAAGGTACATACTCTATTTTTCTAACTCTAGTGCCTATAATAGAGTTACGGATGTATGAATATATGAATGGATAGACATGTGGATAGATGGATGTGTGGAAGGATGGATGGATAAATGGATGGATTTGTGGTTGCATAGAGAGATGTATGTATGTAGGTATATATACATGGATGTGTGGATGGATGGATGGATGGATGAATGGATGGCTGTGTGGATATTTGGACAAATGGATGGATGGGTGACTCAAGATTGGGTTAATGGATTGTTCAGATCGGTGAATGATTACATGGGTAAAATGGAAACATGTAGAGAGAATGATTCAAGACTCATACAAACCATTTCTTCCTTTTGGATTCTGGTTACCTTAATAGTTAGCAACAACTTGCATTAAGATGGAAACCAAGCTGGTTCTCATCAGTGGAAGAATGGCTTTTACTAATTAAACTGCAACACCAAGAATATCATATCCTTGTACCAGCATATGAAAGACATTGAACCTCAATGATTGCATATAAGCAAGAAAAATACTTCTGATGTCCAGCCACTGAGAATGGGATTTATTATTGGCCTTCTCTAAACTTTACAAAATTCTATTTAAGATAAGAATTACTTAGATTATAACTACTCTCAGTCAGGCATAGTGGTACATGCCTGTAATCCCAGCAGTAGGGAGGAAGAATCAAGAGGACATCAAATATCTAGCCAGCCTACCTAGCAAGATCTGGTCTCAAAATACCAGGGGCTGGGTATGTACCTCAATGGTAGAGGTATTGCTTACCATGCCTGTGGCCCTGGATTTGATACCCAGGTATAAAGACAAACAAGCAAGCAACAGACTAATAAAAACACTGATCTTACATAAATATACAGAGGCTCAGAAAGATTATGCACTATATTTCTCTAAGGAAATTTTCATTGAGAGATTTCAATAGACTACCAAACAAAATACAGGTACTCAGTAACATTTAAATTTGAGATAGACAGCGAATAATCTGTAATATATAGTATGATGGTATTTCCTGTTTGAATGAAAGGTATATCTTGGCATCCTGTATTTTTTTGGGGGGTGGGGTCTGGTCGTGAGGCCTGAACTCTGGGCCTGAGCACTGTCCCTCAGCTCTTCAGCTCAAGGCTAGCACTCTACCACTTGAGCCACAGCGCCACTTCCGGCTTTTTTCTTTTTGCTTATGTGGAGCTGAGGAATTGAACTCAGGGCCTATGGCATGCAAGGCAAGCACTCTACCACTGAGCCACCTTCCCAGCCCTGCATCCTGTATTTTTTATCTGCTGTGTCTGGCAGCATTAATGTCAGAGGACTTTGTAAGAGTGCCAGGATTGGAATCTAATTCTGATTACCAATCAGATTTACTTTTCTTTAGTCTATAGTGAAAATCCATATGGCACACACATCAGGAGGCAAAACTCCTTAAATTTGTGTTTTCTACCTTCTAGTTACCCAGATACTTGACAGCATTGGAAAACCCAGGAAGCTAGTCTTCCAGCTTACTTCCCTGGAGAGAGGTGTGATTTCCTAGAGCCTGTGGTCCACACAGATCAATCAATCTTAATGTCCAGCAACTTTCCATTATCAGCAAAAATAACAGAACATCAGTAATAAGATAGTCCATTTAAAGATGAGTCTTGAGGAAAAAAAAGATCAGGGACAGTGTCTAGGCCATGAATTCAAGTTCAAGCCCCAGGACTTGAAAAAAAATTGTTTTAATGCTTATTTCCCACCAGAAATCACAAACCTAAAAGAAACTTTGGTAATCATCTCCATGGCAACCATTTCCTACCTTCACCATGGAATGAAGACTGTGTATTTACCAGAGCCTTGCTGTTAGACTAATAAAGAAAAATCAAAACAAATATTTGCAGAATGGAAAATAATCTCTAAGTACAAAGTTGGGAGTAGAAGGTTTTCAAAATATTTGCTATTTTTCTGAGCTGTCATGACAAGAACTAATGGATTGATTTATGAGATTGAAGGATGCTAAAGTTTTCTTTAATAGCAATCTGAGGCAACAGTAAACTGAATGCATTAAAACTAAAACTATGGTGCATAAATTAACTCACAGCCAAATGCACACAGGTTAAAAATGGCCATATCATTGCTGGAAAAGGCACTGTTGGTTGTCGATTTTACCAATGCATTTTAAATGTGAACAGTGGAGTGTGAAGCAGCTCAGGGGTAGAGGGTTTGCCAAACTCAAGGCCCTGGTTCCAACTCTAGCACTCTTTATTGAGAGATTCAATAGACTTAATTTTTTAAAAATCAGCTGGGATCCAGTGACTCACACCTGTAATTTTAGCTGCTCAGGAGGCTGAGATCTGAGGATCACAGTTCAAAGCCAGCCTGAACAGAGAAGTTTCATGAGACTCTTCTCTCCAATTAACCACCAAAAAAGCCAGAAGTGGAGATGTGGCTCAAGTGATACAGTGCTAGCCTTGAATAAAACAGCCAAAATACAGTGATGAGTCCCTGAGTTTCAGCCCCAGTACACACATACACTCACACAAACACACACACACAATCACAAACACACAAAACTTGCAAAGTGCTCAGCACTGACTGAGCAACTGTGCTTCTTTTTTTTAATTTTTATTTTTTTTATTGTGAAAATACTGTACAGAGGGGTTACAATTACATGGGCAAGATAATGAGTACATTTCTTATCAAGCATTGTAACCTCCTCCTTTGTTTCCCCTTCCCATCCCTTCCCATCCTTCCCCCCCTCCCCCCTACCCAATCTTCCCCGCTACTCCCCCTCCCCCCCCACGCCCCCCACCAAAGTTGTAAAGTTCATTTTTCGACATAACGACTTGTACATCTCATTGTTGCAATGGGTCCAACTGTATCCCTATTTAAACGATTTGTTTTTCCCCTTCCCCTCCACAAATTATACCGACATCAAATACAGTGAAAGCAGGGGCTATACTGTGGGGGAGGGACATACAAAGCAACAAAGAAATCATCTTATAAATGTGTTAGAAACAATTGCATGAAAGAAAAAAACATTTGAATACATATCTTGGGGTTCATTTCCCTAACATCAACTTATCTGACCTTTTCTGCTTGACTCAGACATATACTAGATATTGCAAATAAGGGAAACCATGGGACCTATGTTTCTTTGGACCTGGCTTACTTCACTTAATATAATTTTTTCCAAGCCTTTCCATTTCCTAACAAATGGGGCAATGTCATTCTTTCTGATGGAGGCATTAGAATTCCATTGTGAATATATACCACATTTTCTTGATCCAATCATCTACTGAGGGGCATCTGGGTTGGTTCCATATCTTAGCTATAGTAAATAGTCCTGCAATAAACATAGTCATGCTGGTAGCTTTAGTGTGGTCTTGTTTTAAACATTTGAGTAAATGCCCAAAAGTGGGATTGCTGGGTCATAGGGGAGCTCTATGTGGAGTCTTTTGAGGAACCTCCATACTACTTTCCAAAGTAGTTGAACAAGTTTACACTCCCACCAACAATGCATTAAGGTTCTGTTCTGTCCACATCCTAGCATCTGTTGTTTTTAGAGTTCTTGATTTTAGCCATTCTAACTGGAGTGAGGTGGTATTTCAATGTTGTTTTGATTTGCATTTCTTTTATGGCTAGGGAGGTTGAGTATTTCTTCATGTGTCTATTGGCCATCCTTCTTTCCTCTTCAGAGAAGTAACTGCCCAATAAATAAGTGGGCTAAAGACTTAAAGAGCAACTGTGCTTCTTGAGTCTGAATTCTTCGCAAACTAAAGAACAATGTTCAGGTATTGTTTGCTATGCAAGAACAGGCAGGAATCCATGGCTTTGTTAGAACTAAGTGAATTTAACCCCGTGTTCCCCTAATATTAGCTATACATTAGTCAGTCATCCAGCATCAGCAAGAAAAGTTCTGGAAAAATAAAATAAAATAAAAGTCAGGGTGCTGGTGGCACACACTTAATCCTAGATACTTAGGAGTCATTGACCTAAAGAATCCTTGTTTGAAGCCAGTCTGGGCAGAAACTCTAATTAACTAGCAAAAAAACAGACAAGAGGCATGGCTCAAGTATTAGAGCACCAGCTGAGCAAGCAGGTTAAGTGAATAGAAGGTGCTGAGTTCAAACCCCTGTGCTGACCAAACAAAACCTTTAAAAAAAGTTAATTTTGTCCCACTTAAAGGAATTCTTACGTTGGTAGCCAGCATTGCCTTGGCCTGACACTCACTTGAACAAAGGTAATTTTACCAAAGGGTCATTCAAGAAGAAAGAGAAGAAAATGAATTAAATTCTAGCTGTAAGACTTATGAGTCATAGAATAATGTGTACATACATGTAAAGACAAGATTCATTTTGCTGTGTATCTTTTCTTTTTGCTCTGTTTGTGTATGGCTTTGGGAGGGTAAGGGGAGGCACGGAAATGGAGAGGTGAACAAATACAGCAATAGTACTCACTGTACATTATGTTGAAAATAAACTATACAACTTATGGGTGGAGATTGGAGGGAAAACCAGGAGAGAGTGAAGAAAGGAGTTACATTGTCCAAAAAGAAATGTACTTCCTGACTTAAGTAACTGTCAACCCTTGTTCATCATATTTTGTGGTCTTTTCTGTTTTGGTACTGGGGATTGAACCCAGGATGTTGCACTTGCCTGGCAAGTGCTTTGTCACTGAGCCACACCCTAGCCCCTACTTTCATAACAACAACCAGAACAAAAAGACAGGAAAGCCTTATTAAGCTTGAAAGGGGTCTCTCTGTGTGTGTGTGTGTGTGTGTGTGTGTGTGTGTGTGTGTGTGCCTGTCCTGAGGCTTGAACTC
Source organism: Dipodomys spectabilis (assembly GCF_019054845.1). Classification (NCBI taxonomy): domain Eukaryota; kingdom Metazoa; phylum Chordata; class Mammalia; order Rodentia; family Heteromyidae; genus Dipodomys; species Dipodomys spectabilis. Next base: position 15,625,904 of record NW_024871042.1, read on the forward strand.
AGTATTGGACTCAAGATTGGATTTCTTTTTCTGATCTGGTTTTGAACCTTAATCCTAGGTTCTCAACCTCTAAGAAGCTAGGAGTATAGGAATGAGCCACTGATAAATGACTACATTGCAAGATTTTATGGAGTGAGTGAATTTAAGAAAGAGTAAATTCTACTCAGAGAAGAATAAATAATTCCACTTGTATTCTCTCAGTACTTTGCTCATAGATTGATAATTAACAGAGAATACATTCAATTCATGTTTATAATTTATGTGTTTACTCCAATAATAGCCTATAGGCAACTAGAGCCAGTGGGTTGTAATCTCAAGAGGCTGAGAGCTAAGAATCTTGGTTCAAAGTTAGCCAGGCAGAAAATATGTGAGATTCATAGTTCTAGTTGCTAGCAAAAAGCAGGAGGTGGAGATATGGCTCTAGTGTTTGTGTGACAGCTGAGTGAAAAAGCCAAGTGTGAGACCTCAAGTTTAAGCTCCAGTACAAAGACATACACACACACACACACACACACACACACACACAAAACCACACACACAACCATATAACACATGATCCATTTTTTTCTGTTGATTAGTAGGTATGTGTTATGTCATTTTCGGATTTCCCATAAAGCAAAGCCTTGGCAAACGCTTTGTGTATATTTATTAGGAGATAAAGTTTCTGAGATCAGAAGGGAAAGGTGTAGGGAAACAGAGGGAAAAAATGCTATTGTGGACTACTGTCAGGTATCAAAAGTGACTGAGTGTGTGATCTAACAAAACGCTTATTTTGAAGGTCATCTGAATACAAGGCTTTAGGATAATGTAACATTGAGGGTAAGGAATGAAGAAATGATGACCAGTTTCTCTCATCTCTCCCCAAGCTTTGTCTGTATGGCTTGATGTGACTTGTTTGAGTTGTATATGAGTGGGGACCAAATAGTTTCCCAGTGTGTGGAGTCTTGACATGTTCAGGGAGGTTCAACATGGAGAAGGGAGGGTTAAGCACTTAGTGTCAGGTGGAACTTGGGCAGGCAAAAAGGCTGGCATTTGTGAGTCCACACAAAGCTCATCCATGCATTAACTGAATGAATGAACAGGTGAGGCACAGAGAGCTGAATGCTTTGTGTAAGGGCTTGATTCCTAGCTTGTGGCAATACTTTTGTGTGTCTGTGTGGTGCCAGTCCTGGTGCTTGAACATAAGGCCTGGGTAATGTCCTTGAGCTTCTTTTGCTTAAGTGCTCTACCACTTCAGCCACACCTTCACATCTAGCTTTTTGATAGTGTTTCACAGACTTTCCTGTCCAGGATGGCTAGAAACCATGATCCTCAGATCTCATCCTCTTCAGGAACTAAGATTTAAGGTATGAGTCACCAGTGCCCAGACACAGCACCACTTCCAGTTTTCTGGTGGTTTATGAGATAAGAGTTTCATGGAGCCGGGCCCCAGTGGCTCATGCCTATAATCCCAGCTACTCAGGAGGCTGAGGTCTGAGGATTGCAGTTCAAAGCCAGCCTGAGCAGGAAAGTCCATGAAATTTGTATCTCCAATAAACCACAAGAAAACCGGAAGTGGCGCCATAGCTCAAGTGGTAGAGCACTTGCCTTGAGCTGAAGAGCTGAGGGACAGCACTCAGGCCTAGCCCCATGACTGACAAAAAAAAGAGTTTCATGGACTTTCCTGCCTGGGCTGGCTTCAAACCATGATCCTCAGATCTCAGCCTTCTAAGTAGGATTACAGGTGTGAGCCACCTGCACCTGGCAATACTTTTTATAATTGATTTTAATACAAGTACTGTAGTGGAGGTGTGTGTAGTACAGCCTGGAAACTTTGTCTCAGAACAAAGGAAGATACCTGAAGAATGAAAACAGTTCTATAGGTAGAGAGACCATCTGCTTGTGGGCTTTCTACCTATAGGTTTCAAACAGAAGTTTCCTAAGAAAAAGAATGTAAAAATTATATGCAAAAGCCAGAAACTGGTGGATTATACCTATAATCCTAATCAAGAGGCTGAGATATAAGGATTATGGCTCAAAGACAGCCCTGGCAGATATATGGCTCAAGTGTTAGAGCACCATCTTTGACTAATCAAATTAAACAAGAGCTTGAGATTCTGAGTTCAACACCAATACTGGTGCACATGTGCAACCCACACACACAATAAAAAGCATTTGCAGAAATCAACTGGAGGAGAAATTCTTTGAACCCAAAGCATGGCCTGATTACTATAGAAAGTTTCTTGAGTTTTTAAAAATTACTTAATTCATTAAATACTTTTCTCTGAACAATTAATGTGTTCTGGTCGTGTGTGTGTGTGTGTGTGTGTGTGTGTGTGTGTGTGTGTTGGTACTGGGACTTAAACTCAGGTGCTCTTCCTTAGCTTTTTTACTCAAGGTTGGTGATCAACCACTTGAGCCACACCTTCTGTTTTAGTTTTTTGTTGGATAATTGGAAATAAGAGTCTCACAGACCTTTCTGTGAGACTCTTCAAGCTGCTATGAGAATCTTCAAACTGGTGTCTTCAGATCTCAGCCTCCTGTGTAACTAGGATTAGCGTAGGTTGCAGTCTTTTTTATAATGACTGAAGAAACAGTAATGGACAAATCCCACACTTGAGAGTTTGGAGGTCATTCAGCTGATAGCACAGACACCAGAGAGCATTTCTTTGTAAGCTAGGTCATTAAAACCTTCACAGTATAATTCATGGGTAAAAACTGACAACCCTTTTTATGTGTTTGAGCTGAAGAAGAAAGGGTTAATCCTGTTGCTTAGGAGATGCTGTGCAGTACAAATGTAGTTTCAGGCTAGATTCTAGTTGAGAAGTAACTTTTTCTGCCAGAGAGCATTGCCCACAGGTTCCCATATCTATAGCTGGGCAGAAAGGATGTTTTGTAATGAATAATGTAGGCACAGGCAGCAAGTGGCACAAAGGCTGCCAACAGTATTTGAAATAAGGATAAACACTTAAAGAGCCTCCCTTGCCTTTCGCAAAAGTCCTTGGAGAGTTGACCTTCACCTGAGACCAATTATAGAGAAAACCTGTGGATCTGAAGAAATGTCTGAGCTGTGATAAATGCAACACTAACATTGCTCCACATTCCATTATTGTCCCTAAACCAAGAACTAAATTTTATCAACATCAAGTTGATAAGATTTAAACAATACAGAGTAGCATATGGCTCTTGAGCGTTGGAGTGAGGAATTTTAGAAATGAGCTTCTCTGTGAAAGAAATGAGAATATTGGTAAGATGGTCAAAATGAACTTTTTTAGAACTCTAAATAGTAAAGAGTTATAATATTCTGAAGAATGTTTCTTTAAGGAAATCAATAGATTTCAGTGAGAACTAGGAACTACCTTGTATTTAATTTTCCTTAATCTTAGCTTCCCCCCGCAAGTTCCACTGGAAAACAAGCTCGAAATTAAATCTCCTCAAAACCACCCACCTGTGAACCGCAGCCATGAGGCAGACATGGGGGACGGGGAGAGGGAATGTGAGGTATCCCAAAGCTAAGTCAATTCCCACAAGTTCTCTTGTTTAACAGCTCCCTGAATTAAAAATCTCACTTCTCATACTCTTCTTTGATTGGGCCTTATTCAGAGGATGACATGAGCAAACAGTATTATCCATGAAGCCTCTGTTAAAATAAACAATAATTAATACCAAAACAGTCTAAAGAGTCTTTGTCAGAGATAACAAAGGGACTGAGGGGAGAAAAAGGTAAAGAAGAAAAATCTAAGAAATGGCCTCTAATAGGCTTTAATAACTCTGAAATCTATTAGAGGCCATTTCTTAGAAGACCTGAATCCTTACCATAGTTAAATTTGAGCCTCTACACATGAAGAAAGGAAAGGATTAAGCAAAGTAACATGTTCTCTCTAAGACACTCAGACTTCTTGGCAAAAGTTGAGAGACTTATTGGTTTGAAGAAGTTAACCAAATTGTCATCTAATTATCAATTGGATGATCAAGAAGCTAACTGAATGAATACTACCATTGTGGAAACATACTATAAAAAATATATGCATGTACAGAATTAGCCCAGGGAGAGAACACTAAATGCACAGCAACAGCTGTAATAACAAACAAACCCTGGGGAGAGAAGGAGGGGGGATTCATTTTCAGAATTTTTACCTTGTTTTACTTACAACGTCCAGTTTCCAACCAAAAATTGCTAGATTTACAAAGAAACTGCAATATTGCTATTGCCTTTACACAGGATAAAGTAGCCATGAGAAAAGACTAGATAAAACTTGAAAAACACTTTTAGAGATACCATTTAAATAACTAAATAAAACCACATATAAAGAAATAATGCAAAGCATGTACGCAGCATCTTATTAAATAGACAAAACTCAATAAATATGTAAGAATTATTATTTTTAATATATATTATTGTAAAGTATTGTACAAAGGGGTTACAGTTTCATGAGTAAGGTACATTTCCTATCGAGTATTGTTACCCCCTCCTCTGTTTTCCCCTATCATCCCTTCCTTCTCTACCTCCCCAACTCTTCCCTCTCCCACCACCAAAGTTGTAAAGTTTGTTTTCAACATAGTGTCTTGTACATCTCATTGTTTCAATGGGTCCACCTGTATCCTTGTTTCAGCATTTTATTATTTACCTTCCCCTACCCTAATTAGGAATATATATATATATATATATATATATAGAGAGAGAGAGAGAGAGAGAGAGAGAGAGAGATGATGCAGGGTACTGGAATCAAACACAGTGAAAACAGGGGTTATACCACAGGGGAAGAACACACAAAAGAAACAAATGTATAAGTGCATTAAAAACAACAGCAATAAAGATAAAACCTATTGTGTCCATATTTTTGAGTTCACTTCACTTAGCATCATCTTATGTGGTCATATGTGCTTGTCTGGTAAGATTATCCTAGACATATACTAATTATTGCAAATAAGGGAAAACATGGGACCTATGTTTCTTTGGTCCTGGTTTACTTCATTTAATATCAATTTTTCCAAGTCTTTCCATTTCCTAACAAATGGGGTGGTGTCATTCTTTCTGATAGAGGCATAGAATTCATATATATATATATATATATCTCACATTTTCTTGATCCATTCATCTACGGAGGGGCATCTGGGTTGGTTCCATAGCTTAGCTATGGAGAACAATGCTATGACAAACATAGTTGTGCTGGTAATACAACTATAGCCTTGTTTGTGATCATTTGGGTAAATGCCCAAAAGTGAGATTGCTGGGTCACAGGGGAGCTCTATGTGGAGTCTTTTGAGGAACCTCCATACTGCTTTCCAAAGTGGTTGAACAAGTTTACACTCTCACCAAAAATGTAGTAGGGTTCACTTCTGTCCACATCCCCTCCAACTCTGTTGCTATTAGATTGTAAGAATTATTTTTAAAAGAACAAAATAAAAATTTTGGAACTATGAGAGTATAACAATTGAGAGTTCCAAAATAAATCCCTAGATAAAGAAGGCACTGGTGGCTCACACCTGTTACCCTAGCTTCTCAGGAGGCTGAGATAGGATGATCCCAGTTTGAAGACAAACCAGGCAGAAAAGTCCATGAGACTATCTCCAATTAACCACCTGAGAAGTGAGAGTAGAGATGTGGCTCAAATACCAGACTTGAGTGAAAAAGCCAAGTGAGATAGAAAGGCCCTCAGTTAAATCTCAGTCCCAGCACACACACACACACACACACACACACACACACACACACACACACACACACACACACACACACCACATACAATCCCTAGTTAGGCTGTATAGCAGATTTAAGGTGGTAAAAGGATCAGTCTCAAAAGGAGAAAGAAAAAGGAATCATATAATGAACAGAGACTCAAAGATTCCAGGACATTATTGAGCAGGGCATACACACTGGGATTTCTAGAGGTAAAGGAGAGCAGAAACGGGACAGAAAGAACAGGTGAAAACATAACGGATGAAGACTTTCCAGGCATGATGGAAAACACTAGTGGATGCATTTCCAAAACTCAATGAACAGCAAATGAAAGAAACTCAAAGTAGTCACACATGTGCATATCTTAGTGTAAGTGTTAAAAAAACACAAAGACAATATTGGGACTACCAACTCATCACACATAAAATCTCCTCAGCCAATTTCTCAGCTAGCATGTTGGAAAGTGTTGAATGAAAACACTGCCAACAAGATTTCTAAATCCAGGATTTTTGTTTTTCAGAATGGCAAAGATGTAAAAACATTTAGATTTCCATAGACATGTGAAGTGGATTCATCAGTAACAGGATGCACTGCCAGGGATACGAACATAAATCCTCTGAACTTTAAAGAACAAACAATACAGAATAAATCTAAGTCAATTGAAAAGATCTAAAACACAGAAAGGAGAATACATAAGTCAAGATAAAAGACAGTGTAATAGTTTGTTTGTTACCACTTTGCTTTCCCCATGTAAAACACAATTCCAGGCATGGTGGTGCATACCTGTTATCTTAACAGTCAGAATGAGATAAGAAGATCATGAGTTCAAGGCCAGCTTTGGTTGCATACTGTGTTGTAAGCCACCCTAAACTATGTCTGAAGACCATATCTCAAAAGCAGAATTGCATTAAGCAGTGAATACAAAAACTCTGTTGATGGGCTTTAAAATGTGTACAGATATGATTTGTATTATAAGTCAGACATAGAAATGGAAAGAATTACTAAGTATATATATAATTATATATAACTATATATAATATATATATGTGAATTAGAACACCAGCACACCAACACAGGTGCTAATGGCTCATGCCTGTAATCACAGCTACTCAGGAGTAGCTATTTGAGAATGGTAGTTTGAAGCCAGCCCAGGCACAAAATGTGTAAGAAAATCTTATCTCCAATTAACCATCAAAAAAGCTGGAAGTGGAGTTGAGGTAGAGCAACATTGCTGAGCAAAAATTAAGGAATTTTTTTCCTGGCTCTAAGTTCAAACTCTAGTGGCTGGTACAAGCTAAATAAAACAGCAAAAACAAAAACAAAAAAGGCAAAATAAAAGGCCATATGGAAATGGAAAATAAATAGCACAAGGACATACATGGTACTGTTATATCAGTGATTACAATCAAAAGGTAAAGTAGATATTTAAAAAGAATCTATATGCTGTCTATAATATATGTGTTTCAGATTAAAAGACATAAATAAGTTGTATTTTTTTTCCTTTTCTTTTTTGTTCTTTTTAATTTTGTTGGTTGTGGAGCTTGAACTCTGGTCCTGGACACTGTCCCTGAGCTTTATTGAGCAAGCCACAGCAACACTAATAGGTTGAAATTTAAAGAGTTGGGAAAACATTATTCAAAAGTAAGTAGTAATAACTATGTAAGTAAACATTAAGAATATATAAACAAACACCATATCATGAATAGAAAAGTGTCCATTAACCAGGAAGAATGAACAATTTTAGACAATTTTGCATCTGGCAACAAACTCTCAAATACAAGAAAATAAAAACTAAATTGGGAGAAAAAAACAAAGAATTTGGGAATGATGGTTGGAAACTACAATTTATACTTATACTTTTATTAGCCTATATTCATTGTGCAGAGGAATTTCCATGTTTGATTTCCACACATGCATATAATGTTCCTTGACCAAATTCACACTCTCTATAAACCTTTATCTCAAGTCCTTCCTTTAAAATTTTTTATCCATCTTCTTATTTTGTTTTATTCATTAAATATTCATCCCTCCTTTATGATCTGTCTTCCCACTGCCTCCCAACCAGTCTCCACTTTACACTTGTTTACATTTCATTTGTTTTAAGTTCTAAGCTCCACATATGATAGACGACCTAAAATACCTTTCTCAGACTGGCTTCTTTCACTTAACATGATAATTTCTGGTTTCATCTATTTTCGTGCAAATGATGTAATTTCATTCTTCTTTACAGCTGGATAATATTTCAATATAGGTGTGTATGTTTGTGTGTAATATTTTCCTCATTGATTTGTCAGCTGATAAGACACCTAGGCTAATTCTACAATTCAGCTGTTTTTAATGGTGCTGCTATAAATATGGGTGTTTAGTAGTCTCTATTGTATACTGACTTACATTCCTTCAGATATGACTAGGACTTATATAGCTAGAAACTATGATAGTACTATTTTCATGTTTTTTTTAATGTGTGTTTGTGTGTGTGAAATGCCATATTAATTTCGATAATGGGTACACTGAATTAATATTCAAACAATATATAAGCGTTCACTTCCCTTTCCCTGCCCCAGCATTTGTTATTTGTTTTCTTAATGATAACCATTATTTAATGATTACTTCTTTTTTGTCAGTTGTGGGGCCTGAACGCTGGGCCTGGGCACTGTCTCTCAGCTCTTCAGCTCAAGGCTAGCGCTCTACCACTTGAGCCACAGAACCACTTCAGGCTTTTTTTGCCTATGTGGTGCTGAGGAAACAAACCCAGGGCCTCATGCATGCCAGGCAAGCACTGAACCACCTTCCCAGCCCCATGATAGCTATTCTTAATGATAGTCTGAATGTCAGTGTAGTTTTGATATTCATTTAATTGAAGGCTACAAATATTGACAACTTCTTCATACATTTATTGACCATTTGTACTTCTCTTGAAAACTATCCTATTTGCTTTCCCATTATTACATTGTTCTTTGAGTCCTTAATTTTTTGAACTCTTTGTAAGTTCTGGATATTAATCTCTATCCAGTGACTGTCTAGTGAGATCATCACCCATTCTGTAGGTCCTTTCCTGTCTTGATTGTAGTAATTGGGATTTAATAAACTAATTTAGTAAACTCTACAGAAGTGTGTGTGTGTGTGTGTGTGTGTGTGTGTGTGTGTGTGTGTGTGTGTGTGTGTGTGTGTGTACATGCCTGTGCCTATTCTGGGGCTTGACTGAACTCATGGCCTGGATGCTGCCCCTGAACTTTCTTTGTGTGTGTGTCGGTGTCGGTTGTGGGGTTTGAACTCTGGGCCTGGGCGCCGTCCCTCAGCTCTTCAGCTCAAGTCTAGTGCTCTACCACTTGAGCCACAGCACCACTTTCAGTTTTCTGGTGGTTAATTGGAAATAAGAGTCTCACAGACTTTCCTGCCTGGGCTGGCTTTGAACCACTATCCTGAGATCTAAGCCTTCTGAGTAGCTAGGATTATAGGCATGAGCCACCGTCACCCAGCCAGCCCTGAACTTTTGAATTCAAAGCTAGCCTTCTACCACTTTAAGCCTCAGCTCCATTTCCAGTGTTTTGTTAGTTAAGTGGAGGTAAAAGCCTCACAGATTTTCCTGCCCAGGCTGGCTTTGGATTGTGATACTCAGATTGCAGCCTCTTGAGTAACTAGGATTACAAGCATGAGCCACTGGCACCCATCTAGAAGATATCTTTTTATAGTTTTAGCAAGGGTTTACTTCAGGATAGCAAGGTAAAGCAGGGAGAAAAGGAGATTAGAAACACATTTCCTATTTCCAATGCAGAAAACAGGAGTCACTACAGAAGGCAGTTTTTCTCTTTTTAATAAAACTTTTTTTTAATTCCAGTACTGGGACTTGAACTAGGATTTTACACATGCTGGTCAGTTAGCCTACCACTTGAACCATACCTCCAACCCATAGTTTTACTGGTTATTTTGGAGATAGAATCTCTCAGACTTCTCTGCCCATGGAGATTTGAGACAGAAAGGTCTCTTCTAATTACCTCGGGGTAACATTTGATAAATCTGTTTCCTTCCACTAATTTCTGTCTCCTGGTTTTCAAGCAGCATAAACCTCAAATTCTGGTAATGTTTTGATTCTCAGATGGATTGTGTAGGACTCACCTGGGAAGTGCTGCTGAAATTTTGTCTTTGAGTCACTGGTCTGGAACGAGTCCTGTGAATTTGTCTATATTCTCAGGTAACAATAAGTCCTTCTGGCCAATGGATCACGTTGAATAGTAATTTTCAAAGGCTTATCTTTTCTTCTTCTTTCACTCATTTGTATTAAGCTACACATAGAACTTGTGAAAGCCATTACAGATTCATGTCACAAATGATAGGGGTGGTATTTCTTCAGCTGGCTAAATGAAAGGCATGATGATGCTATCATTAGAACAAGCATACATCACCATAATCTTAGAGTAAAATGTGGTGCCACTAGTGCAGAATGGTTAATGCCCTCTTCTCCCCAATGGGGCCTGCTGATTCCTCTGGTGTAGCGTTTCAATGAGCATATAAAGATAGGTTTATCAAACAGAGAGGTTTTGGTCTAACCCAGTGACCATATTCTCCTAGATCCCCATAGAAATCCAGAGAGGCACTGTACTAAATTTCTCTGCCTTTTTCCCAGCTCAGCTCAGGGTGGCTTATTTAGGCATGTGACTTGTATGTTTCCACATTTTTTTAATCACTGGAAACATCTGAACAGTTGAAAGATGATTATCAAGGCAACCAACCATTGTCCCAGCTAGTGGTCCCTAGAAGCCTTCCCAAATCCTTCCCTTGGGTTTTGTTTTCCCAAATATTAGGAAACATCTGGCCTGTCCTAGCCAACCTCAGACTGTCCAGACTCATAGACATGCCTGGCTGTGTCTCAGCTAATCAACGAGTCACACCCAGTGCTTTAAAAGCAAACCTGGGCTCCATTTCTGACCATTCTGTGGACATTTTAGCTCTCTGTTTTCTCACAGAATTCTTTCTCAACTTACTCAGTCTTCTAAGTAAGAAACTTGCCTCAAGAAAGGTACTATCTTGTGGAGTGTGTGTGAGTGTGTGTGTTGGGGGGGGAGGTACTGGGGCTTGAACTCAGGCCAGAGTGTTTTCCTTTAGATTTTTTCTCAAGGGGCTGGTGTTTTACCACCTGTCACAGTGCCATTTCTGACTTTTTGCTGGTTGATTGGAGGGAAGATTCTCATGGATTTTCTGGGGAGCTATCTTTGAACCACAATCCTCAGAGTTTAGCCAGCCTCCTGAGTAGCTAGGAGTAAAGGCATGAGCCACGAGCACTTGATGCTGTGCTATCTTTTGTAACTCCCACAATAATCCTTTAAGTTATTGTTACTATATCTGTATCTGGTGTAACTCTTTCAGCAATAGTTTAGAAGATCTAGCTAAAATTGGTGTAACATTAAAGACCATTATTATTTCTCATAGTAAGATGATGGGAAACAGAGGTGTCTAATTGATGCACTGATTTACAAATATCTCAAGGATCTGAGGTCTTTTCATTTTCCTCTATTTCGCATATTTGCTTCTTTCTCAGCTTTGACTATCACAGTTACAAGGAAAGCTGCATTCCTGACATGACCATGAAGGTACATTTACTGGCAAAGAAGTGCGTCCTCCCTTGGATCTTAGATATCTCTAATAGGCTTTCCGTATCATCTCATTGGATAGCCTGGAAGTGAGTCATACGATCCAGGCCTCACAGGTATTTCTCAGACACACGTATGCCTTCTAATTGTTTCCTTTTCTCCCCTCCTATCCCCTTTTCTTCTGTCTTCTCCCCTTCTCTCTTCTTCCCTCCTCTGCTTTTCCTCTCCTCTCCTTTCCTTTCCTCTTCCCCTCCTTTCCACTCCCCTGTCCTTCCCTCTCCCACTCTTTCTTTTCCCTCTTCCTCCTTCAGTATGATAGGTTCCTATTAAACATCAAGGAAATCTCTTTGATTTAAGTATTTCTTTAAGTCCCTCAAAGGCAACAAGAAAGTCATTTTGCTAAGGAAATTAAGAACTTCAAAAGCTATCAGAAGAAAGTTATTCATGGTTGCCATTTCAGATTCCTCCAATCCCCATTGTTGAACTTGACATTTCCCTTTGGTTTTCCAATGCTTCTTTTGCTTGCTAAGACATATCAGAGATACAATAAGAAGACAGAAAGAATGAGGTGGGGTAGATCACAATACTGAAGCACGTTCCAGTGCCCAGCCTTGGCTAATGATTGGAGTTTTACTCCTACTTCAACTCCCCCCACTCCCATATCCCAATCATCATAGCACACTGTCCAAAAACTAGGAAAACAAGGTTTCCAATTTCGTTAGGATGCCATTAACATTTTGGCCCATGAAATGAACTATTGATGATCAGTCAAACTATCAAATTTTTCTAAGTGTCTGGCAGAATTTGGCAATTTAGCTGAGCCAAGAAAAGGTATAATAATGTGAGCGTGTGAAGAATTGGAGTCCAGGAGAAATCTGTTGCATTCACTGCTAAATATGTGACCTTCGTCTGCTACTTACCCTCTCTGTGATCAGCTACCCCAGTAAATATATGAAAATGCTGGATTACACTCACAGAAACCTATGGCAACAAGGCAGGACAACTGAACCCAGGCACAGTAAGTATCAGAATAGTATTGTTAACTGTACAGTAAATAAAACTGTAGAGATAGTCTCAGATGAGTCTTATTTGGGGTATCATTTTGGCTTCCTAACATCTACCTATAGTTCTACTAGAGAAGAAAACAATTGTAGTCCACCATATCTTGGAGAAATATGGATCTATAAGATGTAGATGAGAAAAGAATCTGTCTGGAAATCAGGTTTTAAGATGAATAACTCAACTAGGTGTTGGTGGCTTGTGTCTATAATCCTAGTCACTCAGAATGCTGAAATATGAAGATCTCAATCCCAGGTGGCTCGGTGGTACAATGTTTGCCTTGCATGCATGAGGTGCTGGGTTCGATTCCTCAGCACCACATAGGCAGAAAAAGCCAGAAGTGGTGCTGTGGCTCAAGTAGTAGAGCACTAGCCTTGAGCTGAAGTGCCCGGGACAAGAGTTCAGGTCCCAAAATTAACAAAATAAATAAATAAATAAAGATCTCAATTCAAAGCAAGCCAGGGCAGACACATCTGAGAGACTCTTATCAATTAACTGGCACAAAGCTAGCACTGTAGTTATGGCTCAAGTGCTAGAGCACCAGCTGTGAGCAAAAAGGCTGAACAAGTACACTAGCTGTTGAGTTCAAATGAGGAGACAGATCTGCTTAGAACGGATGTAGGGAGAATGACTGAGGTGTGACATTGATCCAGATGCATTGTACTGATAAATTGGTATGTAGAATTGAAATTCCTTTGTACAATGACTTAAAGATAATTTTAACAATAACTAAAATAAAAGTGAACCAAAACAAAAAGATGTACAATTCAAGTGAAACAAAGTTTGAGGTTCTTGTTTTATATGTGTGTGTATTCCATTACTGGGGCTTGAACTCAAGGCCTTGTGTTCTTGCAAGGCATTTGAGCCTAAAGCATGTTAACATTCGAGCTACATCTCCACTTCCAGTTTAACGATCAAAAGCTGGTCAATTAGAGATGAGATCTCTGGTGTGGCTTCAAACCATGATCCTCAGATCTCAGCCTCCTGAGCAGATATGATTACACGCACAAGCCACCAATACTTGAACAAAATCTGAATTAACTAGGGAATTCTTTATTTGGGAAACAAGTTTAATACTATTTCAATAAAGAATATTTCAACTGCACAATAGATCTAATTTGTATTCTAACTTCACTGCCTTCATCTGTCAATATCTTATGTAGAATAAGTAAGGATTTTTTTTTTTTGGAATTTTTTTTTTTTTTTGTCTGCCGTGGGGCTTGAACTCTGGGCCTGGGCGCTGTCCCTCAGCTCTTCAGCTCAAGGCGAGCGCTCTACCACTTGAGCTACAGCGCCACTTCCGGTTTTCTGGTGGTTTATTGGAGATAGGAGTCTCATGGTCTCTCCTGCCCGGGCTGGCTTTGAACCGCGATCCTCAGATCTCAGCCTCCTGAGTAGCTAGGATTACAGGCGTGAGCCACCAGCGCCCGGCTAGGACTTTTTTTTTTTAAAGTCACTAATAGGGTAGATTTACCTTGATCTGAGTAGAGTTGGAATTGGAGTCTAAGATTCAAATTTATCCTGGTCCAGAATGTCACTAAATGTGGTTTTACATGTTGGGTTCCACATTAGTGGGTCTTGAAGCTGATTGACACATCCAGGATAGTGACAGCAAAGACACAAATTCTGTCTTGCAGTAGCTTCTTTTTCCAATTTTGGAGGATTCGTGATGCAGGAGTACCTGAAATTTCTGTTTGTTAAACCACTTCCTTTCCAGCTATACCTAACTCTTTGTGTATGCTTTTGCCCACTGCCATGCATAAAAATAGGCAATAATTGAAGAAAAGGGTTTAATCATTAACATTCTTTATTAAAATTATTAAGATAATTAAGTATTTATATGTTTGTATTTCTGTGAACAGTAAAAATGTCTGAATTCAAGAAGTCTGAAATGAAGAATAAAGGAAGTGTCTTATACCCCTTGTTCTTCAGTGCTTAGCATTAAATAACTAAGATGCTCATTAACTATTGGGTAAAATAGGCTGATAACAGAGCAAGGTAAAACTGACACTGGAAACAGGAAACAGTAGTCCTCCATTTTGTGTGTGTGTGTGTGTGTGTGTGTGTGTGTGTGTGGTCTGTGTGCTTGCTGGGGCTTGAACTCAGGGACTGGATACTGTCCCTTAGCTTTTTTGTTCAAGGCTAGTGCTCTATCCCTTGAGCCATAGCTCTATTTCTGTTCATTGGAAATAAGTCCCATAGACTAGTGTCAGTGGCTTACACCTGTAATCCTAGCTGTTGGGATGGCTGAGAAGTTCAGTTCAAGGCCAACCTGGACAAAACGTCTGTTAGACTACATGTCCCAAATAGTCAATAAAAAGTAAGACTTGAGGCATGACTCAAGTGGTAGAACACTAGCCTAACAAGCAAGTGAAATAATCAGAAACTTAAGTACTTAGGCTCAACTCTTTTAGTATCACTCATACAGGTGACCTGTTCCATGGTAGATTTGCACTTTCACCATTTTTTATTGTATGTTAAAAATTGAAGGCTGGAAATATTCCTGGAGGAATTATTCCAAATAAAATCCATGGCTCAGAGCAGACATGTTAGGAAGAGAGAACCGCTGACCCTGAACCTCCTGCAGCTCACCTCGCACAGAGTCTGCATTCTTCTCTTATCTCTCAGCATCCTACCCATAGGAGGCTCTCCTCCCTCCAGTCCCTGAGGGGTCACTCATTGGCTCTTCCTCATCTTCTCCTCCACCCCCTGAGCACACACGCATACACTTTACTCTTCCCTGTTCTTGGTGTTTTCAGGTTAGAGAAAGTACTGTCAGAGCCAGCATCTTGCCTCTTATCTTTTGCTTTAGCACTTTAGTAAATTTCTATGGTAGGTGTATCAGCTAACTAGGGCTGCTGTGACAAATTACAATGAACTGAATAGCTTAAAGCAAGATAATTAGTTCACGTTCTGGAAGCTAGAAGCATAAAGTCGAGGATTTGACAAGAATAGACTTTGTCCACAGATTCCAGGGGAAATCCTCACTCTTCCTGCTCTAGGTGGCTCCAGTTACTTGGCTTTTGGCCATATCTCTCCAAACACTGCCTCTGCCTTCGGCTGCTTTTCTTCTTCAGTTTTGGTTTTTATGAAGACACTTACTCCTTTTTAGGGCCCACCTGGTAGTCCAAGGTGATCTCATCTCAGTCTTTTTTCTTTATTCATAAGGCCTTAAAAGTCAAGATGTCGACATACCTTTTTCTACAGCTGACATCTAACCCACTAGACTAGGCAAAAAACTTAAAAGTGGATCAGAGACTGGTACCCATAGCTCACACCTATAATCCTAGCTACTCAGGAGGCTGAGAATTGTGGTTTGGAGCCCACCCCAGGCAAGAAAGTTCATGAAACTCTTATCTCCAATTAACCACCAAGAAAAAGGAAGAAGTGGAGCTGTAGCTCAAGTGGTAGAGCTCTAGCCTTGAGCGGAAAAAACTCAGGGACATTGCTAGGCCCCAAGTTCAAGCCCCATGATGGCATACACATGTGCATGCGTGCGCATGCGCACGCGCACACACACGCACACACACACACACACACACACGCACACACACACACACACACACACACACAGTGGGTTAGAATTTCTCATACTTGAGATAAGCCCACTTACTCTATCACATATGACAAATAACATTCTCTGAACATAAAGTCATAATACAACATTCTCTGAATAAAAGAAGAAAACCTCACAGCTTTCTCTAAACAACTATAGATATGCCTTTTCTCCTCCTCCTTTGATGGTGTTGTCTAGAGGATACTGTCAAGATCCAGACAAGATTCTAAGTTTTTCCTGGACTAACTGAAGGGTAGAAACTCTGAGTCTCTGTAAACCTCATTGGCATTGAAAAGTTATATAAAGAACACAGAGAGTTTATTCATTGAAGCGAAAGCCAATGAAGTACAAGAAGAAAGACTGGTTGTCTCTTCCAGATTTCATTAGGTATGTTACCCAGTGCAGCCAGTGGGAAGCTGGGAAACCTTTCCTCAGGCTCACCAGAGCTCCTGTTCTTACTGTTCCACTTACTCAGTGTATGACTCCAAGGTAGGATGTATAACCTTTTGGATCTCAATTTCTTAGACTATTAAGGTAGACATTTATATAGTGTTTATTATGTGTCATATACTGCTTTAAATGATCTTCCTGAATTCCAACAACATCATTATAAAATAGCAAGGATGACATACAGTTGCACATGCAACCAAACTCTTCTTCCACCCCCAGTAATATACTGTTCGGTCACCGATAGCTATCCAGACAAGGACTGCAGGTGGTATGGTAGCCGTGTAAGTTCTCTTCAGAGGAATGGAGTGATTTGGGGGAACTCAGTATCCTTTTCCTCAGAGGTAACTGCTTGCTTTGGACTTTTACTAACATTTCTATTGTAAAAGAGAACTTCAAATCAGGAAATTATGGATGGTAGTTGAAGCCACAGCAGTGAATGGGGAGATTGTATAATTGAAGAAGAAAAGACTTACAGAAAGAAAACTGAAAGACTGATTTTTTTAAAGAAAAGAATAAGGAAAAGGTTCTGAGAGGAAGCGTGTGCCAAGCTGGATGCTCCAGGTTACTAAAAAAAAAAAAAAATCCAGAAAGAAGCCAGCCACTGGTGGCTCACACCTGTAATCCTAGCTACTCAGGAGGCTGAGATCTGAGGATAACAGTGCAAGGCCAGCCCAGGCAAGAAAGTCCAGGAAACTGTTATCTCCAATAAACCACTAGAAAACTGAAAGTGACACTGTGGCTCAAGTGATAGAGCACGAGAGCTGAAGAGTTGAGGGACAGTGCCCAGGCCCAGAGTTCAAGCCCCACGACAATAAATAAATAAATAAATAAATAAATAAATAAATAAAATCCACAAAGAATAATTCTATAAACTAAAGGTTCTCAAAGTAATTAAACAAAGTTAGCAATAACAGTAAAGTTTACCGTGTGCCAGCCACCTCTGGCTTATGCCTGTATTCCTAGTTACTCAGGAAGGTGAGATCTAAGGATCAAGATTAGATTAGGAACAATCATGAAACAAGGCTATTCCATCCTTTCTTATCTTCCTAGACATAAGCTGAAAGCAATCAGACATTGAATATTTAAAATGATTGCCCATGCTGGACGCCAGTGGTTCATACCAGTAATCCTAGCTACTAGTGAGGGTGAGATCTGAAGATCATGATTTGAAGCCAGCCTGAGCCAGAAAGTCTATGAAACTGTAAGCTCCAATTAAGCAGCAAAAAGCAGAAAGTGGCAGTGTGATTTAAGTGGTAGAGTGCCACTCTTGAATTAGGAAAAAGCCAAGCAAGAGTCTAAGGCCCTAGTCAGCACACAAAAGAAAAAAGAAACAATTTAATGCTCAATTAACTCAGTTTTTCAAAAGTGAAACCTGTCAATGAATAGATACTACTTAAGTATTCATGAATGGATGTCTATTTGGAAAGTGACAATGGATGATCTGAAAAGGTTTTTTTTCATATTATTAAAATTGTATAATAAACATGTATATTATTATTATATAGTATATGTTTTACTCAAGTCAGTGAATTGGTCAGTGACATATTCTTAACAATGTGAATTTGCTATACAATGGGACATAAGGAATAATTCATATATATAAAGCAACTTTATAAATCTTTGCCTTAACTAGGAATACAAGCATGTGAGAGGGGGTGGTCAAATGGAAGCACAGGAGAATCTTACTATATAAAGGACTTTTTCTCATGGAGGCTTAATGCTTTATCACTGGATCCAATGAAAATGATATTCTCACCTAAACAAATGGTCTTACTTTTAAGTAAATACAAAGAAAGCTAACTACGTATAAAAGTATTTCCCTGAATAATGATAGTCATTTGCCAGAATATATAAAAAAAAATCTGTGGGGATATTAAATATAGCAATAGTATTGAAATGAACTTTCAGCAGTATTTTACATGACAATTCAAACGAGCCATGCATAATTACTTTCATCTATGAATATTTAATGAGCACCTAGTATGAGAAAGATGTCATGTTGTAGAAAAATATAAAGGTCTCTACTGTCATGAAATCTAAATTATTTAATAATCAAATTAACAAAGACCTTTAATAGCTGTGTGGTGACTGGTAGACATGTCATTTGACAGGAAATTTCCAGAGAAAAATTTGGCAGAAGAAATTATATTCATAAGTTATGAAATTTATGCCATTTACCTTAGTTATTACACTTCTAAAATGTTACTGTAAGGAATCAGAGATGAACTATTTATACATACGAAGGTTTCTTTATGTTTTATAAGAAGAATAAAGAAACAGCAAGGTCAACATGTTCAACACTGGGTGTATGATTACATAAATTATGTTGCAATTGATTGAGATACATCTTTTGAGATGTGCTTTTATTTTCCCTTATTTTCATTGTATAACATTTTTTTTGGTTGTGGGGCTTGAACTCAGGGGCTCTGTCCCTGAACTTCTGTGCTCAAGGATAGTGCTCTGACACTTGAGCCAGAGCACCACTTCTGGTTTTCTGGTAGTAAACTAGAGCTAGGAGTC
Organism: Dipodomys spectabilis; assembly: GCF_019054845.1. Lineage (NCBI taxonomy): Eukaryota > Metazoa > Chordata > Mammalia > Rodentia > Heteromyidae > Dipodomys > Dipodomys spectabilis. The sequence goes on from NW_024871042.1 coordinate 15,644,736, forward strand.
TTATGGACTTTCCTGCCTGGGCTGGCTTTGAACTGTGATCCTCAGATCTCAGCCTCCTGAGCAACTAGGATTACAGGCATGAGCCATCATTGCCCAGCTCATTGTATAACTTTAAGGAGTATCATACCATGTTTTCATATCCATGTGCATTGTCATTACATGGTTACTTCAGACAAACAAATGAACATATCCAGAGTGGTCCTCTTCTCTCATCAAATTTCTAGTATACAATACATTTTTAACTATCATCCTTGCCAGGTACTCTAGTCTTCTAGATATATTCTTTAAAGTGATTTTCCTTCTTTATGCACTTAACTGTTTTTCACCCATTAAGACATATATATATATATAAATATATATATATATATATATATATATATATATATATATATATATGGGGGGTCCGGTAGTGGGGCTTGAACTCTGGGCCTGGGCACTGTCCCTCAGCTCTTCAGCTCAAAGCTAGTGCTCTATCACTTGAGCCACAGTACCACTTCCTGTTTTCTGGTGGTTGATTAGAGATAAGAGTCTCATGGACTTTCCTGCTTGGGCTGGCTTTAAACTGCAATCCTCAGATCTCAGCTTCCTGAATAGCTAGGATTATGGGCATGAGCCACTGGTGCCCTGCTTAAAGTACATTTAAGAATAGAGAAAATAATTTTCATTACATTGTTAAGCTAACAATAAAAGCAGACTACTATTTAAGGTGTTTGCTTTCCTCCTTTCTCTTTTCAAAATATAATCCACATACATAAAGTAAATACAACAAAGAGCTAAATAATCTTCAACAGTGAGTGTCCATAATGTCACCTAGCAGAACATTACGAGAACCACAAATCCAGCCTTCTCCCTTTGTCCTATAGGTATATTCCAAAACACTCATTACTTCTCATGATAATCTACCTCCTAGAGGCATATTCCAAAACAATACAGTTTAATTTGTCTATTTTTACTTTACATGAGTGTAATCATACTATATTCTTTTGTGCTTTTCTTTTCTTTCTGAAGATTGCAAGATCCATCCAATGTGGCTCATTCCTATGACTCAAATCCAAGTCTATTTATAATCCAATGTGAGAAAAGGCCACAATTCTCATGTCTTTCTTGGATTTTGTGGCACATATGTATGATCATCAAATTTACTAAATCTTGGAAGACATTTTTCCAAAGTTGTTCAACCAACTTTCACACCTATTAAAAATGTAGGAAAGTAGCGATTAAGTAGTACATAGTATGACCACACATGCACAAATTTTGGGGGGGGTTTCTTCAAATCTATAGACTAATTTGTGGGTATTTGTGTATAGCTTTGTTTTTGTTACTGTTTATATTTTAAAGAAGAAAAACACATAAAGTGTATATTATATTTACATACATTATGCATAATATATAAAATAGATGCTTAGACATATGCAATGTATATAGATGCTTATATAGATATCTTTGTATATAATAAGATTATATTCTTTCTGTGTTGAAATGAGTTTGAGGGAAAAAGGAAAATAGTATAGTAAGCTTGTAATGAAGGAAGTGGTGAAGTCCTGCTTCCCTAATAAGCCATAAGGGTTGCTATTATTGTAGGGGAGAAGAAAGGGAAAATACAAAAGAACTCACATCAAATCTGAAGATCAAAGTTCAAAGGAAATGGAGAGGGAGAAAAGAGAAGGATCCAAATCTGCTTCCAAAGAGAACATGATAGGATGACAATGAAATAAAGTAAATGCAGAGGTCATGAGGTAAAAGTCTAGTGTTTGAAATATTGAATGGAAGAGATATGATCATTTCCCAGACAGGTAGCCAAAGATAAGCCCACAGAACGCATGTGGATGGAGTCATAAATTGGAAACATGAAGGAAAGTCAGAATAGGAAGCTCACCTTAGCCACTGGTTCCACATATACTGTCAATTGTAGGGCATACTAAATGTCCTAGGCTACCATATAATTACTGCAGTCAGGAATTGTGACAAGGGAGTTACATAAAATCCAGTCTTTTGTGTTTCTTAGCCTTGTAGGAGGAAGTCTTGGCTTTGCTCAAAGTAGTTAGCTTTTTGTGATAATACCTTAAATTCCCTAAATTCCAATATTAAATTCTTTTGATAACCAAAGTCTTATTTGTGACCTAGGGAAGAAAAGTTACTATTAAGCTTGTCTGAATAGGCAGTTGTTTTATAATTTTTTTGCTGTTGTTGATTGTGGGGCTTGAACTCTGGGTTTTGGTGCTGTCCCTGTGCTCTTCAACTCAAGGTAAACACTCTACCACTTGAGCCACAGTGGCGTTTCCGGTTTTCTAGTGGTTTGTTGGTGATAAGAGTCTCATGGACTTTCCTGCCCAAGCTAGGTTAGAACTGTGATCTTCAGATCTCAGCCTCCTGAGTGGGCCACAGGCACCCGGCTTGCTTTATCATTTTTATGAAGAATTAACAGTTTGGATTCCATTTGAAAAAAATGTTTAACAGCTTTGTAAAGATGCTTTTGACCTAATAAACCACACATTCAAAACAAATAATGTAACCTGTTTTGGCATATGCTTACAATAATAAATCCACCAACACAATCAAAGCAAGTTATGTTTCCTCATACATCCCCAGAATCCTTCCATTGTGACTTGTCTTGATCAATTTGTGTTCTTAGGTGATCACTGATTTATTTTCTGTTACCATGGATTACCTGGCACTATCCGAATTTTATATAAATGGGATCCTTCCATATGTACTGTTTGATAGGATGGACTTAGTTAATTTGACCCACTATCGTTAGAGATTTTATCTATCTTGTTGAGCACGAAAGAAATAGGTTTTTTTTTCCTTTTTAATAATGAATTCTAATCTATTCTATGCCTGTAATCCTAGCTACTCTGGAGGCTGAGATCTGGGGATTGGGATTCAAAGCCAGCCGGGATAGGAAAGTCCTGAGACTGTTATCCTTAATTAACCATAATAAAAGCTGGAACTGGAGCTGTGGCTCAAGTGGTATAATGCTAACCTTGAAAAAACAAAGTCCAAGGGACAGCGCTCAGGCCTGAGTTCAAGCACCAGGATTGGCAAAAAATAAAAATAAAAAGCATCCTTGTACAAGTGTGAAAATAGACTCTCCTTTCTGTGTGTAAATACCTGGAAGTGGAATGACAGGCTTATACAGTGGTTGTCTGTTATTTAACCTTTAAAGAAATTTCTAAACTACTTTCCAAAAATGATGGTGCAAATGCACATTTCCAGTAGCACAGGAGTTTTAGGTTGTTCTACATCCTCCATAACAATGGATACCATCATTCACTTTGACAGATGTAGCATCATACCTCATGACTTCATTTGCATATCCATAATGACCACTGATATGGAACATACATTTATATATTCTGGTATGTTTGTGCAGACACTTGTGTGTTCATCTTGTTAATTCTTTTATTTTAATTAATTGAGCTGTTGTTTTATTGATAACTTTTTAGAGTGATTTATACACTCTGGATGCAAATCATGATTACATATGGTTTGTTAAATGTGTTGCCTCAGTATTGAGTTTCTTGTTCACTATCACAATAGTGTCTTTTGAAGCTTTTAATTTTTTGTTTGATTTTTGTTTATTGAGTAAGAGTTTCACTGTAGCCCACACTGACATCAAACGCACCATTCTTCTGCATTAACCTCCTGGTTGCTGAGATTAAGGTTTGTATACTATGCCTAGCCATAATAGTGTCTTTTGAGTAGCAGAAATTCTTGACTTTGATTAAGTCCATTCATAAACAATAAATCAAGCTATTGTCCTAGTCTGAGTACTATTAGCTTACCATAATAATAAAGTCTCTCTCCAATATTTTCTCTTGGAAGTTTTATAATTTTGAATTTTATATAAGCAGCTTTACTCTATTTTGAGTTAATTTTAATGTATGCCCTAAAGTGTCAGTCAAAGCTTTTGTTTTTGTTATGTTTGCATATGGATTTGTTCTAGAACCCTTTCTGTGAACACTGATTTTTCTCTATTGAATTGCCTTTGCAACATGAATGAAAATCAATTGGCCATTTCTAAATGGCTCTATTGCTGGACTCTGGACTACATCCCATTCATTTGTTGGGCCACACACTATGTTGATTGTTATAGCTATATATACAGAAAGTCTTGGAGTAGGATAGTGTGCGTTTTCATTTTTATTTTCATATTCATTTTCCCAAGGTTGTGATTATCATTCTGCAATTTTTAATTCTTTATATTTTCACATGACTTTTAGAATCTGATGGCCAGTTTTTACAAAGGCAATGCTTACTGTTTTGATTGACAATCTGAGAGTGAGGGGATCTAATGATCAATATGGAGAATCATGATAATGAGTTCTCTGACACATGGACTTGGCATTTATATTTATTTTAATCTCCCTTAATTTCTCTCAGTAACTTTTTATAGTTTCCAGAGTTCAAATACTGTGTATTTTTAATAATCTTATTTTCACATGTTTTCTGTTTTGATGTTACTTTAAACAGCAGTATTATTTTCAATATCTGATTGTTTGCTGCTGGCATTCAGAACTACAATTGATTTGGGGTGTGTGTGTGTGTGTGTGTGTGTGTGTGTGTGTGTGTGGTACTTTTCCAGTGAAAACCTGATAAATATTTTCTGCCACTCTGTAAGTACTGAATCTAGTAATTTGTTTACTTTGCTATGGAGAATCTTATCTTTTTTTCCTTTTTTCTTTCTTTCTTCCTTTCTTTTTCTTTCTTCTTCTTTTTTTTTTTTGTCAGTACTGGGGTTTGAAATCAACATCTTGTATTCTTGCTTGGGTTTTTCACTCAGGGCTGGTATTCTACCACTTGAGCCATTCTGGCCCTTTGTCAATTAATTAGAGATAAATGTCTCATGAATTTGTTTTCCCAGCTGGCTTCAAACAGAGATCTTCTGATGTCAGTCTCCTGAGTAGCTAAGATTACAGATGTGAGCCATTAGCACCCAACTTTGCAATTGATTTTTAAATTGACTTTAGACCCTGAAACTTTGATAAACTCATTTTATGCTTCTCACAATAATTCTAAATGTTATCACTCAGGTATTTACATAGTTGGTCAATAAAACTTGCAAAATGAAGATAGTTTTATTTATTTTTATTTGGTATCATCATCCTTTTATGAAACATCCCCAAATATCATTGACAAATACTTCTCTAATGAACCCCCATGAAGGGCCCATCAAACATGGTTTCTGTGGGAACTTCTCTGTAGGAGAGATGCTTTTCTTCAACTAGAAAGGGATTCCTGAACAAGTAGTGTTTTTTTAAAATAAGTTTTTTATTGTGAAAATACCATACAGACGGGTTACAATTACATGAGCAAGGTAATGAGTACATTTCTTATCAAGCATTGTTGCCTCCTCCTTTGCTTTTCCCCTACCATTCCTGCCCTCCCATCTCCACCACTATACTCCCCCTGCCAAAGTTGTAAAGTTCATTTTTCGACATAGCATCTTGTACATCTCATTGTTGCAATGGGTCCACCTGTATTGCTATAGAAAATGTGGTATATATATATGTATACAATGTGGTATATATACACAATGGAATTCTATGCCTCCATCAGAAAGAATGACATTGCCCCATTTGTTAGGAAATGGAAAGACTTGGAAAAAATTATATTAAGTGAAGTAAGCCAGGCCCAAAGAAACATAGGTCCCATGGTTTCCCTTATTTGTAATAACTAGTATATGTCTGAGACAAGGTCAGATAAGATGATGTTAGGCAAAATGAACCCCAAGATAAGGACACAAGTGTTTTTTTTTTTCTTTCTTGTTATTGTTTCTAACATATTTATAAGGTAATTGTTTATGGCTTTGTATGTCCCTCACCCACGATATAACCCCTGTTTTCACTTTATTTGATGTTGGTATAATTTGGGAAGAGGAAGGGGAAAAAAGTTTTTAATTCTATTCTGGGTTTCTTTTAGTTTTCCTCCTACTCTTCCTCCTTTTCCTTTCCTTTTCATCTTAATCTACTGGCTACAGCTTCTGGCCCAATACTGAAAAAAAGGGTGAGCCAGTATTATTTCTCATTCTCAATTAAAATTACTGTTATGATTAATTTTACTTATGGGTTTTAAATAAATGTCTTTTATCACCATTTGCCATGGGTTTTTTTTTTATAATAGGTGTTACATTTTGTCAAAATACTTTGTTCTTTGGCTGAAATTAACATATATTTTCCTTTTACATCTGATAAAATGGCAAATTACATTCAAGTGTCAAAATCAGCCTAGCTTACCACATGTTTAGTTTGTCCACAGGAGAGACCTACCCCTCCCCCCCCCACCACTTGATCTCTCTGGTCCTTGTGACTAGCCTTAGTCTCCACCCTCCAAGGAGGGTAACATCAGCTACCCAAAGCCTCAACTTAAATCATCCTATTACATGGAGCAACCTAACGCTATCAGGTGAACAGAAATAATGATCAGGCAGGACATTCCAAGGGCTTAAGAGCCAGGGATAAAGTTTTCTCTACAACAGTCATGAAATATCTTTTCATTCTTAAAGTTGATTTGTTAAATAACTGTTAAACTCATATCTGTAGTAACAGTAAGTCTATGTTCACTTTCTTTGTAGTATCTTCACTGAGTTGGAGGGTGAGGATATCATTGTTAGCCTCATAAAATGAGTTGTAAAGAATTCGAAACTCCAGCCAGGTGCAGGTGGCCCATGCCTTGAATCCTATCTACTCCAGAAGCTGAAATCCCCAGGATGATGTTTGAAGCCACCCAGGAAGAAATGTCTGAGAGATTCTATCTCCAAAACCCCTCAGCAGTTTTGCTGGTTTGGGGAGAAGGTGAACCAGAGTGGGTACAGGAATGGTTGGAGGAAAAATAGGCAGATACAGTTATTGTATGCAATGTAGATTATGTAAAAAATTGAACTATGTAACTTGAGGGTAGGGATGGAATAAGGAAAGATGGGAGAAAGAAGAAAATGATGGAATGGATACCATTGACCAAAATTCATTTTAATCATAACCTGACTTGTGGAATTGAAATTTTTGTGTGTGTGTTTTTTTTTGGGGGGTCTGGTCGTGGGGCCTGAACTCGGCCTGGGCACTGTCCCTCAGCTCTTCAGCTCAAGGCTAGTGCTCTACCACTTGAGCCACAGTGCCACTTCCGGCTTTTTTCTTATGTGGTGCTGAGGAATCGAACCCAGGGCCTCGAGCATGCAAGGCAAGTGCTCTACCACTGAGCCACCTTCCCAGCCCTGGAATTGAAATTTTGTACCACTATTTGATTTAAAAAAATTAAAAAACAACAGAAGTTGGGCTGGAGATATGGTTCAAATGGGAGATATAGCACAAGATCAAATCCAGGTACCAGCAAAAAATAATCCTCAAGCCAAGTTTCCAAATTTAATCTAAATAATTGCTCTATTACCATGAAGTTTCTCATACTATTCCTTTATTAACATTTATTACTTAAAATTATTTTAATACTTCTACAATCTAGAAAGCGTTGGCCTCTTCTCACTGCTGAGATTGGTAAATTGTGTATCCTCATTTTTTTTTCTTAATCAAAATCTGGCTAAAATTGTATCAGTTGTTCTTTATATTTTAAGATATTCCACTTTGGGTTTTGTTTACCCTTTCTGTTCTTACTGCTTACTTATTTCAGTTTCTTAAAGTAGAAATGAGGTAATTGGTTCTGTACCCTGGATACAGGTAAAGAATGCAATAAACTTCTTTCCAGTAGTGATGTTACTCTGACCTGGCAGACCTGAAATGTTTTGCTTTTATTTTCTTCAGTATAAAATACTTTCTAATTTCCCTGCTGTTTGTTCCTCCTTGGGTTGTGTAGAAATTTGCTGTTTCATTTGATGTATTTAAGGATTTTTCTGAATCCTCCAGTTATTAATTTCTATTTTTTAGTTTAATTCCATATTTGGAGAGAATGCTTTGTGTAATAGGACACCTCTCAATTTATGGATAGTCTCTCGATGGCCTAGAATAGGGGCAATTCTGGTAAATCTTCAGTGTGCATTTGAAAGACTATGTATCCTGTGGTTTGCAGTGACCTACTCTATTAGTATCAAATAGGTAACAATAGATGGTAGCTCCTTGAACATATTCTACACCTTTTCTCATTTTGGGTTTGATGTTTTATTATTTATTCAGAGTAAGTTTGTTCTCTAAACGATAATTGTGGATTCATCTGTTTCTCTTTGTAATTTTGTTTTTCCTTTGAAGCCTACAATTGTGAGTTCATCTATTTCTCTTTGTGATTACATTTTTCCTTTGAAACCCGCATCATGTGGCTATTTAACATTTCTTTGTTTTTTTGATAACCTGCCCTTTATCAATTTGATTTTATTTATTTATTTTATTTTATTTTTAAAATCCTTTACCATCTTGATTTTTTTAATCCTTCTTAATATCCTTTGCTACGTAGCCATCCCTAATATTAGGATAGCCATTCTTGGATGTGTGTGTCTATATGTGTTGATTAGTATTAGTGAATTGTCTGCTTTTTGTCCTGTTACTTTAGAACTAGTATTTGTATTTAAGACTTTGATTTAAGACTGTGTTTTTCACTTTGGTTCAGTTTGACAACAAAACCCCAGTCTTAAATAGTATTTAAAGGATTTGAAAATATCACTACCTTCAATAAGCTTATAGTTTTTATATATACTTCTCGGTATATTCTTTGGATGCTAAACTTTCAAGTTTCAACTTTCAAAGTTTCAAAGTTGAAACTTGGAAGTTTAGAATCCTAAGAATATACACAGAAGTTCATATTGCATTGTCCTATTCATCAAATTTGAAAGATTTAAGGCTTTTCATTTGAGGGCTGCCTGTTTATAGACCCCATCAGAGCCTACAATCCGAGAACTGTCTAGAAGTGGAGGAGTGAGAGAATCACAGAATAAATTACTAGTGAGGACCAATAATCTTAGAGTGAATTAAGATGAATTTTAGGCAGGTGTGGTGGCTCATGCCTGTAATATTAGCTAATTAGGAAGCTGAAATCAGGACAAATGTGTTTTGATGCCATATAAAATTTCTCAAGACCCATTCTCAACCAATTGCTGTGAATATTATCATGCTTCAGTCATACCAGCTAATTGGAAGGATGAGATTGAGAGGACTGCAGTTATAGGCCAGCCCAGGCACAAAAGATCATGAATATTTAACTCCACAGAGAAGTCAGGGTGTGGTAGTAAAGAAAATAGAGAGATCTCAGTCTGGCTTGGGGAGGGATGAAACAACCTGAAGGGAAAGAGAGACCTTTTTTAAAAATAATGAGTGATACCAAAGGATGGATATGGTTCAGCCATAGAACTCTTGTCTAGCAACTGTGAGGTCTGAGTTCAAACCCATGTACTACAAAAGAAAAGGATAGAAAGAAGAAAAGAAGGAAGGAAGGAAAGAAGGAAGAGAGGGAAGACAAAAGAATGGAAGAGAGAAAGAAAGAAAAAATGAGTTCTCTGACTATGGATTCTGAAAGTGTCTATAGAAAAACATCCTTAAGATCAAAAGCCATAAATCTTTTGGCAAAAAAAAAGGAAGAAGAATTTAATTATTTTCTAAAATATTCCTCTCTTCTAATAGAGCAGAAATATATATCCTGTAGAGCATGCAGCTTTTAATCTCTGATTGTAAAATATTAAAAATTGTGCCTGAGGGGCTGGGAAGGTGGCTCAGTGTTAGAGCGCTTGCCTTGCATGCCTGAGGCCTTGGGTTCGATTCCTTAGCACCACATACACAAAAAGAAAAAAGCCGGAAGTGGCGCTGTGGCTCAAGTGGTAGAGTGCTAACCTCGAGCTGAAGAGCTGAGGGACAGTGCCCAAGCCCAGAGTTCAGTCCCCACAACCGGACCCCCCCCAAAAAAAATTGTGCCTAAAAGTTTAAAAATCAGAGTTTATATATTATACATAGTAATAAATACATCCATATATATTACTCTATTACTATACAGGCCACTGAACTGAATGTTCAGTAGGATAACCTTTGTATTTTAGAATTCATTCTAGGAATGTGATAAATTTATTAGCAGATAAACAGAACCTTTTGGAAAGCTGGATGAATGAAGGTTGACACAAGAACTTCGAAGATATTCAGAAACTGTGCAATGTCAGCATAGCAGTCCCCAAGTATGTTTCATAGTACATGGATAATTCCATCTAAGGTGACAGAAAGCCCTGGAGAGGGCCACTCACTGCCCACAGCTGCAACCAGAAGACAATAGCTTCTCCATCTCGTTGGTATTCCATCAAATGTAAGTGTCTCTAATGGGTGGAAGCTAACTAGAATTAAACTAGAAATGCCATTTCTAGTCTTTGTGCTTGTTCAGAACAAGGGAAACTTGGAAAAGTGATCATGGTTGTAGAAGTCAACGATGATATTCACCCCAAACCAAAACTTTCAATGCCAAATGCAGTATAATCATGGAAGGGAAATCAGAAAGTCAAAATTATCCATTACATTTCCATTCATCCATCCATCCATCTAGCCATCCATCCATTGATCCATCCATCCTTCCACCTATCTATCTGCACATTGATCCATCCATCTACTGATCCATATGTTCCTTCATTCTATACACATTGAATTAGAATTCTAGGCTTGTCAAGTATTAGTGTGGAGTATACAGATAGTACAGGACAGTCCTATAAAACGTTCTTAGAAATTGGTAAACCAGCAATCCCACTTTTGGGCTTTTACCCAAATGATCACAAACAATACCATACTAAAGCTACCAGCACCACTATATTTATTGCAACATTATTTACCATAACCAACCCAGATGCCCCTCAGTAGATGAATGGATCAAGAAAATGTGGTATATATACACAATGGAATTCTATGCCTCCATCAGAAAGAATGGCATTGCCCCTTTTGTTAGGAAATGGAAAGACTTGGAAAAATGATATTAAGTGAAGTAAGCCAGGCCCAAAGAAACATAGGTCCCATAATTTCCCTTATTTGCAATAACTAGTATATGAAACAAACAGAAATGGTCAGATACATTGATGTTAAGTGAAATGGACCCCAAGATAAGGACTCAAATGTTTTTTTTCTTTCTTGCTATTGTCTCTAACATATTTATAAGGTATTTCTTTGTTGTTTTGTATGTCCCTCCCCCATGGTATAACCTGTTTTCACTGTATTTGATGTTGGTATAGTTTGTGGAGGGGAAGGGAAAAAACAAATTGTTTAAATAGGGATACAGTTGGACCCATTGTAACACTGAGATGTACAAGATGTTATGTCGACAAAAAAAAAATTTACAACTTTTGGCGGGGGTGGGGTGGGTGGGTAGCGGGTGGGGGGAAGATGGGAAGGGATGGTAAGGGGAAACAAAGGAGGAGGCAACAATGCTTGATAAGAAATGTACTCATTATCTTGCCCATGTAATTCTAACCCCTCTGTATGGTATTTTCACAGTAAGAAAGGAAGGAAGGAAGGAAGGAAGGAAGGAAGGAAGGAAGGAAGGAAGGAAGGAAGGAAGGAAGGAAGGAGAAAGAAAGAAAGAAAGAAAGAAAGAAAGAAAGAAAGAAAGAAAGAAAGAAAGAAAGAAAGAAAGAAAGAAAGAAAGAAAGAAAGAAAGAAAGAAAAAAAGAAAGTCCCAAGTCTCAGCGGAACCATGGCCAGCTTTGGCATTTATTCTGAAGATAAACTGGATTGGAGCAAGTGAATGAACTCAGGAGAGGTAAAGATACTGCTCTTATTTAAATGGAATCCAGCATGGAAAGGGACTGGAATGTATAAAGTTATGATGCAAATGCTTCAGAGGGACAGTAGAATCAATCTACACAATATAAAAACGGTATAATGTGTACACAAGTTCTGCAAGGATTCACTTGGCCATCTGGGCCTCCATGGCTTGTGGCACTGTCTGACTAATTTTCTCCAGTGGGTTATTCACTTTTATGCTGGATTCCATTTAAAGAAGATAATAGAGTAGGAAGTCCAAACATTAAAATATGTGCAGTTCCCATATATTCAGGGTCTGGTATCAAGCTAACTCAGATGCTTTGAAAGGAATTTGTGTTAGCTTTGTAACCATGTAAAACTTAAGTGCTCTGTGTCTCTTTCCAAATGTGATTATTCGAACAAATAGTGAAATGAGACCCCCCCACACACACAAGAAAAGAAATACTTCCTGATAATTTTACATTTTGTAAGCAACCTAACAGTTGTTTAGACATGGGTAGAGAGAAATAGGGATTACTCATTACCCAGAAAGTTATCCAGAAAGACCTTGAATTATACCTCTGATCAAGTGAATTCTGGTCCAGGCACACTCACACAAAACTCTATAGGTCTGGGATGTATGACTTCCTGGCAGCTTGGTTGTTTCATTTCTTTAATGAAAAATGCCGTGATTTAAACGCTATGAACTAAAGCCTATTCAGTTTTGAAATTCAATCATTCTACCTTTCCATTTTCCTCTAGCACTTCATTAAAAAGAAAGCAAGTAAAAACCAGCTGCCGCTTCATGGTCATCCAGAATTTAACACCAACAATTTTCTAGTAACTTTCTTTTCCTTTCCCAATGTCTAGTGAAAGTGACATTAACTTAAAATTTGCTTTCACACATCCTGTTCCCTTAAAAAAAAATTTTTTTTTGAAAGCATAGTACTCAGTGGTAATTATTAACATATCAGCCAACAGGTGGCAGTGCAGGTCTATGTCAACCTAACTCCAGTCACCTTGAAGTATGGTCTCAGCATTTGTAGAGTAATAGACATCTACATCTCTGCATTTCTTCAACCTGAAATAACAGGGTCTACTGAAATAGCCTAATAAGCTTCTCCAATAAATAGAAACCCCAAGGACCAATAGTATGTGTGAGCTGCTTGTAAATGGTTCTGTGGCAGAGAATGTACCACCAAAAACATTACAGGCTTACAGTTGCATGGATAAATGGAAAGGGGAAAGATGTGTTCACTGAAAGTCAGTTATTCCAGCCCTGGAACATACAATATGACTTTTCAGTGTCTTGATGGAAATCAGGTAAGGTGCTATAACTACTGAGCTATTAAAATTGTCAGCTAAATTTACCATGTTGCCATTTTAAGTCAAAGAAGCCCAGCAAGAGACTGGGCAGTATCATTGGTGACACCTTAACATAACCAAACCACAGTAACAGATGGGACAATAGGTTTGATGTACTGAGAGACTGTGCCTGTTTAATAGCAGATCCCAAATCGTGATGGTGGTCTACTTTATGCCCTCATTGTCACTGGAGAGCACCAGCTCCTGACGGCAAGTTCCTAGAAAACCTCTCCCATTGAAACAAACAAACATGAAAACCCTATAATTTTTCTACTTGCTGCTCAAATTCACTAAGAGATCACCAGTGTTTAAAGCTGTACTCTGAATGTCAGTATAAAAAAATGTACTCATTACCTTGCTCATGTAATTGTAACCCCTCTGTACAGTATTCTCACAATAAAACACTTATTTAAAAAATTTCAAAACAAAAGAATATCAACTTGTCTTTTAATTCAGTGGGATGATCTGGAACAAACCCTTTACAACTTGTTTTACACCTTCTGGATAAGTTGAACCAAATAAAGAACCTGTCTAGAGTTCCTTAACTCAAAATCAAGTGATCTAGTGCAGCTTGTAATGCTTCTAAAGCCCCAAAGCAGAGGGACTGGTGGCAGCTGTACATCTGGTCCTTCCTCCATGAAGAAGGAGGCCTTGGGCCTCTTCAGGGAACTCCTGAGCCTCTGGGACTCTGGAGAGAGGGCAGCAAAGACCATCTTAAGTCAGATTCATCTGTATCCTTCGAAGTTGCTATTGTTCAAAGTATCTTAGGTAACTGCCAAAGAAACTTGAGCACAGTGCTGGGGATGTGACTTGGTGGTAGAGTGCTTATATAGCATGCATGAAGCTTTGATTCCTCAGTACCACATAAACAAAATAAAAGCTGGAAGTGTGCTGTGGCTCAAGTGGTAGAGTGCTAGCCTTGAGCAAAAGAAGCCTAGGGACAGTGGCTAGGCCCAGAGTACAAGGCCCAGGATTGGCAAAAAGAAAAAGAAGAAAAGAAAAGAAAGGAAAAGAAAAGAACAAAAGAAAGTCAAGCACAGACTAAGGAGCTGGGGTAGTAGTTTAATTTATCATTATCCTATTTCCATCTCATCCCAGGTGAAGTAAGTGATGCTCTGGAAAGTTCTTGCAAATATGCAGACAGAGAGAACATTTGATTGCTAACTTTTTATTAACAATGATAACATAACTGGGCAGCAATAGCTCATGCCTCTAACCACCCAGGAGTCTGAGATCTAAGGATGAAGGTTCAAAGTCAGCCCAGGCAGGAAAGTCCACGAGATTCTTATCTCCAATTAAATACCAAAAAAGCTGGAACTGGAACTGTGGTTCAAGTGATAGAGCACTAGTCTTGAGCAACAAAAGACCAGGAACAGTGCCTGGGCCCTGAGTTCAACCCTGAGGGTATGCACACACACACACCCCACCACCACCACCACCATCCCCACAACAACAACTACAAGGATAACAGCTAATATATATTGAGTTTATTTAGCCAAATCTTGCTCACTTGATTTTTGTGGGATTTTTTTTTTGGCTCAGTTTTGTTTCTCAGTGCTAGGGATTGAACACAGCGTCCCACACATTCTGGGCAAGTGCCCTACCACTGAACTCCACTCTCAGCAATTGGTGATAGCATTGAGTTGTGCCTTTCCCTGCTGACTAAACAGATTCACATAGGCTAATCACTTGCCTAAAGTCACATTCTTAATAAGTCATCAGTATACTATACTATCAGCAAGTGATTCGTACAACTACAAATGGTAGAACCCAAATCCATTATTAAATTTGTCTGATTTCACTGCCAGGGCTTTTGTTAATGAGCTTACTCACTAACTGAAACTGGTAGTGAAAACTTAAGAATCTGAGAACTTGATGTTGTGAAGTCCAAGTATCTTAGACTAAATCATAGCTCCTTATTAGTCCATTAACTGTGTGGTAAATCTATTGTCATTCTCATGAAGAAATACATGACAATTTAAATACTCAAAAGAAATACAGTACACAGCCCCATCCTACAGCATAAAGTAGCTTCCAAAATCTACCATCTGGACCTGTGACAGCTGAGCAGAGAGTCGAACTTCCAAAGTCAAAACCCACTTGAAATCTAAACCCTGGCTGTCTTTATCCATGGAGGATCATTTTTCTCTTCATTGCTGAACTTCTGAGTGAAAATCAGAGCAGCCTCACGTTCAGTCTTCCCTGTCTTGTGCACCTGGGGAGAATATCACACAGATGCAGACTGGAAATGTTTATACTGCAAGAAGAGAAAAACAGTGATTATTTTTTCAACTCAAATGTGAATTTCCATTTGGGTGATTAAGTTTCATGATTTTTTTTTCTCTGTTTCCTTCCCAGATAAATGCTTTAGCAGTCAAGATCAGGAATGGCTACATGGAATAGAAAACTCCCATCAGCTGAAGCTTATAGGAGTTTTATTTTGTTTTGTTTTTCAGGTTGCGACAAACTGTAGGTATAGAGAGCTACTAGTGTTGGCTTACAGGCTGCGGGGGGGGGGGGGGGGGGGGGGAGGGGGAGAGTGGCTGTGCAGCCATTTTTTTGTGACCTTCCTGGATGTATTTCCAGATCTGGGCATAAAGGGACTAACCAAATAGTACAGCAATTTGCAAGGTGAGGCAGGGTGAAGAGAAGAACATCATCACTTATAGATCAAAGGCTTTTCAGAATTCCTCAGTGACTTCTGTTCATCTCTCATTGACTGAAACAATCTCATCACTAATCCTAGCAGCAAGGCAAGTGGGGTCATGGGTTTTAGCTACCATGACACTCACATCACAGAAGCTAAGGAACACAGGTCTTATTAGAATACCTACTACCAAAGGATCAAGGAGTAGGTGCCTGGAAATGAAAGCAGGAACACATGGCCTCCAGATTAGTGATTCTCAAAGAATGGACAATGCATGTAGGTTACCATCCATACATGTAATGCAACAAGTAATATTTGCTGTGTTAGACACAGAAAACTACAGAGATAGTCACTTGTTGCATAGGCTCATCTCTATCAACAGCCAGGTCCCTCTCACTACCAGGCCTTAGCTGAGGTGCAGCTAGTGATGAATGATGTATGTATCATGATGTCAGAAGCATGCTTCTCAGTACTCTCTCCCAGGGATCCTCTTGTGCCTTTCTAAAGCATAGCACATGCCTGAAGATCTGGTGCGCAGAAATGAAACTTTAACTTTTTAAAAATTTTATTTTGTTTTCAAGGTGATATGCAAAGGTGCTACCGTTACATACTTAAGATAATGAGTTCAGTACATTTCTTATCAAACATTGTTGCCCCCTCCCTCATTTTTCTCCCACCTTCCCTGCCCTCCAGCTCCCTAAGTTGTAAAGTTTATTTCCCACATATTGTCTTGTGAGTATTGCTATAACTTTTCTCTAGCTTCACAACTTAATTCTATCCTATTTCTTCCCAACAGTATAATCATTCAGAGCTTGGCATACCAAGGGGTCATAATTTCTAGGGGAAGAAAGCTAATATGTCATAATCAAACCCTGAATATCAAGTTTTCTTTTTCTTTTTACCTGCTGTTTGTGGTTGAATGGAGGAATTTGAAGATAAACATATAATGTATGGACACCCACATTGTTCTTTCCAGATACTCTGCAGCGCATTAGCAGAAGCTCAGTGGTGACTATGAATGAGGTCTTCAGGTTGTGCTTAAGGTTTGTCTTCACAGAGTTGTTATTGCACATTCAAGCTAGAGGTCTGGGACCACACAAATGCTCATAGGATGAGAAATCCCAGATTGAAAACCTAAATTTTGAAATGTTCTAACGCTGGCATTTGGGGCAAGTGTTGGGACACACACCTGTGATCCTAGCTACTTAGGAGGTTGAGACTTGAAAGACTGCAGTTCCAATCCAGCTTCAGTAGAACAGTCTATGAGACTCATATCTTCAGTAAACTAGCAAAATATCTCAGGTAGTAAAGCACTACTTGTGAGCAAAAAAGTTGAATGAGAGCAGAAGAATCTGAGTTTGAGATCTGTACTGGTACATAGAAAAAGGAAAAGAAAGGAAAGGGAAAGGGAAGGAAGGAAGGAAGGAAATTTCAAATCTAAGCATGATAATGAATGCCTGTAGTGCCAGCACTAGGAAACAAAAATAGGAGGATCTTAAACTGGAGGCCAGCTTGGAGTACATAGTGAGCTTCTGTCTGAGAAAACAAAAGGATGAAGATATAATTCAGTGGCAGAGCACTTACCATGTGTGAGCAGAGCTGGAAAAGGGAAGGGAGGTGTGTGCTTTTCAATAAGGCCCACCATCCAGTAGTTTCTTACTAATTTTGATCCCTTTATGTAGTCTCATGAAGTGGAATCCTTTAGGGGGAAAGGTAGTTTGGTTAGTGACTTCTGAGTGTCCTTTCATTGTGGATGATACTTCAGAAGGCCTTCCCTGAAAATAAATGTTAAAGTGATTGTTCTACTTTGGTGGAATCTAATGAAGGAAAGGCGACAACGATAGTAATAATAACTAAACAATAAGTTGAAGGCCAGCCAGGAGAAAGCAAGGGCAAACCTGACTGGCAGGCACGCAGGCTTGTGTGGGAATGACTTAGGTGGGGAATTCTCTAGGGAGTGCCTGGGATAGTGTTATTCTGGAAAGGAAGAAGTCAAGGGAACATATTTTGAAATAAATATCTCAAGCCTTGGCATTGTTTTCCTCTTAACATAACTTTGCCTATCTATTTATAGCTTCCGTAACAGGAAATGGAGCTCTCCTTGTATAAACAGAAGCCAGTTCATTCTCAATGCCATTCTGCAATGAAAGAGAATGGACTTCTTCCGGCTTCCTGGTTTACAAAAAGGTCTCAGAATGTTAGGATGTGAAACCTGCCATGAACCTGATATCTTACTCTTTTTGTATTTTGAAAACTGCCATTAAAAGTGGACATACTTTATGTTTGAATGATTTAAAGCATAATGATGAATCGCACACTGTGAAATTATCATCCAGCTCCATAGACCATATACTTAGTAGCTCTAGCATACCCGAATTTTATACTTCCTTCCTACCTCCTCTCTAGATTGTCATTATCATTCTCTGGTTTCCCTTATAGTTTTCTGTTCTGTGAGTTCTTAGAGTAGTAGCTCACCTTCCATTTAATTCTAGGCTTACGTGCTTTATAATGTGTTATGAAAAGCACCAAACCATATCCTTCTATAGTATAGCATTCTAATTGATTTTGTAACTCTGTGATGTCATAACAATGTGCCTAGCTTTGCCTCCTTTCTTTCTTTTTTTTGGTGTAGTTGTCAAATGTATGTTTATTTGTTTTAATGTGAAGTTGATATACAGAGGGGTTACAGTTACATAGGTCAGGTAATGAGTACGTTTCTTTAGGAATGGTGTCACCTCTTACCTGTTTTCTCTCAGTGTTTTCCTTCCTGAACCCCTCCCCCCAAGTTGTAAAGTCCATTTCCAACATAGAGTCTAGTATCACTGATGAATTAGTTCAGCCTTTATCCCACTATTTCTGTGCTCCCCCTTCCCTTCCCTACACATACAAGAAACAAAGTACAGAACTCAAAACTAGCAACAGGAGGGGAAAACAAAACAAAAATCGTGCAAAGTAAAATTAGAAAACCTCTTGTTTCCAGGTCTTGGAGTTCATTTCAATAAGCATCATTTTCTATCATCATATACAAATACCCTTTAATCCTTTGTGATCTTCACCTTCTTCCTTTGGTCTCACTGTGTGAATGTTTTCTTTATCTTGTCCAAGTGTAAGTTTTTGTCTTTGACCATCCATGTTGATTTATAGGCACAGTCTTGTTGCTACAAATGAAGGAAAGTATGCACCCTGTGTTTCTTTGGGTCTGGCTTACTTTGCTTAATATAACTTTTTCCCAAGTCTTTCCATTTCCATATGATATCCTTCTTTCTTATGGAAGTATAGAATTGCGTGCGCGCGCGCGTGGTGTGTGTGTGTGTGTGTGTGTGTGTGTGTGTGTGTGTGTGTGTGTGTGTGTGTGACATTTTCTTGATCCATTCATCCACTGAACGCCATCTGGGTTGATTCCATATCTTGGCTATGGTAAACAATGCTGCTTTGAACATGGTTGTGTTGGTGGCCATAGTGTAACCTGGTTTGTAGTCGATTGAATAAAAGCCCATTATGGAATTGCTGGGTTAGAGGGAAGCTCTATGTTTAGTCTTTTGAGGAACCTCCATAGTGCTTTCCAGAGTGGTTGAACAAGCTTACATTCCTCCAACAGTGTAATAGAGTTCTCTTTTGACCACAACCCCACCAGTATCTGTCAATGTTACTTTTCTTGATAATGGCCATTCTAACTGGGGTAAGGTGGAGTCTCAATGTTGTTTTGATTTGTATTTCTTTTAAACCAGTGGAGAATTGTACTTTGGCTCCTCTTTTCCTATTGTTCCTTAATTCCATTATGAATGTAAGCTATTATTTATACTAAAGCCTGTGGAGAGTCAGTTGAACTCAACATTTTACCAACAATGCAACTCTTTAATGACCTCCAATGACATATATTAAGTTAAACTAAATTAAGCTATTAATATATGAATTATAATATAGAATATGTAATATATTATTTATAATATATAATATATTAAAACTTAACATATTAACATGTATTAAATTCACCTACATTAAGTTCACCTAAATCCATTCCAAGATCCTCTATATATTTGTTCTATGGTCTACTTTTCTCTTCTCATAACCAGGAAGTCTTCATTTCAATTAGGTTTTAGCCCCAGGTAGACTATCATTTCATGTTTTTTTTTATTCCTCTTACCATTCTGTGCTTCACTTTTATACTTCAAAATAACTCTCAGTTTTATAAACTTTGTATCTCAAGGAAATTGACCACAACTAATATCCTTGTCTTCCAAGGGCTTACTTTTCAGCTCTGAAGGACCATAGCCAAGAAGAAATTATCATATTATTTTTAGCTATTCCACTTAATGATAAATCTTCAGTACTGCATTGATCTATAACACTTTTTTTTCTCCCAAGAGTAATTAACTAACTAACTTTGAACATTTAAGGCTTCATTGATGGAAAACACTTACATGGGGCTCTTTGGCAAGGTTCTGCTGAATGAAAGAAAGACAACACAGAGTCACATACCATGTACCTCACGAATCATACATCTGACTAGAAAGAAGTTTTACTGACTTACAGAGACAGTTGGAATGTAGAACACAAGGTCTATAACTCTGAATCCAAGGACAGACTTTAATGAATGTCAAAATAAGTTAGATTTTCAGTTTTATCAATGGTTGGTGGTTAATTAAGCACATTTGAAATACTGAGATGTGAAGAATACAGGGCATTGTGAAGGATACAGGGCGATGTGAAGAATAGAGGATGATGATATGAAGGAATCAGGTGTTGTGAAGAAGACCAGATTCTGTGAAGGACACAAGGGATACAGGGAATACAGGGTGCTGTGAAGGGCACAGGGTGATGTGAAGTTTACAGGGTAATGTGTCAGATACTGGAGTCCATAGATGGTACAGGGTGATGTGAAGGATACAGAGTAACATGAAAATGTAGTGAGTCTGTGCACTGTGGTCTATTTATTTGGGGTGTGTGTGTGTGTGTGTGTGAGAGAGAGAGACACACACACACACACACACACACACACACCCCACTACTGGGTGGGCCTGGGCACAGTATCTAACTTTTTTGCTCAATCAAGGTTGGTGCTCTACCACATGAGCCATAGCTACACTTCTGGCTTTGTGATGGTTAATTGAAGATAAGAATCTCATGAACTTACCTGCCCAGATGACTTTGAGCCATTATCCTCAAATTTCAGACTCCTGAGGATTATAGGCATGAGCCACTGGCCACGAGCCTGCAATGTGACTATTTAAAACTCCAGTGGTTTCCATTCATGAATGCAGGCTCTCAGATCCTGATGTGTGTGTCACCTGTGCAGCATTTTGTTGTTATTATTGGTATTGTTTGTTGTTCGTTGACTTGTTTTTAGGTTGCAAGATGATTATAACATCCCAACAGGGATGGCTCTTTTCTAAAGAAGGAACCATTTTACTCTGAGTCTTCCCAGGTTTGGAGACATATGACTGCCACCAAAGCAGCAAGCAAGAGCAAGCTTTGGCAGAGTTCCAGTTTTATCATATCAGCAGTTATCTCCCAGCTGGCACAGAGCCATGTAATTCTTATTTCCAGAATGGAAGGGTACAATGAGGAAGGCATGATTGTCTGTAGATTCAAAGATCAATCCTAGATCTTGGTCCAAAATGGATAGAGATTTCCATAATTAACCTGACAAAAAAAGCACTAATAGAGGAATTGAAAAATATAACAAATCACTGACAGAGATAAATGCATGTAGTGGTGGTTCTTTGTGTGAGAAGCTCTGTTACTGATAGGGGTATTGATACCTATTGTTAGAACAGAGTAGGAAATCAGATGTGCACTTAGGGACAGGACTCCTCTCAATCAATAATGTTATTAGTATTACTGTGTATTTATTTACTTTCTGTAATCAAGTAAGATTAGAATAGATTCAGTAAGAATCCTGGGGAAAGCTATATCATTTTTGATACCGTATTGGAAATGTTTTCCAGTGTCTAACATTTCAAAACACACATTTTATTTGTCATAAAGAGTTGGAAGAATTTTTTTTTTTTTTTGGGTCCGGTCGTGGGGCCTGAACTCTGGGCCTGGGCGCTGTCCCTCAGCTCTTCAGCTCAAGGCTAGCCCTCTACCACTTGAGCCACAGCGCCACTTCTGGCTTTTTTCTTTTTGCTCATGTGGTGCTGAGGAATCGAACCCAGGGCCTCATGCATGCAAGGCAAGCGCTCTACCACTGAGCCACCTTCCCAGCCCCAAGA
The DNA here is from genome assembly GCF_019054845.1 of Dipodomys spectabilis. Taxonomy (NCBI): domain Eukaryota; kingdom Metazoa; phylum Chordata; class Mammalia; order Rodentia; family Heteromyidae; genus Dipodomys; species Dipodomys spectabilis. Next base: position 15,666,602 of record NW_024871042.1, read on the forward strand.
GTTGGAAGAAATTTTAAAATTATATTTTTAAAAATAATTTTATTGAAATTAAGTGATTACATAAATTCCACAAATTTCACAGCATTGTGAGATAGTGATAGTTAAAGTCACAAACACATTTTAACCATCATGAGGCAAATTGTCATTATCATGGTCCATAAAGTATGTGAATTCTATGAGCTTTGACAATACAGCTATTCTTCCACATGGGGTGATATGTACATTTCTTTCCTTTTTCTTAGCATCAGCTGTTCCCTCTTTCCCTCTCATCCCCCTCCCTCAACCCCGCATCGCTGCCCTTGACTTGCTTAGTTCGTTTTCATCCATGTCCGTGTAGCTGATGGGCCCCTCTCTTGTATATTTTCCCATTTCCCTCTGATTCTGTGTCTTCCTCCTAGCTTCCCTCAGATGCACACACACACACACACACACACACACACACACCATATATATATTATGGTCAAGAACATGGAGTCAATTAGTAATGATACAACAAATTGAGTGGAGGTCCTTTGTTTCTCAAGTGCTGTTTACTTTGACATATCTCCTTGCATTTCATATTTAACAGCTACATATTAGGTAGACCATGTGCCATTTGTCTCTCTGCTCCTGGCTTACCTCACTCAAAATGATTTTTTCTACTTCCATCCATTTCCCTGCAAATGCCATTATTTTGTCCTTTCTAATGGCTGTATAATATTCCATTGTATATAGGTACTACAGTTTTTGGATCCATTCATCTGTAGCCAGGCATCTGGGTTGTTTCCATATCTTGGCTATAGTGCTACAGTGAACATGGAGGTGCATGTGTCCTTGTATCCTGGTTCCTGCTGCTCAGGATAGATGCCTAGGAGTGGTATGGCTGCGTCATAAGGGAGGTTTACATTTGGCTTTCTGAGGATCCTCCAGACTGCTTTCCAAAGTGATTGTATTAGTGTACATTCCCACCAACAATGCAATAGGGTTCCTCTTTCTCCCCATCCCAGCCAGCATTTGTCATTGGCTAAATTTGAGATATGGGCCATTCTGACTGGGGTAAAGTGGTATCTCAGGGTTGTTTTTATTTGCATTTCCTTTACAGGCAGGGATGACATTTCCTTATGTGTTTCTTTGCCTTTTTGGGTTGTTTTTTTTTTTGCCAGTCCTGGGGCCTAAGCTCTGAGCCTGGGTGCTATTCCTCAGCTCTTCAGCTCAGGGTTAGGCTCTACAACTTGAGCCATAGCACCACTTCTGGCTTTTTCTGCTTATATGGTGCTGAGGAATTGAACTCAGGGCCTCATACATGCAAGACAAGCACTCTACCACTGAGCCACCTTCCCAGCCCCTTTTCTGCCATTTTGATCTCCTCTTCTGAGAAGTCTCTCTTTAGCTCCCTTGGCCATTTAAGGATTTATATTTATTATTATTTTAAAGATAATGATTTATATTTTTGTTATTTTAAAGATGATGTCCAGAGGGGTTATGGTTACATAAATCGGTTAAAGAACACATTTATTTTTGAACAATGTTATCCTTTCCCTTGCTCTTTCCCATTTTTTCCCCTTCTATCCCCATCCACAACTTGTACAGTTCATTTTCAACATAGGATCTAATGAGTATTACTGCTGCATTTGCTCACCCTTTAAGATTTGGAAAAAAATTTTCAAGTGTGCACCAAAAGAAGGATATCTTTTTCACCATGGTTTATGATTATATGCCAAATACTCAACTGGATAGAAAGCTTTGAGAGCTAGCTCTCACATACAATGAAAAGGGAGAAATGTCTCACACTGGGAATTCCATAACTCTGTCTTAAAAATGATATGGTTTGCAAAAATTATTGTAGCAGGAATAGTGGCATTCTTTTTTTTTTCTTTTCACTTTTTTTTCTTGTAGTATAAGTCTTGCTATGTAGCTCTACCTGAACAGGAAGTCTCAATCCTGTGGTCTCTGAATCATCTGGAATTACAAGCATTTACCACCACATTAAGCATGGACAGTGGCATTTCAAAGGAGGAAAGGAGCAAAAACTTCTTTGTGAATACTAAGTTCTTTGGCCTTTGTGCCTTGGCTTTCTGAGTAAGCCCATCTAAACATGCTTTGGCTTCTAGGTGGAAGTTATGCTTAAATTATATACGTATATGAAAACATATTCAGGGTCATATGCATATATACACATATTAACTAAATTATGGTTTATACAAGGGAGGATTTCAATTGTGTGACCCCATTCAAAACAATCTTACAGTTTAACAAAAGGAGTATCAGTTGAAGGGATGGGTAGGATTTGGAGAGATGGGGGAGAATGAAAGGAAGATATGGGTCATGCATTGTACTCATGAACTGACATGTTAATTAAGACTTCTTCACATAACCACTTAAAGATAGTAAAAGGAATATCAGGAAGCTGGAACATGGGTCAGGAAGAGGAAGTCAGACAAATGCAATCATAATGTTTGATGTGCCTATGTGAAAATAGAACCAGTAACCTGAATGATGAGTGAGGTTGGAAGAGATGACAGAGAATGATCAAAGGGATGACAAAGATCAAGGTACATTGTACTCATAAACTGACATATTGAATCAAAACCTCTTTGTACTACTACAAAAGACAGGAAAAGAAAGAAAGAAAGAAAGAAAGAAAGAAAGAAAGAAAGAAAGAAAGAAAGAAAGAAAGAAAGAAAGAAAGAAAGAAAGTTCAAGTTATTCCCCATTGTGTCACCAAATTAGTTTCTACACAAACAGAAACATCAAATATACTTCTTCAGGGGTGTGACATTCCTAAATTCCTCACAGAAACAAAAGCCAAAAGCTTGCAGAAAAGTAAAGCAAACAGAAACACCTCATTCATTTCACACTTCCCCTAAAGGTAAAACATGATTCATGCACCATTACTATCCTCACCAGATCTGATAAGTACCTACAGGTGTGCAGCAGTGTTGAACTAAAAGCTGTCTTCTGAGGTAGAGATTCAAAACACTACATAGTCATTTAAAATATTATCACGGAAACAATTGTCAGGTGGTCATCAGAGGCTTTGGAAATACAAATTATACTGATTTTAAGCTTCTCTACCAGAAATTTGAAGTCACAATTTTTGTATCATACACAAGGGCTGCTTTACCTATTGATTGGGGGAAAAATTCCACAGAGGAGGAGGAGATTCCCATTCCTGTATCAACTTGACAAAGTTGTACTTTTCTCATTGTCCTGAGACGGAAACAAAATGTGTGATCCTTAATCCCTGTGATCCTAGTATTTATTCTGACCTAATATTCTTTTTTTTTTAATTTTATTTTATTTTATTTGAGAACATACTGTACAGAGGGGTTACAATTACATGGGCAGGATAATGCATACATTTCTTATCAAGCATTGCAGCCTCCTCCTTTGTTTATCCTTCACCTCCCTTCCCAGCCTCCCCCCTCCCTCCCACCCAATCATACCCCCCTCCCTCCCACACACCGACATTGTAAAGCTTGACCTAATATTCTTTCATTATGCTTATGTTTGCTCACCAAATCAACTGGGATTAGCAAGACCTAAAAGTGCAAAGCTCTTTCCTTGTCTAGTCACCTTACAATATAAGTCCCTTTGTTAAAATGGTAGGTAAGTTTAGGAGCCTATCCATTTCTTTGGGTTTTTCACTTCTTTTCTGAGAAACTCCTACGCACTTAAAATGTAGTTTTTAAAAATCATAGGCCTCTTCTAATAATCTGCCTGTTGTCATTTTAGTTCACAGTTCTTCAAACATAGAAGTAACAAGGAAGAAAAAATAATTTCTTTTCCCCTGCAAAGCATATTTATGACCCTCCCACTATTTCCTCTCCTATCCCCTGCCCCGGACAGAGATTCAGTAGAATATGGTGAATCATATCTGCTAGGTCACTTCTGGATTAGATGGCAGCATTCATGGGTCCCAGGGATGAGAATAGATATTCTGAGGATCTACTATTCAGCCTGCTGAAGTATCACATTCACAATACATATGGTTCTAAAGGGGGTGACCACATTCACCGGTTTGGGGTGAACTATCAGAGCCATCAACTTTCCTCCAGCCAGTGATCAGATCAAGTTAGAAAATATGAGTTCAACTGACTTAACAAGACTTAGAATAATTGGGTCAGAAACCACTTATTTCTGTTTAAGTCACTGATAGAAGCCTAGAACTTCTGGTGATTGTTTCTAATTAGGGAAACTGACCTGAAAAATCAGTATTGGGAAAACCTGGGCCAAGGGATGGAGAGGTTGATGTTATATTCTTACCCTACCCAACAGTATCTAGAGCTTTAACCTCTTACTTTTTAGTTAGTTGGGACTGTAAAGCACTTTCTCCTTAATGGATAGCAGATTGAATTTTGTGTCTTGCATCTCAAAATTTCATGATGAAGACATTATTACTCCCTATCTGAAATATAATGAGGAAACAAGAGGTCAGAAGGGTGAAGTAATTTAAACAACTGATCAGAGACCAAGAGAGAGACAAGACTTTAATCTACTGAATTGTTTTCTTTTTGTATGTACCCTTACCATGCTGATAATATCTGATAATGTATGCTAAGCATGTAACTTGTCTGCTCAGGAAGTTCTTCCATTAATCAACTACCAAGTATTTCTTGGTGTTTCTGTGCTTCCTTCCATAATGATATATTAATTATTTTGCTAAATTCAAGTTGGGTTACGTGTCTTCAAGTCACATAACCTAGCAGAAGGCTAATTCCTCCTTTAAGAGTGTGAGATGAAATCAATTGTCTTTTAATTATTAACCACATAATAAGTATTTAATTTCAAGCGTTACCTTTTAGTATGTCACCATAAAGAAATGGATAATGTTTTATTTTTGTGCAATACCAAGTTACTCTTTCTATGAAATGTCCTTGCCTAAACTCACATCAAGTCCAGTTTGCAGATACCCAGAGCATTGTGGCTACCTACATGGTATTCATGAAATAGGAGGGGCGTAAGATTTGGAAATTCTTCCCCAGTTAAGAGACTGAATTGATCCAGGAGATCATGTTTCATCTTACCTTTATCTCCAAAAAGCAATTGAATGGTTAAGAAACCCATGTGGCAACTCAGGTGAGAATGCCAACTTAAATTGCTCAGTGGGCTGCCAGAGGAGGAAGAATGTGCTGTGGAGCTAGTACAAGTTCTGTAAATGTCTTGTAGAGTTTCTGGCACCTTTCAAGCTGAACCTGCCATGTAAAAATTATAGGAACTATTGTTTCTCTGAGAAAATGCGATCTGAGTTTGCTATTAACTGCTAGGCAGTGTTCTACCACTTGTGTCATATTTCCAGTCCTTTCGTTTTAGTTTTTCAGATAGGATTTCCTGCTTTTATCAAGGCCAGTCTCAAGCTGTGATTCTTCTATTTCTGCCTCCTAACTATCTGAGGCCTGCCGTACTACACACAGCTCCTGAACCACAGTTTCTTAAATGAGGAGCTCTTCCAAGGGGGTGATTATGCTGCTAAGAATTTGGTCATGGGGCTTGAACTCTGGACTTGGGTGCTGTCCCTGTGCTCTTCATCTCAAGGTGAGCACTCTACCTGCTTGAGCCACAGCACCACTTCCAGTTTTCTATTGGATTATTGGAGATAAAAGTTTCAAGGACTTTCCTGCCTGGGCTGACTTTGAATTTCGACCCTCAGATCTCAGGCTCCCAAAGCCACCATCCTCAGATCACAGCCTCCTGAGTAGCTAGGATTACAGGCGTGAGTCAACCGCACTCCGCTCTTGTTGACTTTCTTAAAGGAAGAAAGGAAGATGAACGTAGAAGAATCCCCAAGAATTCTTCACAAAGAGCATTCAAGGTCTCTGAGGAAATACACACCTTTATTTATCTGTCTTGATCAAATTGTGTTCTAACTTATGGACAGTAGGCCTGTACTTGAAATTACAAAGATTTTTCCCTGGCAGTGGGAAATAACACAAGCAGAAGCATTGTGTCTCTGTCATGCTCGGTGAAAATTTGATCACACAGAAAGGGAAACAGTGGTGGTTTAGGATGAAGCTGTCCATTCAATATATCTAGCAGGAAATGCCTATTAATAATTCTACCAGCTCCTGAAAAACAATGGAGGCCCTTCTAGAGAAAGATGTTCCTATCCCATAAAAAGGCTTCCTTCATTATTAATAAAAGGTGAGCATCTGCTTCCTGCAACTTCTAAGCAACCCTGGGTTTCATTATATGGTAGTACATCTTCCATTTATGTCAAAGTTCTTGCTGTATCCATGTTTCATGCATTCTGAAATCTGTATGCCATATTTTAGTAGTGAAATCTATGCACCATTTCCTACAGGTGTTGTAACAAATTACCACAAACAAAATAGCTTAACACAACTCAAATTTGTTCTGTATACTTCAAAAGGGTAGAATTCTAAAATAGGAGAGCAAAGCTACTGTGTTTCTTTTGAAGGCTCTAGAGGATTCAGGCCCTGAGCTTTTACAGCTTCTTGAGGTTGTTTGCATTCTTTAGCTAGAGGCCACTTCCGCTGTATTCAGAGCAGCATTGTGACATCTTTAAGTCTTTCTGATCTCTGTGGCTCTCATCTCATCTCTTTTTGGACTAATTCTTCTTCTCTATGTGCAAATTCCTGTGTATTGACAGTGGGCCTGCCTGGAGAAAATAGACTTACCTCAAGATCTTTAAGCTAATCACAACTTCAGAGTCCCTTTGTTGCATTAGGTACCATACTCTCAAGTTTTGAGTATTAGGATGTGAATATCCTTGTATATTTACTACTCAATGCATCACAATATTCACTTTGTTTTATGTTCGGTCGTGGGGCTTGAACTCTGGGCCTGGGTGCTGTCCCTCAGCTCTTCAGCACAAGGGTAGCACTCTACCACTTGAGCCACAGTGCCACTTCTGATTTTCTGGTGATTAATTGGAGATGAGAATCTCATGGACTTTCCTGCCTGGGTTGGCTTTGAATCTTGATCCTCAGATCTCAGCCTCCTGAGTAGCTAGGATTACAGCATGAGCCACTAGTGCCTGACATTATTCACTTTTTAAAGCCCTCTTCTCTACTGTAAAGTAGACCCGGTCCAAGATTAAAGCTTATGCTTGGGAAAACTCAATGCTAGCCTCATCAACATAAGCAGGACTTGAAAAGAGGCATTGGTTCCATTTTGAGTTCTTGTAGTTCTGTCCTCCTCCCATCTTGGAGGGTCTCTGACAAGCTCCCCCTCCCCCATCTCTTCATCCTCAGGCACTAAGTCTTACTAAGTCTTAACTTTTACAGCTGTTTTCTTTGGATATTTTCAATCAGCTGTTAAAATTCACCAAGGGAGGGATCCACAGGGTTTCTGTTAAACTGAGGGCATGTGCTGAATTTTTCAAGAGACTCAAATTTGCCTGTTTCTAGTCAGTGTAATTCCACATGAATGAAGGAAATGTATTACCAACAGTAGAGACAAATTCTTCTCACTTCTATGAGCACAGCACTTGATTATCAATAAAAGGCTGATTGATTACCAGGGCTGGGAATATCCATCTGGGTCAGCTGCCGAATCTGCAGTGTTTTTCTTCCTGGCTCCCAGCCTCCCAATCTACACCATCAAAAGGTAAGTGCCTGGGTCTTTGTTAAAGAGCTTTTGCCTGAGGAATCCTTACACACCCTGAGTACTAATAGGAGTTCAAATGCTGCCTCTAGAGCTGCTTGACCTTGAGTAAGACATTGCCTTATTTGCAAAATATGGCAGTGCCTGCTATCTCTCCTCTGGAGTTTTTTGATACTCATTGCTAATTGTGTGTGTGTGTGTGTGTGTGTGTGTGTGTGTGTGCTTGGACTCTGGGTACTGTTTTGTTCAAGGCTGGCACTCTTCTGTATGAGCCACAACTCCATTTTCAGCTTTTTAGTGCTTAATTGGAGATAAATATCTCATGGACTTTTCTGCCCAGGCTGGCTTTGAACTGTGATACTCAGATCTCAGCCTCCTCAGTAGCTGGGATTATAGATTATAGTCACAACATTCAGTCCAAGCTGTTTGTTATGACATAATTAGTAGAATCAGGCTCAAGTCCCCACATCTTCCTTCAATGTTATAAGAGTAAATATCAAGAAAGCAATATTTATAAAAAGTTTACATTTGGCAAAAATTCAGAATCTCTGGGAGTATGAAGAAGATGGCAAAGACTTATAAGATCTGGAGGGGTTATAGCCTCAGGACTGATGGTATACAGGTAATAATGCCAGATTTAGGTTAGGTCAGAGACTCTTTCCCACAAGAACTTAGTGACTGAAAGAAATATAAAATTAAAATGTCCTTTTAGGAAACTGAAGGGAGAAAAAAGCAAAAACTAAGCAATGATGAAGCCTAGTCTACTATCATAAATACATAAATATCAAACCAGGTGGCTCACATCTGTAATCCTAGCTACTCAGGAGCATCTGAAGATCACAGTTCAAAGTCATCCTAGGTAGAGTAGTCTGAGAAACTCTGATTTCTAACAAGCAAAAACAAAGCTAGAAGTGGAGGTGTGGTTCAGGTGATGCAGTATCATTTGACCATAAGAGCCAAGTGAGAGCACTTCTTAGCTCCATTTTAGGCATGATATTTACCTATGTCTATATAACTATAAATACTCTATGTTTATATTTAAGTATAGATCCAGGATCAGCATTATCCACAGATACAGAGGTTTAGGCAAAGGAAAGGAAATTGTTAGTTTATTCACCATACTTGTGAGTCTACAAAAGTATGTTTCTGTCCCACCAACAACCAACAATCCAACTAATGTCTTACAAGTTTTTTTTTTTGTGCCAGTCCTGGGGCTTTAACTCAAGGCCTGGGCCCTGTCCCTGAGCTTTGGTGTTTAAGGCTAATGCTCTACCACTTAAGCCACTGCTCTATGTTCAGCTTTTTACTGGTTAATTGGAGCTAAGAGTCCCATGGATTTTGCTGCCTAGCCTGGCTTCAAACCTTAGTCCTCAGATCTCAATCTCCTGAGTAGCTGGGATTACAAGCATGAGCCACCAGTGCCAGGAATTTTTTTGTGAGGTGGGGGGGAGGAAAGACTTGGTCTTACTATGTAACAACTTGCTTGGAACTTACTATGTAGTCCAAATTGGCCTCAAATTTCTAAACCTCCTGCCTCAGCTTCTCTAGCCAAAGAATTACAGGTGTGTACCACTATCTGTTATCATGATTTCATTTCAATTCTGAGCCTAATACTTCTAAGAGTTATCACATACCGCAAGAACTGACTTCCCATTTCAGACACTAATCAAAAGTACTAGGTCCCCAGTTTATCCACAATTCCGTCTGATTTGACTACACACTGGGGATTCCCACACCTCCTTCTTAAATTTAGTTATTTGCTATGTGGCCTCTGTTCACACATCCTTAGTTTATTTTAAGAGCACAGATGAATAATCAGGTGGTGTAATATAGGGCAAAGGAGAAGGCCCTGAGTAAGGAAGTTCTGTTGAGTGAAGCTGTGGTGTGTTCCCTTGCTGGCAGGCAGATGGCTTCCTCATCCTCCAAGGAAGAAATGGACAAAGAAGTTGTTATGGAAGGAAAAAAAAACAAATAAAGGATATGTTATTTTTCCACGAATGTTTTATGCTTTGGAATAATAAGGACCTGAGTTGAACAAACCTCTAGATTAGAAAATGGAGGAATCAAATAGAAGAGGAAATTGCAGAATTGAGGCAATAGATTAAAAAGACAAAAGTTTCATTATGTACTCACGAAACTAATTGTATATACTGGAACATCAATAACCATGATTAACAATAAAATTACTGACGTAAGGAAAGTCTTGAAATAATCACAAAGAAAACAATTAAAATATTTGATCAATCTGGAAAGAAACTATTGTGATAGATGAAGAAATGAGTTCAGCAACAGGGAAAGTCTACTTTGGGGTGCACCTAAGATAAGAAACATAAATGGATCAGAAAGGCATTAAAAGACACGGCTTGAAAAGTGAGGAGAACCTGATCTTCAAATTGAAAAGAGAAACAATTTATTTTAGAGAAGAAATAGATTCAGAATGATTGACACTACAACTTATCCTGGCTTAGCTTCTTAATGTATTGAAAAAAAATTCTGTAGACATCCATCCTGCAGAAGCGGCAGGTGCCAGGCTGGCTTTAAACTTTCCCATATTGGCATTGAAGTCAGAAGAGCAAAGTCTACACAATTCTAAAAGAAAAAAAGTGTAGCGCATGAATACTAATGCCCAATCATATTGTCATTCCAGCATAAAAGTCACAGACATGTTTCAACAGGCAAGAACTATAGCAATAAAGACTGACAGAGCCTTTACAGCATTACAGAATTTGGTTAGTCTTCAGTAAGGACGAAAACTTCCAATGACCTTGGAGATGCAAACAAAATAAAGATTATTGGTGGGCATTAAAAATGTGGAAAAATAAATTGAAGTACAATGGGAGTCATGACTCCACAAAAGTAAGTCTTCCAATACATTCTCATGCATACATACATACACATAATTCATACATATACATATACATATCATGCATATATTCATACATATACAAATACACACTCACATACATATACACATACAATATATCATGCATACAGTCATACATATACAAATACACACATACATACACAAATACAATAAATGAACTATGAAGAGCAATCTAAGCAATTATAAAAGCCTAACACCCAATTTCATTGCCATTGATATATATTGGTGCCGGTTCTGGGCTTGAAATCAGGGTCTGGGTACTGTCCCATAGCTTTCTCATTCAAGACTAGTGCTCTACCACTTGAGCCACAACTCCATTTTCAGTGTTTTGCTAGCTAAAATTCATGGTAAAAGTCTTAGGACTTCCTATGCAGGCTAGTTTCTAACTGCAAACCTCAGCTTCTTTGGTAGCTAGGAATATAGGTATGAGCCACCAGCATCCATCTCTGTTTTTAAAGTATAGAAATTACTTCAAAAGCTTAATTTTTCTTATTATTTTTGTCACAAAGCCTGAAAAATGTTTTAGGACATAATAGGCATGTAGGTTAAGAAATATTGATCTGACATCTTAAAAGTGCTTTATTGCATTTAAGGTTTTCTACTGCTCCATTTAGTATAATAGAATAACATCATTTAACTTATGGATGAGTATAGAATATACCTTTATAAAGCGCCACTCCATTAGACTAAGGCCTAAGGCTGTAAAAGCAGTAGTTATTCAATCTGACTCCAATATAATATATCAAATTGGTCATTTTTTCCTACGATATCTCAAAAATTGGAATATAGGTTGCTCTGATTAAGCAAGATTTACATTCTAATTCAACAAATATTTATTGAACATGTACTATGAAAAGCTCTTAATGTTTCTGTGCATGGTGCTCTCAGTACTATTTGGCTTAAGAATTAGCGCAATAAACCAATGACTACAGATTGTTTTGAAAACAAATGGAAATAACCTTTGTAAGCAACAGGAACCCTTTGTAGTTTCTCATATCATTTTTCTATGCTTGCTGAATGGATTAAATGATTAGGAACACACAAAAACTTTCCCCGTTTTAGTGTTTTCTTTAATTTAGCTTTTAGGGTCTGAAATGGGATATTTATAAGAATTAATGCACAGCTTTTACACATTAGTAGGTATAGCTTATTGAATCGCTGATTTAACCATCTTTAGGAAAAATATCAACTTCATGCAAGTGGTTTTATAATCAATTAAACTCAAGTAAAAGAGTACAGCACCAAAAATCTGTGTAATGTAATTTAAAAAATGTAAATTAGGTATCATTCTATTTTTAGGGGTGGAAATCTATCCATCTCCTTCTCAATCAATCTAGTGATTTCTCCAGTTGTTGGAGTGATGTACATAATGACATACATCTCAGTTGCTATTTATCAGTAATAGAAAGTTAAGATGATTTATTTATTATTATCTTTAAGTCTTATATAAAGGATTTACCATTCAACACATCAGTTCATGAATACAATGCATCTTAATCAATAAGATGGTTTTATTGGAGCACCTATAGTGCTCATAAATTGATATGGGCTGAATCATAAATATATTGACATTTGTGAGTCATGTGTTGGATCCCTAGCCTCCAATGATTGTATTTGGAGAAAGTCCTTTAAAGAGGTAATTAAGATTAAATGATGTCCAGAGGATGGACCTTGGTCCGGTAGGACTGACATCCTTATAAAAGAATGAAATGCCATGTAAGGACATAAGAAGATGCTTTGATAGCTTAGGAGGGAGGTCTTGGGAGAAACCAATGCTGGCTACACCTTGACCTTTTGCGTTTGAGTGCTTAGTCATTTTTCCCCCCATAACCTCGTTGGTCTTATCAAGACATCGGTTATACCTACAATTCACACGCTTCTGCATTTGCTCTTGCATTTTTTTTATTTTTGCCTTTCCTGAACTCTATAAACACCTAAAAAGAACTGTGAAAATTGAAATAGATTTGCAGCCACCCTTAAAATCTAAGCCCTTTGTGTTGTAGAGGAGAGAAGGTGAATTGTTAGATGGGGTTTTCCCTAGCAATTGTTTCATGCTTAGTTTCTGGCAGTTGGCCCAGTGCATCACACTCTATGAAGCTCAAAAGCTGAAATAATGAAATTATAGGCTGAAGGACTATTTGTACCCTTCCAGGGTTGGCTTGGTATCTCTTCAATATCTCTTTCTATTTATAATTACTTTTTAATCACCATCTAGGGGAAATATAATGAATATCCTCTGCCAGGCTACAACTCATAAAATTCCAGAACAGAATGCAAGGCATCTTACCTTTGCTGTTCTCAAGTATGCTGAGACTTTCCCAAAACATTAAAGCTCTGTTTGCTTTAAGTAAAAATCTGAGTCCTGGTCTTGTATTTATTCCATTCTGTTCTTTTAGACAAGATGTTGGCAAACTTTCTCTGTAAATAGCTGGATGAGAAATATTTTCACACGTGTGAGTAGTGAGTTTTTAGTCACAACTACTTAACTATAACATTGTTATGTCAGACAGGGGTTATACGTAAATCATGAACAAAATTCTGCTTGAGTAGAAGTTTATTTACACTGGCAAATTTGGACAAAGGGCCTTAGTGACTGAACTCTGTTGTAAACTTAAGAAAGTGATGTTTACAATGCACTAGACTTGAAAGGATGACATATCTATAACCATAAATGCTGACAACTCACAAAAATAGAGTAAATACTCTTCTAGTATTTGAAAAATTATTATCCAGTTCAGCAAGAAAAGCAGTGGTGTTATTGATGACTAAATGAATCTTCCACCACCTGTGTTACCTCACTCTCATGTCCTCCGCTAGGAGAGAGAAAAGCATCCAGGTGCTGTTGAGTACAGCTGCTGGCAGGCTGTGAAAGAATAAATATGCATTCTATACAAATCAGGTGTCTCTGAGGAGAGTACAGAAAGGCTATTCTATATTTATTCTTTGAAAATGGTGTACTGCATTTGATTTGTGTTTGTAATATTGATGATGATTTTATATGTGTGGATAGATTAGGTTTAGACATGGTGTATTCTTTGTTTCATATATATAAAAAAACAAACCACAATAGCAGCAGGGAAATCTGTGACTGACCTCAGGCTTTGGGTTTGGGGCTTGGAGAACATTGTAAAATAAGTCATTCTTCTTTTTTTTTTTTTTAAATTTTATTTTATTTTATTTGAGAACATACTGTACAGAGGGGTTACAATTACATGGGCAGGATAATGCATACATTTCTTGCCAAGCATTGCAGCCTCCTCCTTTGTTTACCCTTCACCTCCCTTCCCAGCCTCCCCCCTCCCTCCCACCCAATCATACCCCCCCACCCCCCCCCCCCCCACCGACATTGTAAAGCTGGTTTTGACATGACATTTTGTACTTCTCATTGTTGCAACAGGTCCGCCTGAATCCTTAAAGGACTTGTTTGTCCCCATCTCCTCCACATGTTATACTGACATCAAATATAGTGAAAGCGGGGATTACACTGTGGGGGAGGGACATACAAAGCAACAAAGAAATAATCTTATAAATGCGTTAGAAATACATGCATGAAAGAAACAAAAACATTAAAATACATATTTGAGGTTTCGTTTTCCTAACATCACATTATCTGACTTTTTCCGCTTGACTCATACCTATACTAGATATTGCAAATAAGGGAAACCATGGGACCTATGTTTCTTTGGGCCTGGCTTACTTCACTTAATATAATTTTTTCCAAGCCTTTCCATTTCCTAACAAATGGGGAAATGTCATTCTTTCTGATGGAGGCATAGAATTCTTTACAAAGGGCTGTGGATGTGGCATATAGTGATGCCTAAGTTCATGGGCCTAGTGAAGGTTCACCTGGGTTCAGGTTCTATCTGTACCTCATAGCTGTGATGTGTGAGATAACTAATCTTAACCACTCTTGCTAGATCTTATCTTCCAGTGGAGTCAAGATTGACTTATTTTTTTCTCTAGTTTCTGGCTTGTTCGTCTTTTGACTGCCTGGCTGTTATACACACTAGGATGATCTGTTCTGCACAGAGCTTAACGTTTTCAAGGAACATGAAATATTAAGAACTACAAATGAAGTATTCTGACAAAAGATCATCCTAGCTAGTACTGAGCATACTAGCCAATCTTCATTTATTTTCTTAGCACAAACTTTAGACAGATTTTTTAATAGTGCTAGATTGACTAAAGAAGTCTGTCAAACTTTTTCTGTAAAGAGAATAGTTTAGACTTTTAGGAAGAAATTATGTCTATTTCAATTACTCAACCACGATAGTATAAAGACAGCCACAGAAAATAAACAAACTAATGGGTATGACAGGGTTCCAAAAAGACTTTATTTACAAAAATAGTGTAGTAAATTAGACCACAAGCCATCCTTTTCTAGCTTTTAGAATAGAGCCTTTCACTTCATGTTAATCATTATAGTTAATCATTATAGTTTAAACTTACTGAACACAAATTAAGCAAGTTTAAACGTAGTCATTCTATTCATCCTTTTAAACCCAAGTCTGCCTCTGGTGCTCTCTCTGTGTGGGACTGAGTAGCTCTCAGTCTCCGCAACAGTGTGGACACTGGGACACTGGTTGCCTCTTCACGTGAAGTCTGCCACTTTTAGCCACAGCTACCACAAAATCTCCAAGTTTAAGGTCTTCCAATGATGTGGTTTCTGGACTGCTCATTTTTCAGTATTTCTTTACATGTAGTATCTTTTTCTGAATCAGGTTAAATTCTTGATCTTTGACCTTTTAGAGGAAGCTATTAAAAAACAGCATTTTAAAAATGGCTCAACTAAATATGTGCTCATAAAAATTAGTAGCCAGAATGAAACATATTTCAGAAATGGTATGATGAATCTTTAAATAAAATATTTATTGTTTATCCTTATAATTGATTTTTAAAAAGTTGCATGTGCAGTCCCAACTATATGGGAATGAAAATAAGGAAGATCAAGGTTTAAGATCAGCCTGAGGGAGTAACAATTCTCGATAAGAAATGTATTCATTACCTTATTCATGTAACTGTAAACCCCTCTGTACAGTATCTTTACAATAAAAATATTTTTTTAAAGTTAGCAAAATTCTTATTTTCCCAAGTGCATGATGGTACACCTATAATTCCAGGTATCTTGGAGGCATAGGTAGGTTGATTAGTCCAAGGCTAGTCCTAAGCAAACAACAACAACAAACAGCAAAAGCAACAGAGAGAAAGAGAGACCCTAATTGAACAATAACCTAAAGCAAAAAAGGGGATGAGGATATGGTTCAAGTGGTAATACACCTGCTTAGCAAGTATGAAGTCCTGACTTCAATACACTGCCAAAAATACAGACAGACAGACAGACAGACAGACAGACAGACAGACACACACACACACACACACACACACACACACAAGGGAGGGAGGGAGAAAGGGAATAAGGGAGAGAGAGGGATAGAAACAGAGACAGAGGGGGAAAGAGAGAGAAAGCATTAATGTTTGTTGTTTTGCTTCCAAGAGAAAATGATGTAAGAAAGGCTGGGCAGATGTTTCTGAGCAAGGGTATACTGGGATCAGAAGCATTGGAAGAGGAATGGACAGGGCTGATTTGGCTTCCAGACAGATGAAGGCAGCCACAACAAGGCCCTGGGCTTTTAAAGAAACAAAATATGGTGAGTGTTCAGAAAAAAATATTGTTAAAGGAGCACCAGAAGCCAACACAGTAATGAGGGAAAGCCTTTGAAGAAGATGGGGGAAATACCTCATCTTTCAATGTCTGTGTAAACATACCAAGCCTATCCAAATTCTGAGAGATTATTTTCTTATAGGTACATGATTAATAGGACTATGGACTTCGATCAAGGATTAGTCAAGGATGTTGGTATATGAAACACAAACATCATTGAGCTTTCTTGTTTGTGGCTGTTGTGGGTATGAAGGTGGGGTAAGGATCACCAGGAAGTTCCCCCAGAAATCCCTTTCTTCACCCTTCATCTATGGCCTACGAGTAGTCTTTCCATTGGCTTCCAAAATAATTCCTGTGCTATGGGAAATAACAGATGGCTGCATATGAAAACTGTTAGATTGTGCCACGGGAAATTTCCTCTTTTTGTTCTAACAGCTTAAACAAATTTTACTGAGAATCCAGCAGTTTTATAAGGTTTAATGTAATTATTGTGAATTAGAGAATTCCTTTTATTATTTAGAATCTATATAAGTTGAATTGCCTAAGATAATGAGAGGCAAGAGTATTAGCTGACAATTGTTAGCTTTAATTTGGGGACTAAACTAGTGATTTCAGGGATATGTGTGTGTGTGTGTGTGTGTGTGTGTGTGTGTGTGTGTGTGTGTGTGTGTGTGTGTATATATATATGGTGTTAATAGGCCAGAACTTCATATTTGCTCTCATTGTCTTTAAAAAGCCACAGGGCAAAAATAACTATCAAGAAAGAAAAACCAGAAAACATAAGAAAGAGTTTTAAAATAAACCAATATATTAGCAAATTGCATCTGAGAGGTAAACACAGTTCTCAGAAGTGATGTGAGCTTAACCAGTGGTTGTGGAATTCAAAATTTGGATACAAAATCTGGTTATGCCACTCTACATGGATCTAGAACTGAAAAAGAGCATCAGGAGAAGGTGGTGGAGGGGAAAGAGGGTTCAAGTGATAATTCAAAATGTGATACTTTGGTATTTGAAAAAATACTAGGAGTAGGAATGTGTGTCTGTCCTTCCTTGGATCAACTGCCTGAAGATGGGCATAACACCCACAAAGCATTTTCTAACCTCTGTCTGAAGTAGATCACAAGAACTTCACTCTATAATTGAAGAAACAGATGTCCTCACTTCTAGCTGGATCCAGATCACTCAATCCTATCTACTTAGGAGGCTCATATCTAGAGGATTGAGATTCAAAAACAGCCTAGGCAGAAAAGCCTCTGAAGCTCCACATTCAAACAATCTACAAAATACTGCACTGGAGGCATCACTAAATAGATGAGCAGCAGCCATGAGTAAGAAAGCCAAGCAAATATGAAGGCTGGGCTTCAAGTCTCAGTTCCAACAGAAAAGAACTATTATCTCTGAAAATACAGGGGTGTGAAGAGAAATTCGAACAGACTTTTATATTTTCCTTGCTTCAGACTACACCTCCTTTATTCAACCCAACTTCTCTACAACTGTCGACTTCATCACACTCGGCATAAAAGTTTCTTTGGGTCTTAAGGATCAGGTGTTACTATAAAACAACACATTTTGTTAAACAAATACTCTGGCTTTCTCTAGTCAGTCAATCTGTTTGCTACAGAAGTCTGAACTATGTACATAAAATGAGAGACAATAAAGTCTTTTCTACCTTTGATCTATTAGGCCAGACTCAATCAATCCTGGTAAGTTTGAAATCAAATGGTGAGTGCTGTATGCATTGAAAAGGGAAGGAGTTGGGATCCTTGCTGCAGAGTAGATGGGAACTGGAAAAGAACCTGGTTAGTCATTCAGGGCAAAGGTCCTCTCACACAGAAGTTCTACATCCTTCACCATGGCCTTGATCAGACCAGTGTGCAGGCCCTAGACCTCGATCACCGTGACCTTGAGCAGTCACACATGCAGACCCCTGGGCATCCCATCATGGCCCCTTTGACCCTAGAAGACTTGCATGTAAGCAATGGGCTGTCAGCCCCCAAAGTTACGTGGCAGTCAGGTGGGCACCAGCCAGAGGGGCTAAAGGATGCATAGAGTGTTCATACACACTGTGTGGTACGTAGGATTGGGTCTGGGGACTGCTATTGTCCATAGGCTGTCCAGTGATCATCAGAGACACCTTAGCTCTCTCCCCAGACAGTGCTCTCCCTCAGCGAGGCTCCTCCTGTCTAACAGGAGCTCTGTTATGTTTCTCTTTACGAAATCTTTGAGGTTTTACTTTTCCTTCTGCATCTGCAGACTCATTCTTCTATGAGACCATAGAGACAAAGGATCTGATCCAGGTGTTACAGTCTTTTTTAGATTTAGAGAGATATTAATAACAGAAGAAAAGCCACAGTTTTAAACATCAGTCCTCCTAGGTCAGAGGACCAGGTGAGGATTTCTTAAAGAAATAGGATAGCGACTATCCTCCATGAGAGGTGTCACATCCACTGGGAAAGATGGCTGTAAGAAAAGACGCCTTAGCCTGGTAATCAGTAAAAGCCACATGGAAAGGAATGCATGCACGGTCTATTGGCTACTGTTCATGAGAGAGGACCCCTCGCCCCCAGCACAGCACTCAGCCCCAATGACAAGCTGGACACTCTTCAGTCCTTGGACACAGCCAATATCTTTTGCTCTGAGAATATGGCTTACCAACCGCTCTCTGACTGCAACTTAGCAGTCAGGTGGTATGAGGCCCAGGAGAACTGTTGGTTTTAATGATCTTAAACCCATTTGTAGTTAGGATTCAAATTTCAATCAAGTACACTTTTGTGGTACAACCTAAGGTTGGTTTAATACGTTCATTTTGGTTAATGTGAAGTGATGTGAATGAACTAACTGGTGTGTAGGAAAATAATTCTGATTCCTGAAAGTGTGAGGTTTGAGCCCAACATCATAGTGCATGCCTTCAGTCCCAGTACTTACAAGGCCAAGAGGATCACAAGTTCAAGGTCAGTCTGGGCTATATAGAAGACCTTATCTGCAAGAAGTAAATAAACACAAGCAATATCTAGAGTTAGGCTCTGAATTACAAGGATATTAACATGTCTAGTTTCTCTGAGATTTTCTAGAATATTTTCCACATTTGGTTGCTTTTTTTTTTTTTTTTTCGGTCAGTCGTGGGGCTTGAACTCTAGGCTTGGGTGCTGTCCCTGCGATCTTCACCTCAAGGTGAGAGCTCTACCACTTGAGCCACAGTGGCACTTCTGGTTTTCTAGTGATTTATTGGAGATAAGAGTCTCACGGACTTTCCTACCCCAGCTGGCTTTGAACCGTGGAACTCAGATCAGGATTACAGGAGTGAGCCACCGGCTCCTGGCTTCACATTTGGCTTTCTTAAATAAGCAAATAACTGGAAGCTAGTGGCTCATGCCTGAATTCTTAGCTACTTAAGAGGCTGAGATTTGAAGAGTTTTTCTTTTCTTTCCTTTTCTTCCTTCCTTTCCTTTTCCTTTTTTGAGTTTTTGTATGAATACTGGGGATTGAACTCAGGGCCTAGACCCTGTCCCTTAGCTTATTTACTGAAGGCTAGAACTCTACCACTTGAGCCCCAGCTCTATTTCTGGCTTTTTGATGTTTAAAGAGTCTCACAGACTTTCCTGACCAAGCTGGCTTCAAACTTCTTACATTCCAGCCTCCTAAGTAGCTATTACTATAGGTGTGAACCACAGGTATTTAACTCAGATTATTTTTTCTTGATAAAATATCAATGATAAAATTAAACAAACAAAAAACAACAACCATCTCTCAAATTTTCATCGCTGTCTGCACAAAGCACAAAACAACACAGAAAAAAATGGGGAATGATATTGGACAAAAAGAGAGTCAATTTCTCAGAAGAAAATAAAAGATACTCATTATATCTTATAGTAAAAAAATAAAAATTGAAGATAATAAAATTTTAATGTGAAAATTTTACTGTAGGATATGGAATTATATCAAACTATGCTTTGATATATTGTTGTCAATGTGTATGTTCTTTTGGTTTTTTTCCAGCATCAAAATTTGAACTCAGAGCCTTGTACTTGCTCAGCTTTCTTGCTCACTTCAGCCATGGCTTCAGCCTAGCTTTTTTTCTGATTATTTGGAGATGGAAACTCATGGACTTTTTGGTACAGGATATCTTCAAACATAGATGCTGCAGGTCTCAGTCTCCTGAGTAAGTAGAATACAGGTATGAGCCATTGTTGCTCAACTTATATTCATATTCGAATATAAATATGAAAAAATGTGTAACTATACAATTTTTAAAAGGTAATTTATAAAATAACAATTTTAAAAGTAATATTATTATAGCAATCTTAAAATGTGGAAAACAATACACAACATAATTATACTGAATGTGGCAAATTCTGAGTAGAGTGAAAGACACTGGAAAAGAGTACACTTTCCTCCAAACTCTCCTCTCCTCTGATCCCTTCCCTCTTACCTCAGAGTAGGGACTGGTTATATTAACACAGTGACCTGTTCACATTGTTCATGGATGGATTAGATTGTGATGAACACCCAGATCCAAAACATGTATCTTATGAAAATCAATCAATCAGTCTATCAATCAATATCCAGCCATGTGGTGGTGGTTTAAACCTGTAGTCCTGGCTATGCAGGAGTCTGAGATCTGAGGATCACAGTTTGAAGCCAGCCTAGGGGGAAAAAAAGTCCATGAGGCTCTTATCTCCAATAAACCATGAAAGCTAGAAATGGAGGTGTGGCTCAAGTTATAGAACATAGGCCTTGAGTGACTAAAGCCAAGCCAGAGCATGAGGCCCTGAGTTCAAGTCCCAGTATTGACACATAAAAATCTCCAAAGGAGGGACATTAAACCAAAAGTATATTGTGGGTTTTTTATGTCATTGCTATGACATTGGCTTCACATTATGACAACTTGATTCTCAGGAGGAACGTACATTACTATATGCTATTAATTAGAGCGTATAGACATGGAAGCTTGATAAATTGCAATTCTATAAAGATACTAATTTTAGCAAATGGAAGCAAATTATTTGTATCTTGTAGATATGCAAAAGAAGCTTTTTCTGTTAGCAATGCAAATGATTTTTTTTTCTGTGAGAGCAGATAACAGACTGTTCTGTTCTACTGCAGGATAATAATTGGTGTTGTATTTGACTTATAAATGTGACTTGAACATTTGTGTGTGTGTTTTTCTTTCAATGACTCTGCATTTATTTTTGCTTTTGAGAAATGTGTGAATCTGCATTCATTTCATCTTACCTGGCTTTACTATTCTTTTGGCTGAGAGCTTTGCAATAATTTCATTGTGTTGTCAATGCCCTCTTTAATGAGCCAGAGGAAAACTTTGGCATAGACTCAGATCTATTTGTGTATTTATGGGTTTCTTTTCTAATGTTCTGGAAAAAAAAACTTTTGAGACTTCCCAACAAGCTCTAACAACTGTGACAACTGAAGGCCCTAATTTCTCAACATACATGGCTTTGAGCAAGATGATGAATACCTGCTAGCCTGACCTCTGCCAGGCACCAAAGCTTTTAAGTCAGCATAGTGACCAGTGCCAGTAGCTCAAGTCAGTAATCCTTAGCTACTCAAAAGGCTGAGATCTGAGGATCATAGCTCAAAGCCAGCCAGGATGGAAAAGCCCAATCTTATCTCTAATTAACCAGCAAAAATTGAAAGTGTGGTTCAAGTGGTAGAGCACCAGCCTTGAGCAAAAAAGCCAAACAAAAGACCTGGTACCAGCATAGTAGTAGTAGTAGTAGTAGTAGTAAATGAGTTTTTCTTTTTGTAAGTTAATATCTTGGTTGCAGGATGAATACTAAGAAATAGCTTAGTGTTATTGTTGAGAATATGAGGAATGGTTCAGTGCTTAGAGTCTTGCATGAACATCAATATTAGAGATCAGTCAATCATGTGACTGTAGCTCTACACGATTGGGTGAATTTCTAAATTGTTGTGGGACCATAACTCTAAATGGCTATGAATTTCAGGACATCTAGTTGCCAAGGGCCTGTTGAGATTAGGACAATGCTTGTCCTCCTGTGAGCAGGATGAACTCAAGTGAATATTTTCCAGTCAAGGCAATGGGAGACAATAGGAAGGTCTAAATGCTTTGAAACTATTTATATGGATTTGAGTATAGAAAAAGAGCCTGGGTAAGCAGGCTTCTGCATCCTTCACCATGGCCTTGAGCAATTCTGTATCCAGGTCCCTAGATAGCACATCTTCATGGCCTTGAGCCATCACATGCCGGAGCTTGTACATCACACCCTGGTCCACTATTCCTAGAAGACTTGCACATGAACAGTAGAGTGATGGAACTCCAGATGTATGGACCTGAATGAGCACTCAGTCAGAAGTGCTAAACTACATGTGGAAAGTCTGTATAGGCTATATGAAATCACTGATTGGGCCCTCAGACTGGCCAACTATCTTAAGAGTTACATAGCTCTCTGCAAGAGAAACCTGACTAACCTCCTCCCAACATCTCCTAGGAAGTGCCTTTCTTTGGGATTCTTCCTGTCTAGCCAGAGCTCTGCTTAACTCTTTTTCAACAAATCTTTGCCATTTTACTTCTTTGTGTCCAAGGACTCTTTAGGACCATATTGACAAAAGGTGGGATCCAGGTGTTGCAGTTTTCCAGTTTCATATTTCTTGTGGCATATTTGATCTACTAAAAGATACCCATACGATAAATAGCTGTTCATTATAATTTGGTAGGCTAGCCAAATCTCACATATGCCAGAATTTTAGATGTCTGTCTTTATTTACAGAAAGCACCTAAAACCCACGCATAAATGAAATAAGCTGGACAGATCATTTTGTATCTTCAATAGACTCACCATTGTGGAGAGAAGAGGCACAAGTGAACAGTACAGTGAAGTCATAGATGTGTGTACAGAGAGATTGGAGGGGACAGGGAAAGTATATTTGAATGCAAATAGAAGGTGTCTTGCTACTCTTTGAAAGTGGTCTCATAATGATCATACAGTAGATAGATCCAGGGATGACTTGCAAGATCCATTCAAGGTCCATTCCTCTCCCTGTCTCAGACTCATTCTCACATTGCCTGCGTGCACTGCCGTCGTACACTTCTGACTGTATACTGGAAGAGCATTGTCAGGAGCCTTTGAAGCAAGGACTTCATCTCCCAGAGCATCTCACGTTGTGGGAGTTCCACAGATGTTGGTAGAGTGAATAGATGATCAGAGAATTGCTGAAGCCCTGACACCATCTCCTTCAGTTTTTTGACACATTTTTCAAATTTTCTAACCCAATCCTTTTAAAGATAGTGATAAGCATAAAAGAAGACAGGAAGCATTTCTACATAGACCTTCCCACAAGCAAGATATTGCTTAATATGTCCCTGTTTTCTCTGAAAGCCCCGATGTTGTTGCGTCCTAGTCACTGTTTTCAAATACAAATTCTGAGTAGTATCATGTTAAATTCCTGTCAAAAGTGAGGAAGAATGATGTTAGGTCACATGTTTATTCTGCGGGTAGATGCAAAGCAGGAGCCTGTGATCCTGAATTCCTATAGCCTTGACCTGCTAGTTGGGATGCGGTCTCCTTACCTTTTTAAACCCAGGCCTATCTCAAATCGAGATCTTCCCAATGTCTGCCTCTTATATACTGAGATCACAAGATTATAGAACCCAGCTATCATCATGCCACTTTTTTAATGGCAGTATTAGGGTTTGAACTTAAGAACTTGTACTTGTGAGGAAGATGCTCTACTGTTGAGCTATACCTCTACCTCTTATCTTTGAAATAGGGTTTCAATTCCTTCTCAGGCATATGTCTAGACCACTGTCCACCTATTTCAGGCTTTGCATCATATCCAGGAAAACAGGTGCATATCATCATACCCAGTTTCTTTTCTTTGAGGTAGAATCTTGAAGGTAATTTTGCCCTGTTGCCTTGTAACTATAGTTCTCAGCCTTCCACGTAGCTTAGGCTGACGGGTGCACATTAATATGGACAGCTATGAGTCAAGAAGGGCTTTTTGTAAACTTTCCCAAGGCAATCCTCAAACTATGATCTTCCAAATCTCAGTCTTAAGGTTGAGATTGGAGGATTGGATGCCAGCCTCATAGTCCCATGAACTTTTCTAACCAGGCTGGCCTAGAACCACAGGCCACTGAGATCTTCCTGATCTCAGTTTCCCAAGTAACTGATTATAGGCATAAGCCAGTGACACCAGCAGAGGAAATATCAGCAGAGGAAACTGTTTTAAATTCCATGTAGGACCTACTTTGAAGTTCCAGTTCATATTTTCTGGAAGACTCCATCAATTATTACGAAGTTTTAATACAAAGTTTATGTAAATTTGGTGTAATTTATGTATATTTGAGAGTTAATACATAGTTTATGTATATTTGGCACTCTGCACCTAGAGGATTCTAGATGATTAGCATGCAACTCACTGTCGGGTGCTGCTTTCTTCAGCCCTTTGACAAGCAGCTCTAATGTGTAATTTTTCACTGACTCAAAGCAAGTTTAACAACTTTGATACAATGAAATTGCATCCAGCTGGGCACTAGTGGCTCATGCCTGTGATTCTAGTTATTCAGAAGGTGAGATCTGAAGATAATGGTTTAAAGCCAGCCCAAGAAGGAAAGTCCATGAGACTCAAAAAGACAAAAGTGAATGTGTGGATCAAGTGGTAGAATACCAGCCTTGAGCTAAATAGCTCAGGAAGAGTGCCAGACACTGAGTTCGAGCCTTAGTAGCAACGTGTGCGTGCATGCGTGTGTGCACACACATACAAACACACACACAAACACACATAAATCAAATATGTCCTCTGGCCTCATGTAGATTATAGAATCTTATTGGTCAAGTCTTAATTGTCCATTTAAATTGGTTTCTTCTGATTTTTTTTCATGATGAAAAAATGATTAAAAGAAGCTTCTGCATTTGCCCTGTATTGCATTGAGGGTCAAGGACAGAGTAAAGAGCAGGAAGAATGAAGATCCTGTGTCTCAAAGCCCCAAATTACTTTCTCACCAAAGCCTGTTGTATGCTCAATTTCAATGTCCCCTGTCCTAGAAGCTGCTTCTTGGTGCCCAGTCAAGCTCCTTTATCCTTGTACTTCATTCAGCCTTGGCTTTTACACCACAAATCCCTCCAGATCTTGCCAGGACTGAGGTAAGCCTTCTACTTAAAATCAGCCTGAGACCACTGGCTCATTTCACAACCATCAGCGGCTGAAGGACTATCATCCCAATGCACAGGTCTGAAGCTGCATTTGAGCTGCCCCGGCTTCTCATAAATCTCCTCAATCACTTGGCGGGGAAAGGCACTGCAAGAAATCAAGGGTAGGATTTTGTTCCATTTATAGAACAATATGGGCTTCCTCTAGGGCTATCATCACACCTGTGCACTTGCTTAATAACATTACTGAAAACCACGAGTCCACTGTGCCAAAAAATGCATTGTGATATCACATTATATTGAAAAGTAAGTAGAGAAAGACATCATTAGCCTTCTAAGATGACAAAGAAATCACAGCAGGGAGAGATCAAGATATTATTCCAAAGAAACTATTCAAGGGCAAATATTCTACTCTCATAGCTATGCTGGGCTTTATTTATGATTCCTTCCTTTTCAGATTCAAAATATATTTGAGATTCTTGTAACCAAAGCACAAAGAAAATAAGGAAGTTGCACATAAAGAGTTAAAAATGAGCTTCTAAATCCTACAGAGAGGGAAAACTTGCAAAGAACATGCCATGTCACAGTTATCTTAATTGATCACTTCAACTGGCATCCTGCCTTCTAATTTCCGACACAAAAATAAATCTAATTGCCAAATAAGAACAACTATGCTCTTCAGAAAACATTCTGATCTAAGTGCTACAGAATGAATCTTGAACAGTAATAATAAGAAAAAGTAAAAATAGTTTCTTGTGATTATTTTGTTGTTGTTCGCGCGTGTGTGTGTGTGTGTGTGTGTGTGTGTGTGTGTGTGTTAGTACTGAGTCTTCAACTCAGGGTCTCATGCTGTTGCTCAAGGCTGATGTTTTGCCACTGTTAGAAAATTGAAGAAGATTCTCTCAGATGTGTCTGCCTGTGCTGGCTTTGAACTAGGATCCTCCTATCTCAGTATCCTGATTACAGTATGAGCCCCTAGTGCCCAGCTCTTCCTGACATTTCTAAAGAAATCAGAATTCTAATGGTAAATTGCAGAGCCTTCCATAAAAATGTAAACAGTATAGAGCCTTCTATAAGAATGGGTTATTAAGCCAGGCACTGTTGGCTCATGCCTGTAATCCCTAGTTACTCAGGAGGTGAAGATCATGGTTCAAAGTCCATGAGACAGTTACCTCCATTTAGTGACCATAAAATTAGAAGTAGAGGGCTGAGAAGGTGGCTCAGTGGTAGAGTGCTTGCCTCCCATGCATGAGACCTTGGGTTCGATTCCTCAGTGCCACATAGGCAGAAAAAGCCAGAAGTGGCACTGTGGCTCAAATGGTAGAGTGCTAGCCTTGAGCTGAAGAGCTGAGGGACAGTGCTCAGGTCCAGAGTTCAGGCCCCATGACTGACAATAAATAAATAAATAAATACATAAATAAATAAAAATTAGAAGTAGAACTGTGGTTCAAAGTGGTAGAGTGCTATCCTTGAGCAGAAAAGTTCAGAGATGAAACCTGGGCCCTGAGTTCAAGCTATAGAACCACCACTGCCACCACCAACAGCAGCAGCAGCAGCAGCGAAAGAATGGATTATTAGTCCAACACTTCATTTCATATTTAACATCCACTAAAAGTGAATTTTTACTTCTCTGTCTCCTGAACTTGAGCTAAGTCCTGTGATTTTTTTCTTTGTTGAAAATACATTTACAGATTGAATAGAAAAAGAAATTTGAAATGCTTTTCTGCAACTCTATTTGTTATGCTGTTTTTCTAACATCAGGACCTGACTTAGCTAGCCCATAGTTAAGAAGAAAGAGCCGGAGTTCCGGGAAGATGGCGGAGGAGAAGCTGGAATCTGAACAAGCTCTTGCATAGAAAACAGTTTCAGAGTTCCAGTGAACAGTCCCAAGCCAGAGAATCACACCAAGTGTGCCATCACAGGACAGAGAGTTAGTCAAGAGAGGGGAAGCCAAGCAGACACATCTGAGCAGCTGCCGCTGCGGCGGCAGGGTCGCAGCGGCGACCACCGCCGCGGAGGCATACCTGAGACGCAGTCCGGGACGAAGGAGCCAGACGCAGCGGACGAGCGGATTCTACTCAACACCAGCAAGAACCGACAAGGAGCGGACAACTTCATCCTGCACTTTGCAGACCAGAGACGACCCAGGATCCAAGACTCGGCGTGAGTAGAAGCCCCACTTCCTCACTCCTTCTCTGGGAGCAGAGGAGGGAAGGCCACCCCTCCCCCCCCAGCACCAGTGATCTCCATCTTGGATACCGACAAAGCTCGGAGGAGCGGCTAGCTCCAGCTCAGGCCTTGGAATAAAACGAATCATTTAGCAGGTCACAAGAACTTAACGGCGAAGTGACCTCACAGACTCAGTTCCATCCAGAGAAAAGTCACCCAGCTCAGGCGCCAGCCATTGGAGTGGCTCTCCTCACTGGGTAACCAGAGCCAGAGGCTGCCCCTCCCTCTAGCAGCCACCACAATCAATTGAAAAACAGAAACCCTGAGAATGGCTCCAGGCTGGGTGCTGTGAGTTTTTTTTCACAAAATAGCCCCAGGGAAAAGCTACTGTTCGTTGAAAGGCCTCAACTCTACCCAGAACCTAGCCTCATCACTGCATCCCCCTCTTTTGTGATTCTCAAAGCAGATCACCCTCCCAGTAAACTAACCTGGGAGGGGGAATCTCAAAATCTTGGGTAAAGCAGAGCATTTCTCTGCCTGTTCCAACAAACTGACTTAAGAAACCAATCAAGCCACAGGACCTCAAGCTGACCAGAGACTCCAACCAGACTCTGGTTACAGACAAAAGGGAGATACAGGACTCTTCCCACCCCTCCCCCCAAAAAAAAAAAAATCAAAGAACTTTTTTTTTTCTTCTTCTTTTCTTTTTTTCTTTTTCTTGTTTTGTTTTTTTTCATTTTTTGTTACCTTATATATATATAAAATTTTTTTTTTGCTTTTCTAAAACATCTATTAATCTTTAATTTTTGCCTCTTCTGAAAAAATAATTGTTTTCCATTAACTTTTTTTTTTTTCTCCTCTTATAATTTTTATTTTAGGAATACGTGAATGTGTGTTTTCTTTTCTTTTCTTGTCTTCTTTCTCTTTTTCTTTCATTCTTAATTATCTTTTTGTTTTTTTTTCTAGCTCTACTGAACTTCTGATCTTTTCTTCTCACTTTCCTATCCTTTCCATCTTTTCCTCTTTGTTCATCTTTATGTGACTTAACTCTTGTCCTGCACATCCTCAGATAAACCCGTAGTTAACCAGTAGACCCTATCCCCCATTGTGTACACACTTAATCCACAAACTTATTACTCAATTCAAAACCTCTGAGACTTAAATTCATTAATAGCAGTACTACCTCTTTATACCTATATAATATTTTAAGCATTTTTTTAAAGTTTTTCTCATCTCCTCTATGTCCCTCCCTTTCTCTCAACATATTCATATTCCTCTATAAATAGATGGTCTTTTAATCTCTAAAATAACATTAATTTTTACGTTTCTATTTTATTTTCTGGTCTCTTTTCATTCCCCTTTCCCTTTCTTCTTTTTCTCTCTCTCTCTACTTACATCCTACCCAACCTATTTCCTGCATTGTGATTAGGACATAGTTAACTCCCCCTGTGCCTCCCCACACCAATCTATTCCTATTTTTTACCCACATCTCTCCCTAACCCTAATAATTTCTGGTTTTCCAAATTCCTCTCTGCGGTTCGAAGTCCTTTAACATATAGTTGTTTGATGTGGAATAGATGTATCTGTTGAACTAGATTGTATCTGTAGACTATTGACTGTACAAATGCAAACTTTGGTTGATGGTTGCCTTAAGATAGTGTTCTAGCACAAAACTGGTGCTATCTTCATCTCAAATGGGCAGAGTAAGCCGGAAAAACACAAGAAAAATGGCAAATTCGGGTATCTCAATTCCCAATCCTGATAATCAGGGGTTAGAACAGATAACGAATAATCCAGAGGAGAGTTCCCAAACAGCTCTACAAACACTGGTGGCAAACATGATAAATGAAAAGTTTGACAACGTACAAAGGACTCTGTATGAGCGTGATAGGGAGAGAGAGGAGGCATCCCAGAAGTTTATACAGGAATATCATAAGCGTGAGGAAGCTACTCAAAAACTGATACAGGATTTGCGTGAACAACTTGAGAATACTCAAAGAGAAAGGGAGGAATGGCGTGAGCAGGCTGAGAACACTCAAAGAGATCTGCAGGAATCCCACGAACGGGAGGAAGCTAATCAAAGAGTAATACAGGAATTGAGAGACCAGGTAGAGAACACACAAAGATCACTAAAGGCATTCATGGAATCCATTAACAAAGAGCTGAAGGAAGTCAGGGAGACCACAAAGGGAATGCTGAATGGAACCCAACAGAAGGAATGGGAGCCCAAAGAAACCATAACCAATCAACTAAGTGATTTGAGGACAAACACTGAACACCAAATTAAGGAAGTAAAGAAATTCATACAAGACCTAAAACAGAGCTTCAACAAAGAACTTGAAGCCATCAAAGCTGACCAACTAGAAGGAAAAGAGATAAAAAACAAAGTAGAGAGTCTTGACAGCAGGTTAGACCATGCAGAAGATCGAATCTCAGGGATTGAAGACAGCCTAGATATTATAGAGAAAGAACATACAACCATCCAAGACAAGTCCAAGAAATATGATAGATCTATCCAACACCTGGAAGACACCATCAGAAGGCCTAATCTAAGGATAATGGGTGTAGAGGAGCACCTAGAAACAGAAGTTAATGGTCTAGGAAATCTGTTTAACAGGATCCTAGCAGAGAACTTCCCAAACATGCAAAAAGATAGGCCTGTCCAGATACAAGAAGCCTTTAGAACCCCAAATAGACCAGACCAGAATAGGACATCCCACCGTCACATTATAATCCACACAGGATCAACTCAGAACAAGGAAAAGATCCTTAAAGCTGTCAGAGAGAAAAGGGTAATCACTTATAAAGGGAAACCAATTAGAATCACCTCAGATTTCTCAGCAGAGACAATCAAAGCAAGAAGAGCCTGGAATGATGTATGCCATGCCCTAAAAACAAACAACTATCAACCAAGAATACTGTACCCAGCTAAACTCTCCTTCATAACTGAAGGCCAAATAAAAACCTTCCATAGCAAAGAAAAATTGAAACAATACATCTCCACCAAACCAGCCCTACAAAAGATTCTTAAAGATGTCCTACACATAGAAAACCAACAAGACTGCAATAAAGGCCAAGAAACTGCTCCCAAACTGAGAATGCAAGAACCATAGGAAGAACCCAGTTTTCGCAGCCCCCAAGAAGGTAAATAACATGGCAGGAACTCCCAAATACCTCTCAGTCCTATCTCTTAATGTTAACGGACTGAACTCTCCAATTAAGCGACATAGACTGTCTAGTTGGATTAAAAAACAAGACCCTTCTATCTGCTGCCTGCAGGAGTCACATCTTGCCCGTAAAAACAAACACATTTTCAATGTTAAAGGCTGGAGCAGAATCTACCAAGCAAACGGACCCCATAAACAGGCGGGAGTTGCAATCCTAATATCAGATAAAATAGACTTCAAATTAAAATTCGTGAAAAGAGATAAAGAAGGTCGCTACATACTAATTAAAGGATCTCTCCTTCAGGAGGATATTACAATTCTAAATATCTATTCGCCAAACAATGGAGCACCCAAATTTATCAAAGAAACACTACTTTCCCTCAAATCCCATATAGATCCAAAGACATTAATCGTTGGGGATTTTAACACACCACTCTCCCCACTAGATAGATCAACTCGGCAAAAACTCAACAGAGAAACCGCAGATCTAAACAGCTGCATAGATCAACTAGACTTAACAGACATGTACCGAACATTTCACCCAGCAGCATCAGAATACACGTTTTTCTCAGCAGCACATGGAACGTTTTCTAAAATAGACCACATTTTAGGCCACAAAGCAAACTTGTCTAAATTCAGAAACATTGAAGTTATACCTTGCATTCTCTCTGACCACAAGGGAATAAAGTTAGAACTCAACACCAAAAGCCACCAAAGAAAGTCTGGTATTACATGGAGGCTGAACAACACACTGCTGAATCATGAGTGGGTCATGGAAGAGATTAGAAAGGAAATTCAAATGTTCATGCTATTCAACAAAAATGAACACACAAAATACCAGCTCCTCTGGGACACAGCAAAGGCAGTACTCAGAGGCAAGTTTATAGCTCTGAGCTCCTACATCAACAAATTGGAGAGATCTGAAACTAACAATTTAATGACACATCTAAACCTCCTTGAAAAAGAGCAGCAAGATAAACCCCAATCCAGTAGACGGAAAGAAATAATCAAAATTAAATCAGAATTAAATGAATTAGAATCCAAAAAAACTATAGAAAGAATCAACAAAACAAAGAGTTAGTTCTTCGAAAAACTTAACAAAATTGACAGACCCTTAGCAAATCTTATCAGAAAAAGAAGAGAACACACCCAAATTAATAAACTCAGAGATGAGAATGGAAACATCACCACGGAAACAACCAAGATTCAGAACATTATAAGGGAATACTTCTCAAAACTTTATGCTAATAAGTGTGAGAACTTGACAGAAATGGACTTCTTCCTAGCAAATATTGACATGCCAAAACTAAACCAAGATGAGTTAAACTATCTTAACAGGCCCATATAAAGCATTGAAATAGAAACAGCAATAAGAGACCTCCCAGCTAAGAAAAGTCCAGGACCAGATGGTTTTACAGCCGAATTTTACAAGGCCTTCAAAGCAGAGCTCACACCAATTCTCCTCCAACTCTTCAATGAAATTGAACGAGAAAGCTCACTACTGAACACATTCTATGAAGCCATCATAACCCTCATCCCAAAACCAGGCAGGGACTCATCAAAGAAAGAGAACTATAGACCCATTTCTTTGATGAACATTGATGCAAAACTTCTCAACAAAATTTTGGCCAACCGACTTCAACAACTCATCCAAAAAATCATACACCACGATCAAACAGGATTCATTTCAGGGATGCAAAGCTGGTTCAATATACGCAAATCAATTAATATTATTCATCACATCAACAGGAGCAAGAATAAGAACCACATGGTTATCTCAATAGATGCAGAAAAAGCATTCGACAAGATCCAACACCCCTTTATGATGAAGGTTTTGGAAAAATTAGGAATCCATGGAACATTCCTCAATACAATAAAGGCTGTATATGACAAACCTACAGCCAGCATTATACTCAATGGTGAAAAACTAAAGCCATTTCCTCTTAACTCAGGAACAAGACAAGGATGCCTACTCTCTCCACTTCTCTTCAATCTAGTATTAGAATGCCTAGCTACAGCAATAAGACAAGATGCAGACATAAAGGGGATCCAAATAGGGAAAGAAGAAATAAAACTCTCCCTCTTTGCAGATGACATGATCTTGTATTTAAAGAATCCCATAGACTCCACTCCCAAATTACTCAAGCTGATTCAAAACTTTGGCAAAGTAGCAGGTTATAAAATTAACCCCCAAAAATCAATGGCTTTTCTGTATGCCAACAATGAGAAAACTGTGGCTGAAATTAGGAAAGCAACTCCATTTGTAATAGCCCCACAAAAAATAAAATACCTAGGAATTAACTTAACTAAAGAAGTGAAGGACCTCTATGATGAAAACTTTAAAATCTTGAAAAAGGAAATCAACACAGAACTTAAAAAATGGCAAAACTTCCCATGCTCCTGGATTGGAAAGATTAACATCGTGAAAATGGCAATACTTCCCAAGGCTATCTACAAATTCAACGCCATACCTATCAAAATTCCACCCTCATTCTTCAAGGAAATAGAAGAGGCAATCCAAAAATTCATATGGAACAATAAAAGACCCCGAATAGCAAAAACGCTCCTCAACGGAAAGAACACTGCTGGAGGAATATCAATACCAAATTTCAAACTCTACTATAAAGCCATAGTAATCAAAACAGCTTGGTATTGGCATAAGAACAGACCTCAGGACCAATGGAATAGAATTGAAAACCCAGAAATGAACCTACAAACCTATAGCCATCTAATCTTCGATAAGGGAGCTAAAACAATACAATGGAAGACAGACAGCCTCTTCAGTAAATGGTGCTGGCAAAACTGGTTAACTACATGTAGAAAACTAAACCTAGATCCTTATATATCACCCTGCACCAGAATCAACTCCAAATGGATCAAAGACCTTGAACTCAAAGCAGACACTCTGAAAACATTACAGGATGGAATAGGAGAAACCCTGGGTCTCCTTGGCTCAGGCCGAAATTTTCTGAATAGAGACCCGGAAACACAACAAATCAAAGAAAGGCTGGACAAATAGGATTGTATAAGGTTGCAGAGCTTCTGCAGGGCAAATGACATAGCTAGCAAGATCAATAGAAAGCCCACGGACTGGGAGAAGATCTTCACTAGCCATACAACGGACAAGGGTCTCATATCTAAAATATACTTGGAACTCAAAAAATTAAACCACCCAACAACAAATCCTCAAAGAAACAACTGCCCAATAAGTAAGTGGGCCAAAGACTTAAAGAGAAGCTTCTCTGAAGAAGAAAGAATGATGGCCAATAGACACATGAAGAAATGTTCAACATCCCTAGCCATAAAAGAAATGCAAATCAAAACAACATTGAGATATCACCTCACTCCAGTTAGAACAGCAAAAATCAAGAACTCTAACAACAACAGATGCTGGAGGGGATGTGGACAGAAAGGAACCTTACTTCATTGTTGGTGGGAATGTAAACTTGTTCAACCACTTTGGAAAGCAGTATGGAGGTTCCTCAAAAGACTCCACATAGAGCTCCCCAATGACCCAGCAATCCCACTTTTGGGCATTTACCCAAATGATCACAAACAAGGCCACACTAAAGCTACCAGCGCAACTATGTTTATTGCAGCATTATTTACCATAGCTAAGACATGGAACCAACCCAGATGCCCCTCAGTAGATGAATGGATCAAGAAGATGTGGTATATATACACAATGGAATTCTATGCCTCCATCAGAAAGAATGACATTTCCCCATTTGTTAGGAAATGGAAAGGCTTGGAAAAAATTATATTAAGTGAAGTAAGCCAGGCCCAAAGAAACATAGGTCCCATGGTTTCCCTTATTTGCAATATCTAGTATAGGTATGAGTCAAGCGGAAAAAGTCAGATAATGTGATGTTAGGAAAACGAAACCTCAAATATGTATTTTAATGTTTTTGTTTCTTTCATGCATGTGTTTCTAACGCATTTATAAGATTATTTCTTTGTTGCTTTGTATGTCCCTCCCCCACAGTGTAACCCCCGCTTTCACTATATTTTCTGTCAGTATAACATGTGGAGGAGATGGGGACAAACAAGTCGTTTAAGGATTCAGGTGGACCTGTTGCAACAATGAGAAGTACAGAATGTCATGTCAAAACCAGCTTTACAATGTCGGTGTGGGGGGGAGGGGGGGTATGATTGGGTGGGGGGGAGGGGGGAGGATGGGAAGGGAGGTGAAGGGTAAACAAAGGAGGAGGCTGCAATGCTTGGTAAGAAATGTACGCATTATCCTGCCCATGTAATTGTAACCCCTCTGTACAGTATGTTCTCAAATAAAATAAAATTAAATTAAAAAAAAAAAAAAAAGAAGAAAGAGCCTTGTAGGTCAGACTCAGACCCATATGTTGGCAGCAACAACCAGCATCACCACAGCTGGGCCCAGAGAAGGCAACTGTGCACCTGCTCACTGCACTACCAAGTTCTTGAACAGTGGCAGACATTTCAGTTCATCAAGTTCTGGAGTGGCTTGTTATGTACACTTTTAAGACGGTGGCTTCCAGGCAAAAACCACTCACTCATTTTAGGCATGTCCTATTATGAATTCTGAAAAAATGCATACAGACATGGAACTACCACTACAAAAAGGATAAACCATTTTCACTACCCCCAAAAGGTCTTTGTTCTCCTGCCAGGCACCCCCTACCATTTTTAACTTGTCAACTGCTGACCATAGGTTTTCATAAATAGAAGCATACAGGCCTCTCTTCCCAACAGTTATTCACTTGAATTCAATTCCTGTTGTTGCCTTATTATTGCTAAGCAAAATTCTATGTATGACTCCATCACAGTTGCTTTTGGCATCTGATAACCAAAGACATTGAATTGTTTCCAATTTGAGCCAATGCAGATAAAAATGCTGCTATAAAGGTAGAAAAATACCTGATTCCTCCTAAAGTCATGGTTCATAATTCTATAAGAAAACATGAGTAACAAAAGAAGAGTACACAGATCTATTTAGCCAAAGTTTTTCATGCCACAAGAGGCTTCAGATGAGAACCTGATGATGCAGGGTAAACCTAATATTACAGAATAAAATCAATGATATAAGGTAAAGTCAGTGATGCAGGATAGATCCAATGATATGGGGTAAACCCAATGATACAGAATAAATCCAGTGATGCAGGATAAATCTAGTGATGCAAAGGAAACCTAATAATAAAGGATAAACCAAATGACCCATTTTTATGCTTATACTCCTTGAAACATGGGCATCTGTGTAATAATGCTTTTGGACAAAAAGAGCAAGTATAACAATTGACCTAAAATAATAGATTGAGTAGGAAACCTCAGGTAGGCCTATCTACTTAAATTTGGTGTCTTCTCTGTCTGCTCTCTGTGGCGTTCTTGCAACCAAAGTACAGGATGGGACCTTTCCAGCAAGGACTCCTATGAAATTGTTACAAAAAGGTGGAAGGAGGAATTTCTTTATGGATAACTCCTGTACAGGAAGGAAAGAGAAGGTTCAGGTACTGTTAGGCTGTATGGCTCATTTGGGAAAAATAGTTCTAAATTGTATGATGTGTCTTCAGTGAAAGGAATTTTGATTTTTATGACCTACTGAGGAGAATAAGAGACAAGAGACAGAAGAGCAAGAGGAGATGAAAGAGGCCATGGATCTGGGGCTGCTTCTGAAGCTTTCAAAGATACTCAGTGTGGGAAAATAACTGAGAGAAAATAAGGGAAGGGGTGGCACTATTTAAAAAGAAATGTACTCATTACTTGACTTATATATGCAGTCCCTCTGTATATAACCTTTACAATAGCAATGAATGATAATAATGAAAGATGTTCAGTGTGATGTGCTCAGGACACAAAGCATTCTACTTTGTGGTTTTGCTTCTTGAGGCTTAGAATCACCACCCACACGTTTGGAAATGAGTATACTTTTAAATTACGTGGGGGTAAGAATGAATGGTATCCCTGGGTTACAGACAACTGTGTAGCATACGAGACGACCAAACTATTTCCCAAAGTGGGTGTTCCATTTTGCATGGCCTTCAGAATTATATGAGATTGTATGAGTTCCAGTTGCTCCACATCCTCATGGGACTTGATGATATCAGATCTCACACTTTTCACTATTTAAAAAGATGTGCAGTGGTATCTATGTGGATTTTGAGCAACGTTTGTGTGTGTGTGTGTGTGTGTGTGTGTGTGTGTGAATGCTTATGTGATATACAAGAATTAGGCTGGTATGACCCCAGCACAGTATTTTCTAAACTCCAAGGTTACTGCTACTGTTTAAATATAAAATGGTAAAAGTTAATCCCTGTTTTAATTATCCAGTTCAAGTCTATCAGAAAGATTTGAACATCTGTTAGCGTTTCAGAATGTCCATTTGTACTTCCTGTTACCACTAATATTACAGTGAAATTGCATCAGTTCTCTGATACACAGAAATTGCTGTGGTAATTATTTCTGTTTTCCCTTCATTTTATTTTAATAGCTGTAACTGAGGCCTGTCTGTTCCACTCACTGTAATTTTTTTCTGAAAGACCAGCTCGTTTTTTTCATTACTTCTGCTTTCTGAACAGCTATGAAATGCCAGCCAGCTTCAGATCGCAGCTCTGAGAGGCTTCCTGCGTTCCAGGCTTTCAAGCCTACTTCTCAGTCTGAGAAATGTGTTCTTCATATCTAAAATTGTCTCAGAGGTAAAGGACGTAGTGTTCCAAAAGATTTCCTGCCAAATGTAATCTTTTAAATGAAAATTCTACTTTCCAACTATAGGATCCTATTTAGTATAGTATCTGACTTATCACAAGTCCTCAAGGAAATCAACCTAGGAAAAAATGCAATTGGATTTATGTATTATCAGCAGGTTCCTGGTTTTATATTTTCCAAAGTCAAGGTGACTAGCACTGAAAGAGCAATTAGGCAATGACCCAGGTTGCTCCTGCCTGCCCCCAGTTCAGGATCTTTGTGGATTGTATGCATGTTCTGGTTTGTTCTGGTTTGTTTTGGTTTACAGGTGACAGGCTCCCCATTTTGATATAGCACTAGATAGACTTTTTGTGCCCATACCGAGGCTTGAACTTAGGACCTTGTATACACAGTTGGTCTTTCACTCAAGGCTGGCACATACCTTAAGTCATACCCACACTACTGACATTTTGCTGTTTAAGTGGAGGGAGATAAGAATCTCACAGACTTTTTGCCCAGCTGGGCTCCAACTTCAGTTCTTAGCTCTCAGCCTCCTGAGTAGATAAGATTATAGCCATGAGTCCCCAACCCCAGTTATTACTGGCTAGATTAAGATAAGCATTCTTTTCCCCAATCCTGTTGGCTTTCAAGTATCCTATAGTTTAACACAAGTTTGGTGAGGAAGTTTGTCCCAAGCACATATAATTTATGAGTGAATAACTATAATAATGATTATGCTCTGCTATTGTGATTGTCTCCTGTGTGAGAAAAGAACTTACGATTTCAGAGAAAAGGATGAGAAATGAAAGGAGACCCTGTGAAGTTAGGTTGTCCTCATAATGAGAGCAGCTTGTCTTCCCCATCAGAGCCATGGACCATCTGGTAGGGGATGGCTGCCCTGTACTTGGCAATGTCCTGCAAAAGTGTGAAATCACTCCACCATTCTATAGGAATTCTGTGAGGCTAATTCCCAATTCCTGACTCTGATTCTAACATTCCTATGCTTGACTATAGAAATAACCTGAGCACAGTTTCTTTACTAGCTGTCTTTCTAAAAGTGGCCTTCTATTCTCCCCCCACACAGTCATCACTCTCTCTCTATTTCCTTTTCTTTCCCCCCAACACTTGTGAAGAAAACATAGCACAGAGATTTGTTCTTTTAGTAAGTTCTGTTCTCTTGTTATGACTGTCAGAAACTTAATTTAGCTCATTATACTCTTTCTTTTGTCTGAACAACAATAGCAACAAAGGTAATAATGTCTTGTTTTGAAGTGTATTTTTTTATTTTTATTTTTTTATTGTGAAAATACTGTACAGAGGGGTTACAATTACATGGGCAAGATAATGAGTACATTTCTTATCAAGCATTGTAGCCTCCTCCGCAATGTCTTGATTCAGGTAGGCAAACTAGAGGAAGGAAGTAGGGTGACTTCCCTGGCCAGAGTCGTTGCAGCACCTCAGCTATAACACCTATTAGAGGATCAGCGGTCCATCTACACGCTACAGTTTTATTTTAGGCACTATTAGGAGTGTTTTGCAAGTATTAATTCCTATTGTTATTCTTTCTATTTAGACAAAGAAGCTAACTCATGTACAAATCTTTAAGGAATTTTCTAGGCAGACCTGGCCTGAATCAAGGTCAGCTTTGCTGGCTCTCACAGGTGTGAGAACTGTGCACTGGGTAGAATTTCTAAATCTTTTCTCCTCTTTCTTTCTTCATGATTTTTTGTCATTTACTGTGTGCTTTCCCATATAATATCTATCATGGCACACTTTTGGAGTGACTCTTTATCCTTCTACCCCAATTGACAGAGGAATCATCTCAATCTGGCTAGGATGTTAAGTCCTACGAAATATTGGATTCCTTAGAGGAGAAATTTGTTTTTCTTTCTTAGATGTGTCATGTGCAGCTTAGGGGCACTGACTTGTAACCCCAACTGATCAAAGTTTATGAAGATACTCTATCAGATGGTAGAAAGTATGTTAAGGAATGGGTGTCTTCTTTATGAAAATATCATAATTACCATTTCTTGTGAGAAACACAGAATCACCCAGAGACCAGTGACATTGGGAAAAGTACCCGAATTGAAGGTACATCTATCCCCATTCTCAATGGGGACACCACCATCTTCTCTGACTTGCTTATTTTGAGCAATAGAGAACTCTAACAGGATGAAGGAAAAAGGAGGCTGAGAATAATACATAGTGACTTATGCGTCTTTCTCCATCCATAAATAACTTTATATTTCACTTCTGGCAGCAGAGCTGAGCCAGGAAGTAATGAGCCATTGTGGAAAACCCATCTGTTGCTCATAAGGGGAAAGGCTAGATTTACTGAAGAAAAATCTGGAGCATAAATCCTATTATTGTTAATGGGAGTTGCACATCTAATTGGTCATCCTGAAAATATACTCTATTATATTCTTTCAGTGACCAGATGGATGAGCTAGGCTTTAGTGCCATGAAGAAAAATGTGCTTGAAGAATTGGATAGCAAGAGTGGTCATCACAACTGGTAGGGAACTGACAGTTCTAATGAGGACAGAGTGTTGGCCCAGGGCCTGAGCTTAAGATGTTTTCAGAAGAACCCAAAGGATCTCGTACAATACAGGTGCATGTAAATGATGTAACAAATTTATATCATTTTCAATAGGCTCGACCTAGCCCCCAAATTAGACACACTTCTGTATCCTATTCCTTTGTAACTGGCCTATTGACATTCGAAGATTTGCTTTGTGATTTCTTGAAAAATAGTACTGGCTACTGGCAATTGAGAGCTCTGTCTTCCCATTTCTGAAATTTTAGCCAACAGTAGGAAGAAAAACTGAGAAATCAAAGCCAGCTATGTCTTATATACTGAATTTTCCTACATTGCTATTTGATTTAGTTACCAGGTTGGAAAGCCCTTAAAAGGAGTAAGAGCTATAGCTTAAGACAAATTATGATAACATGATATACGCACTGTAGGTATGTAATAAATGTTGTATTTTATTTTTATTCTCTCTGGGGGATAAAATAAAGCATGGCTTGTGTGAGTTTAGGATCTTGTGGCTAAAAGTGATCTTAGTTCCTGATAACTGCTATAACAAACAATCCCTAGTTCATAGAGATGACCAAGGTTCAGTGCTCTCCTAGCATGGTGATAGAAGGAAAGAAGATGGAGAGGAACAAAGAGCAAAATAAGAGAGGGTACAGTATTCAAGGTGATCTTTCATACATCCTGTAATGCTGCCTTCTCTGTGCCGAAAAATATGTCTTTTTTTAATGTATCCAAAAGGATAGATCTGGGTTTGTTGAAAACATAGAACATCACTGAGATTCAAACCAAAAACTTCAGTTTACAGATGGCCCCCCCAAAGAGTCCTGAGTTGTAATGATTTTGAGCAAGTCATCTGGTTGTTTGGTGACAGAGAAAAAGAACTCTGATTTCCTACTTCCTGAAACCATTATATAAGGGGAAAAAAGAGACAGAAGCAATGGGAAAGGCAGAAGAGGGAAGGAGATGAGGAGAAGAAGAGAGGAGAGCTGAGCAGAGATGGGAACAGCAGGAAGAAGAGGGTAAAGGAGTGCAGTAAGAACATGGAAACCTAGATTCCTCATTCTATCCTAAGCTTGTCTAGTCACTTGAAATTCCCTTTCCCCTTATATAAGTGGAAAGTTTGAGAGAATGATTACTGAAACCGTTTCAAGCTTTAACATTTTCTTCTATTGAAAAACAATGGGAAGGAGAAATACAGTAGGTTCATAAAGATGCCACACAAGCCCCAAGCCCTGCAGTGACTTCGAAGTCAGAGTTTCTTTCTGGATTAAACTGCATTCTCCTCTCTTCTCTCCCCATCCTCACCCAATCCTGGGCAAATGGCTTCTCCTCAGAGGCCTACCGTTTGGGTAGTCATACAACCTGGGCACAGCTGTAGCTCAGACAGGACCGCAGGGCTTGACAGCATGCCACCGGGCAATTAATTGCTTCTTCTGTCCCTTTCCCAGGGGCTTACCCCTTCACACCTTCCAATGTGCGAGCTGCAGGCGTACAGGGATTAAGGTAATATTATGGGCTTTCATTAACTGGTGGAAGCCAGCCAAGTCTCCATGTAGAGGTGATAAAGGACCCTGTAACAAAGCAAGCTCCAATCTCTTTTCAGTTATTTCACTTGGTTTTTTCAAAGAGACATAAACATGAGTCAACAGAGATAATCATTCAAGGATGCTCTAAGGCTCCTTATGCCTGATCTCAGGAGTCTGAAGTCCTTTCCTTCCTCCCTTCATTTTTTTCCTTCCTTCCTTCCTTCCTTCCTTCCTTTCTTCTTTCCTTCCTTCCTTCCTTCGTTTCTTCCTTCCTTCGTTTCTCCCTCCCTTCCTCCTTCCCTCCCTTCTTCCTTCCTTCCTTCCTTCCTTCTTTCTTTCCTTCCTTCCTTTGTTTTTCCTTCCTTCATCCCTTCCTTCCTTCCTTCCTTCCTTCTTTTTGTCTCCATCCTTCTTTGCTTTTTTACTTTTTGAGTATTTTGTTTTTTTCTTTTAACATTCTCACCCACCCCTCTTACCCTCCCTTTTCCATCACTTTTCTTAATTTTTAGGCTATGTGTTGGATTTTTTGCCATCTAATAAGGCAATTTATGTATACATTTTAGACTGCAGGCTCTCAAATGGGTTATTAGTTGTGGAAGGTATCAACTTGTAGCTATAGAATCTG
The DNA here is from genome assembly GCF_019054845.1 of Dipodomys spectabilis. Classification (NCBI taxonomy): domain Eukaryota; kingdom Metazoa; phylum Chordata; class Mammalia; order Rodentia; family Heteromyidae; genus Dipodomys; species Dipodomys spectabilis. Next base: position 15,708,500 of record NW_024871042.1, read on the forward strand.
GTGTGGTGGAAATAAAACTCCTTATTTTTAAATCATCCACATGAAGCTTTCACATCAGCAGGCTGATAATGTAGGATTCTATCTCCCTGGAATTGAGGCTTCTTCCCCACTACTCCTCCATCTGTGCTCAGGAAGTCTCAGGTGGTCTTTGTCCTGGGTTTTGGATTCACCCTGAGGCATGATGGGATATCCTGTGCAGAGCTAGCTCATCCTCCAGGATTTCTGGCCACTCTTTCCAATTGTAGAAACACCAGCTGTTCTGAAGTATACAGCTCCTCCTGTTCCCTGCTTTTGTGCTTTGCTCTGGAGAGCTTATTGCCTCCCCAAGGCTGCTGTCCTGTGGAGATGCCTGTCCTGTAATCCTTCTAGATTGGAGTCAATCTTTCTTCTCTCCTTCACTCCTGACAAAGTCTCTCTTCTTTGACCAAGCTTAATTTAGGCTTCTCTGAACTCTCTTTTTGATGAGGTCAAAGCTCTCTCTTTGGTCTGTTTGGTCTAGTTTTAGCAAGAATCCTACTAAATCAATGTACAAAAAGTTCTCTGTGCTTGACTTAAGACCAAATTCCTTATCTCCTGCTCTCAGTATTATTAGGTTTTTAAAGAGGCTGTTGAGTAAGAACAACACCATGCACGTGATATTCAGGTAAAGGGTAGATTTATTCATCATTCCAGCTGGCACTATGCCAGGTGTGTCTGACCCCCGGCCATGCCTTATCTTGGGTAGGGGTGGGGGAATGTGTGGCCAGGTAAAGGGAGATGGGACCAGGTTGGGAGAAAGGTGTGGCCACATGGAATCTATATGTGACCTCAGAGGATGTGTCCTCTTCCAGGTGTGCCAGTTGCCTAGGTAATGCAGGTACTGGACGGAGACTTGGCTTCGAGAAGGGCGGAGTCTGATCGCCATCCAGGAGCAGACTTTACAAGTATCACCTGAGATCATCTCCAACAATAGTCAAGTCAGTTTAGGCACATTCTAGCTGACCTAGGAGGACAGATTTCCTGTTCATAATTTCCTAGCCACAAATCCCTCCCTGTTCCTTCCTTGCCTATAAATCTTTACTTGAATTTTTTTTTGTATTTGGAGTTAAGGGAATCTCCTCTATTATGAAACCATTTTGTAATAACTTTATCTATCTATCTATCTATGTTTATTTATTTATTTGTTTGCTGGTAGTAGAGCTTGAGCTCAGGGCCTTGTTTTCTCACTTGGTATTCTCACTCAAAGCTGACACTCTACCACTTGAGCTCTACCACTTCCACTTCAGCTTTTTGGTGGTTAATTAGAGATAAGATTCTTACAAAGGGAGATGGGAGGGCAGGGATGGGAAGGGGAAACAAAGGAGGAGGCAACAATGCTGGATAAGAAATGTACTCATTGCCTTGCTCATGTAATTGTAACCCCTCTGTACTGTATTATCACAATAAAAAACTTATTAATTAAAAAAAAGATTCTCACAGACTTTTCTGCCTAAGCTGGCTTCAAGCCTCAATCCTCATATTTGAGCCTTCTTAGTAAGTACAATTACTGGCATGAACCATCAGCACCTGGCTAGTAGCCTTTTCATATAAAATTTCTCTTTTGCTTTTAACAATTGCCACAAATAATTTGCTAGTATTACTCTCAAAATTAGTGTACTCCTTTTCTTCCGGATTTATATCAGAAGGAGTCTAAAAAGAAAACCTACCAAGGCCTAGCTTTTGATTTGAAAAGGAGAAAGGTAAATTTTAAAAAATGAATGAATAGAATAGCTCAGCTATTCTAGTCTATTGTCTACAAGAAACCAACAGAGACTGATATCTATAATAAGAGAAAGAAAGTCTCTGCTGAGAATACAGCCAAAAGTACATTGGCTGATAGGTCGTTACTATTCTCTGTTGGAGACAACGTTGAGGATGTTGTGACTATTCAAAATTGCTGATTCTCAGATGATGTGTTGAAGGTTCATATGAATATTTTCTCAGTTACATGACCATTAATGGATTAGGGATCAGCTCAGCCAGCCAGCCTATCCCTGATGTAAACATTCCTGCCAGCTTCTCCAAGGAGCCAGTACTTTTTCTAGAGGAAGCTGGTTACGTAATGGTTTTGGAGCAAATCTAAATTTCCTGGTTGTCCATAATTCCATCCTGGAATCCAAAGTCACAGAAGTAGTGGGAAGGAAATTACCTTCTCCAAGGTTTATGCTATGAAAATGTCCCTGATATATTCAGACCATATTTGCTTCCCATAACTTCTGGAAAGTAAAGAGTATTGTCTCCACTATCCGGATGCAAAAAAAGATTCAAGGAGATTATCTAATTTGGAAAACATTGAAGGATAAATTACACCAAAACACACGGTAACTATATATGAAGGTAGCATAAGGAAACTCACTGAAAGCTATTGGACCATATAGAGATAGAAGGATGAGGGAAGAGAGAAACATAGATAAAGTTAATTTGCCTAAATTTTAATATAATAACATATTTACATGTGAACTGCCATGATGAGATCTTTTTATTTTGGCAGTCTTGGAGTTTGAACTCTGGGCCTGGCTGATGTCCCTAAGTTCTTTAGCTCAAGACTAGGGCTCTACCACTTGAGCCACAACACCACTTACAGTTTTCTGGTGGTTAACTGGAGATGAGTCTCATAGACTTTCCTGCCAGGGCTGGCTGTGAACCGTGATCCACAGATCTCAGCATCCTCAATAGCTAGGCGTGAACCACTGGTGCGCAGGGCTGATGAAATCTTTTTGTACAAGTAACGTACACTTTAAAAATGCAAAAATGAATGGCAGGCCAGGCTCTGATGAGAGTAGAGGGCCAATAAAGAAGGTAAGTAAGAGTGAATATGGTAAAAGTAGTTCATATGCAGGTATAAAAACAGAACAATGAACCAAGCCCAATGGTGGTTTGTATCTGTAATCCCTCAAGAGGCTAAGACCTGGAAGCTCTTGGTTGGAAACCAACTCAGGCAATTAACCAGCAAAATTCTATACTAGAGATTTGTCTAAACTGGTAGAGCACTGGCCATGAGCAAGAAAGCAAGAAAATCCAGTAAGGACACAAATCCCGAAGTGCAAACCCATGTAAAATCATGGAAGAGGAAACAAAAAACAGAACAATGAAACTTGTTGCAATTGTTTTAGAAGACGGGAGAAGGAAAGGAGGATTAGGGAGAATAATGAAGGTGCCAAGTCTATTGTGTATGTGTGGAAATGTTACCATGAAACTTCCCTTGTGCAACTAATATATGCTAATAAAAAATCTAAACAAAAAGAAGAAACAGAAGCTACTCATAACTACCTGGCAACACTGGCATAACCCTACTAGCTCACCCAAGTTAATTATTCCATCATTAATAATAGTAACCAATCTCAGTTAAGGGCTTTATTATGGTCATGATTTCTGCCTAGCCTTTTGCACGGATCATTTCATTTACATAAGAGCCCTAGAAAGCAGGTACAGTTGTACCTCCATTTTACAGCCAGAGGGTCCTTCAGCTACAAGGCATGCTACATGAAGTTTTTTTCTTTTAACATCCTCTCTAGACTCAGATCATTTAAGACTCAAATCAACTCAAAATCTACCATCTGATCTTTGTATTTTTTTTAATTGGGGGTTATGTCACCATTTCTTTCGTGGCTCTTTTGTCCTTGTCTCCGTTCTCACTAAAGTCCTTCCCGGGATTATTGTTGGCTATTGGATTTAGTTTGTTGTCTTTATTGTTCATGAATCTTGTCATTTTTCATTGTGATTTAGGTATTTGGATTCATAGACTGTCAGGGCTGTGGCCTGAGCTTGGCCGGTTTGCGCCTGACTAGTGGCAGCCCTCACTTGGCTTGGACTCGTTCACACTGGGTAGGCTAGCCCGTACTGGATCCCAGGGCCAGCCAACACCTGTGTGTGCTCAGCCCTGAGCTGCTCTGAGGGAGCTCAGTCAGGTCTACTGCGGGGACTGGAAAGGTTAGATTTGTGTCTCTAAGATGAACCTGCACTGGGCTGCTCCTGCTGCCCACCCTGTCGCTGGGCTCATCATGCCACCAGACTGCTCCCACCATTGGGCTGCTCCCACAACTCAACCACCAGGCGGCTCCCACCACGAAACCACTCCTGCTGCGCAGCCACTGGGCACTTCTGCTGCTTCGCTGCTGCTCGTTTTGCTGGGCTGCTTCTGCCATGGGGTTGCTCCTGCTGCTGGACTATTTTGTTGGTTGCCTGGCCTCTAGACCATTCCCACTACTGGTCATTGCTGCCACTTAGATCTTAGGTGGTTCCCACCGCTGGGACACTCCTGCCGCCAGATTGCGCCCTCCGCTTGGCTGTCCAGTTCTGCCTAGTTGGTTGTAAGTGGATCTGTGGCACTGTGGGAGTCCTCCAGGTCTGGGTGTTGCAGTGGCTCTCTGTCTACATCTGGGCTGTCTGGGTCCGGTGTTGTAGAGTTTTCTGAAAATTAAAAAAAACTGAAAAAACAAACAAATGCATCTCTTCTACACATAAGGATGGAAAAATCGCAAAAAGCTCTCTCCCCTCTCCCATCCCACTCCAGCAGTGTGCGAATGTGGCCTAGTGGCTCTCTTGGATTCTAAGGCCCACTAGTAGACTGCAGCATCCTGATGCAGAAAACTCCATCTGATCTTTGCTCAGGTCATCTCTCTTAAGTCTCACTTCTGTGTGCCCTAGAATGTAGGCATGAGAGAGTCACCAACTTGTGTCTTTTAGAAAGTTGAAATGAGATCATTATTGGAGAAGCTCTGGAATGCATTAAGTGCATAATACATGTTGATGACCATTTGTTGAGCACTGCCAGACATTGAATTATTGAGGCTGATTATGCATTAAAATATTCAGTTTTTGAATAACTGTCTTAAAATAGGGTATTGATTATTAAAAATATCAAAAGGAGTAACTCAGGCATCAGCTTGTCTGGCTCCTTATAGCCAAATTAAGCCTACTCTGAACTTTAGGTCATGTCACCCTTCAGTTCACAGAGACTACCATTATATAGGTTTTCCCCTGCAAAAGGTTGAAGGAAACATGAGGACAATGAGATGTCACCAGAGGCTCTACACATTGTCCACTGCCCAAATTAGTAATAAAATCTTTCTTACACCTCTTTGGCAAACACTATCCATAAACTGAATAGACAGCCAGCTTCCTAGAGAGATGATTCGTTTTTGTTTTTATTTTAATTTTCAAAATATTGAGACAGGTTGAGACCACTCAGGTCAGCATGTCACTACTTTATGAGCAAAGAAGAAGATTCTGTTACTTTTGTATGGTATAGTGGGTTTTCTGTCTTCACCAAAAGATTCCAACATGTTTCCTACTGGGAAGTATGGTCTCAAATTACAGCCTCAAGACAGATGATGAACCCAAATTATATCATGCAAGCAAATATACATACTGGTAAGCACTCTGAATCAAAGCTCTAGTCTTTCCATTTCTAATTGAGCATCATGTTCAGAAACCATAAAACAGCATGGATGCTATCTCACAATGATGTATCTAAGGACAAAGTCCTTCCCTTCTGACACTTTTGCCAAACCTTCCAAGGAAACCTTTACTGCAAAGCAACAAATTTTTCAAAGATCTTTTAAAAATACCTTTTCTCTCTCCTTTGGCAAGTACAAGCTCTCTCCCTGGAAGTAGAGCTTCAGATGATAACTATGAACTTCTTGATTCTTCCTATGAGACAAAACTTCAATCCATGTTGGTTGAAACCAAATAATCAAATATCTCTACACAAGGTAGATGACTCTTACTGAAGTAATATGAAAGATTGATACCCAGGTAGGTATTTGTTCATATAGCCTTCAAAGCAAGGAATATCAACCTGTGCTTTGAAATTATAGGAAAGCCGTGCTGTAAGCTTAGAAGGAGATTCTACGCTGGTTATGATCAGTTTCTTAATCTGGATATTGGCTAAAAATGGATAGAACTAATGAAAAGTCCTTGAGAGGTACTGGTGTGTGATGCTCTAGCAGAGTAAGTACTCTTTCTTTAATTCATTTAATTTTGGGATGGCTTTTTTTTTATTGTGAGAATACCATACAGAGGAATTACAATTACATGAGCAAGATAACAAGTACATTTCTTATCAAGCATTGTTGCCTCCTCGTTGCTTCCCCTTCCCATCCCTTCCCATACTGGGATGGCTTTTTATGCCGCAATAATTAGAACACTAGTCAGCACTCAACTTGAATTACCTATAAAGACCTAATCTCCAATTCCTCCAATTTAATTATCAGTTATTATTTTATACTTTAATAGAAAATATTTATTTTAAATATTATGTTTCAAATGTTGCAGAATATAACCAAAATGTTGGCTTCCTAACTTGTATTTAGAACTATAAGAATAACAAGAAGCAATAACATTTATTTGGGCATGATTTACATATATACCACTTTTACCTGTCTTACAGGGTAAACAAGTCATAATCAAGTAGCTCATTTGTGATTCCTAATGGGAAATGTCAACTACAGGCCTAGAGTTACTTCAAATTATATTGGTCATTTTACTTTGTTGATGTAACAAAGCCTAAACAAGAACCAAAAACATGATTTGTGAATTCCAGGCTAGAATAAGACTGCTTAGGTCAATTGATATCAACACCAACTACCCTGTGGCTGTCTAATAACATACTAATTCCCACGCTCACAATCAGCTCAAGGTATCCGGAGGGAGTGGTGCAGCATTATATAAAATAAATTTTTAAAATTTTTTTTTGTCGGTTGTGGGCTTGAACTCTGGTCCTAGGAGCTGTCCCTCAGCTCTTCATCTCATGGCAAGTGCTCTATCAGTTGAGCCACAGTACCACTTCCGGTTTTCTGAGTGGTTTATTGGAGATAAGAGTCTCATGGATTTTCTGCCTGGGCTGGCTTTGAACCGAGATCCTCAGATCTTAGCCTTCTGAGTAGCTAGGATTACAGGTGTGAGCATCAGTGCTAGGCTTCAGCATAATATTTTTAAACCTTATTTTTACTGAAAATGATAATAAAGTTTATTAGGAAAGGAATATATTTCTAATCCAATGAAATTGTCCACCTCTAAGGTGAGAATGTCAATAAATTTTACCTCTGCGCAGCTTTTTTATATTTAGCTTTAATTAACTTTTTAAATTTTTAAGTAGCTAGATGAAAGGATATTAATTTATCTTTAAGCAGTTACACAAAGTGGGTATCAGTTCAACAGGTCAGTTTATGAGTACAATGCATCAACATTAGCCCTTCTACTATTCTCCCCTCCATCTGTCTCAACTCCACTTATCATCTATAAATGTGGTTGATTTTGTTTTTGCTCTTTTAAAGAAAAATCTTTCCCAGATGATCAGAATGAGGAACAAAGGCTGAGAAAATTAATTTAAGTGATGAAAGTGTAGCACTGATAATCAGTTTATGACAACCTGAGTCTGAAATATATTTTTTTGGGTACAGCACCCTCTCCTTTTTCCTTCAACAATTTAAGAAAATTAACAGCAGTTTTGTTATATTTTTCATCTGACATTCTAATTCCTCTATGCTTTTTATAACCAATAAACATCTTTTTTATTCTTTTATTAATTTAAGAATTGCTGATCCAGGGCTGGGAAGGTGGCTCAGTGGTAGAGCACTTGGCTTGCATGCCTGAGGCCCTGGGTTCGATTCCTCAGCACCACATAAGCAAAAAGAAAAAAGCCAGAAGTGGCACTGTGGCTCAAGTGGTAGAGCACTAGCCTTGAGCTGAAGAGCTGAAGGACAGCACTCAGGCCCAAAGTTCAGGCCCCACGACCGGACCCAAAAAAAAAAAAAAAAAAGAATTGCTGATCCACTTTATCAGGTAAAGTCATTGATGCTCATGTAGAAAGATTTCATATATGTCTGACTTGAGAATTAGTGTGTTGATTTTAATAAAATATCATTATTTACCAGGGAGTAGTATAGAAATTCCATCTATCCCATCCCACATCATGTCATCTTGGAATATCAATTATTTTGAATTGCAGCACTTGAAAATCAACAAGGGCCAAAAGGGCAGCCTCACTCTCTCCTTCTGTCCTTTTCTAAAAGCAAGAGATAAAATTCCCAAATGAAATATGGTCCTGGGGCTTGAACTCAGGGTCTGTATGCTATCCTTGAATGGTTTTGCTGAAGCTCCATTTCCAGCTTTTTGGAGTTTAATTGGAGATAAGGATCTCATGGAGTTTCCTAAGGGTCTGACTTCCTACCCTGATCTTCAGATTTCAGTTTTCTGAGTAGCTAGGAGGGCAAACATGAGCCACTGGTACTACTTTAGGAAGCCATTCTTATCAGTAGAGATAGGGAATCACACCAAGAAAAAGCTGAAAACAAATCTTGCTAACATACCTTTATCTTTTCAATGTCTTCCCACAATTAATTGCCCTAGCACAAACCACTTTATCTTGCCACATTTCTACAATTTTATGATAATTTAGCTTGAATGTATAAATGCTTTCAAGCCTAACTGCCTTTTTGTGCCTTTGTCTTGTGAAGGCTCTCATATAGATGTAGAAATCACAAAATAAAATTAGAGACCCTAAGAAGAAAGAAGAAAAATGAAACTTTCTCTAGAGTGGCTTCCTTGTTCTCTTAGAGGAGCTACTTATATTTGTATTTATCTCCTATGAAGTAAAAAGCATGTCCTTATTTATTTATTTTTGTGCCAGAACAGAAGCTTGAACTAAGGGCTTTACATTGTCACTCAGCATTTCTACTCAAAGCTAGCCCTCTACTTTCACTTGAATCATAGCACCAGTCTGGCTTTTTGGTGTTTAGTTGGAGATAAGTGTCTCCTTGGATCTGAATGGATTTGAATAAGATTTTCAGATCTAGCTTCCTGAGTAACTAGGATTACAGATGTGAGCCACCACCTGCAAATGCCTCTATTTTATACATAAAACTAAACAGATCATATAACTTGGTGCAAGGTTACTGGGAAGTTAATTTTTACTTTAAGGCCTCTGTATTCACTGTGTATACCTCTGATTCTCACATTTTCCAAAGGCTAACAAATTTTTCCATTTTCCTGTTTTCTTGGAGAAATGTCCCATAATTGACCCATACAAGTGTTCACAATCACTGTAGCATAATTTGCTGAAATGGATTTTAATATGATCTGGGCCATGCTGGATACCTGCCAACAGGATTTGCTGATTTGGGTTGAAAATCCAGAGGGAAGCAACTACAAGCAAAACTCCTGTGTACACCCAGAGGGACATTAGCCTGCCAGACAGAGGTTCCTGTGGCAAATTAAGGAGAGACAAGATGGGCTCCTGAGTACTAGCCGTATGGGCTGTGAATGAGCTTTCCTGAGAAGCTTGAACAGAACACAAAGATTGAGAAGAAAATGTTTTAGTCCATGACTTGCCATTTGAGTTATGCCCAAGGACTACATTTAGATATATGAAAGTAATGCATTTAAACATGTCTAAGTATGTCTGCTGATGAAATGCTTAGGTAGACCTCAAATTTGATGATAATGCAACCTTTCCGTGTGTGTGTGTGTGTGTGTGTGTGTGTGTGTGTGTGTGTGTGTGTGTGTGTGTGTGTGTTGGTTCTGGGGCTTAAACTAAAGGCTGTTTGCTCTTGCTTGGCTTTTTTGATCAAGGCTGATACACTATCACTTGAGCAACAACACCACTTTTGCTTTTTTTTTTTACTGGTTAATTTGAGATTGAATTTTTCTGCATGGGTTGGCTTTGAAATACAATCCTCAGAGTTATGCCTCCTGAGCAACTAGGTTTAAAGGTTCCCTCAATATCGCAACATTTGTGAGAACCAATGATGGATAATTCACGATTTCTTCCATTGATGAGAATCATTGAACTGTGTGGAATGAGGACAAAAAGAACAAAGAATGAAAAAGGAAACAGAATAACAGAAACAAAAAAGCAAGTGAAAAGCAAGCCTTGTGCCTAAGTGGTTGATTCAAAGCATCACTAATTAATTACACTGGAGACTCTGTCTCAGAAATGGCATCTATCTTATCATGAAATTCCCCATTCCGAAAATATAGGACATTTTTTCAGGATATTAGTGCTCACGATATTTGCATCTTATTATCCTTTCAGGAAAAAGATTGCCATATAATAAATAGTAAATGATAGTTATGACTCCATTTATAGTTAGAGAAATTATTGTGCAAAATTCTGAAATGACTTTTTACTTGATCATTTTCTATTTCTACAAGCCCTAATTTGTGAATTTGACTTACTTGCTTCTCTATCCCAAGACAGAATACTGAAGGAAAATAATAAACTATTTGAGGAAAACTTAGAGTTTCCTAGATGGTTGATAAAGAGTTTGTTTACTTAATAGATAATTAGTCATCATGATTTGGGGATAATAGGGGGAAAAAACCTTAAAATTTATCCAGATTATAAGAATATTCCTAAACGTTTTTTGAAACAGGGTCTTACTATACTTGAGTGTCAAATTCTGTTATGCAAACTAGAAACCTTGCTAATATATTCCCCTTTTCTTCACTTGTCCCCATCTGTTGGTTGCTAAATACATTCTGTTCTGTTTCTTCAGAAGTTTTGTGATCCTCTGTTGGTTGTTCCAGATCTGTCTGTCCTGGAGCCCTCAGCCTTTGCTGCCTTCATTCCCTTTCAACATTTTCTTTCAACAATCTTAATTTGAAGCCACTTTCCACGGTGCTAACAGAATAATCCTTCTGAAACTAATAAAGGTCTACACTTTCCATTTTAATAGCTTTAAAATATTATAAAGATTGTCATTACGGTCTAAATGTGTGGCATTTATTGGCTCAATCAAAGGACCAACCTTACCTTCTGGTTACACTTTTCACTGGGTTGGCTGAAATCAGTGACAAATAGATGTTCTCTTGTTCTGTGAAGTCATGAATCTCAAGAAATATAGAGACATGTCCCCCATTAGCTGAGAATGAAGTCAAGAGAAAATAAATAGACTAAGACACTGTCTGATAAGGGAGAGAGAGAACTGAATGCTGGCAGGCTTGAGACTTGGTGCACGCATGTATATAACAGTTTTCTTCTAGAAATAGCTATCTAGACCTTAATATAAATTTACTTTTCACAATCAATTTCTTCTTTTTTGCATAAATTATTTCAAGTTTAGTTTCTAGGGTTTATAAATAAAGGATTTCTAATCAGTTCCATAAATTTGATAAAAACAGAGTTCTGGTGCTGTTTATTATTATTAAATCAGTCCCTGTAGCTGGTTTCTAGTTAAGACAAACATTCCTCAGAGCAGGATGTGGATAGAAGGAAATAGAGACCAGAAAACAGGACTCATTTCCATGAAGATTGTTTTGTTTTCTGGTGGACACACATTTCTTTTCCTTCTGTCTTCCTCTCTTCCTTTCCTTTATTTCCTTTCTTTCTTTCCCTCCTTCCTACCTTCCTTCCTTCCTCCATCCTCCCTCCCTCCCTCCCTTTCTCCCTCTTTCTTTCTTTCTTTCTTCCTTCCTTCCTTTCTCTTCCTTCCTTCCTTCCTTTCTTTCTTTCTTTTCTTTCTTCCTGTTTGCCTGCCTGCCTGTCTACCAGCTTGCTTTCTCTTTCTCCCTCCCTCCCTCTCTCCCTGTTTTCTTTTCTCTTCCTTCCTTCCTTCCTTCCTTCCTTTCTTTCTTTCTTTCCTTCTTTCTTTCTCTCTCTCTCTCTTTTTTCTCTTTCTTTTCTTTCTTTCTTCTTTGTTGTGCTTGTACTGAGGTTTAATCTCAAGGCCTGGACAAGGCCCCTTGGCTGTTGTGCTCAAGATTAGTACTCTACCACTCGAGCCACAGCTCCACTTCCACCTTTTTGGTGGTTAAGTAGAGATAGGACACTCATGGACTTTCCTTATGGGCTGGCTTTGAATTGCAATCCTCAGACCTCAACCTCCTAATAGCTAGGATTGCAAGCATGTACCACTGTTGCACAGCTTTACCCCCATTTTCAAATCGTTTACAACTATGCCCCTACATTTGTAAACAAATAGAGTTCAACATACAGACATTATATGTACTCATTTCAATGAAGGCTAAAAAACATGCATTTTGGAAAGCTGATAACTTGCCTATTAGATCTGACTATTAGTCAAAGGGAAGGGAAGGACAGGAAGGAATTCAGCCTCATCATTGTTTCTGTATTTGCATCCTTGTGATTGCACAGTGACTTTTCCCTACAGATATGCAGGAGCCTCAGCTTCTTAAAATCTATTACTATATCTCCTTTGACACTAAGAGACTCAACCTACAGCTGGACTTTGCATTCATCTTAGTCACAATGAAATCACCAGAGTCAGTAGGGCTGATTATCTCAAATAATGCAGCATGTTTATGTGCCCTTTGGCCATCTAGTTCAACCTAAGCTGTTATGAAGTCTGAGATGACATTTAATCCTGGTCCAACTCTCTGGTCACAGCAAAAACACTCCTGGCAATCAGCAGGAACTATTTAAATAATGCATTTATCTTTATTTAATGACTTGACTCCTATATACTGTAACTGTTTAAAAGCATATCTTATTGACTGAAAAGGGTGAATTTCTCTCAGAAATGCACTGAAAATTGAATACAGTTCACTTTTACTATAGTAAAATCTGTGCTACATTCTTTAACTCTTCAAAAATAAGGCTAGAAGCAAGGTAGCTCACACCTATAACCCTAGCTACCCAGAAGCTAGCTACTTGAAATCTGAGGACTGAAATTCAAAGCCAGCCTGAAAATGAAAGTTTGTGAAACTCCTATCTCCAATTAACTGCCACAGGAAGGTGAACGTGGAGGCATGGCTCAAGTAGGTAGAGCAGCAGCCTAGAACAAACTAAGAGATAAGTGACAGAGCCCTGGGCCCAAATTCAAGCGCTAGCACTGGCAATAGATAGATAGATAGGTAGATAGATAGATAGATAGATAGATAGACAGATAGATAGATAGAAAGATAGATAGATAGAATCTACAGAGGATGATTGGCCAAGAACTCTTCCCTTGTCCTCACAGATTCTTCCAAAGTGATAAAATGTTATCAGGAAAGGGAAAACATTACTTTCATTTTGCATGTCTATAATTCAAACCAGAAACCTTAAAAAGCAAGAGAGGGCTCCATACTTGAGCATAACTTTTTCCCTCACCAGATTGATAACATGGGTAGTATATGGGCTGCCTGGACTCTGCTGGGCATGGACTTGGATGGTAGCTATGTGAATTGAGTCTGGGACACTAGCCAGGCCAGCCTCTGAACCTCTTCTTTCTTTTCCTTCCTTCCTTCCTTCCTTCCTTCCTTCCTTCCTTCCTTCCTTCCTTCCTTCCTTCCTTCCATCCTTCCTTCCTTCCTTCCTTCCTCAGATCTCAGCCTCCTGATTAGCTAGGCTTATAGGCATGAGCCACTGGGGCCCCATATCTTCTCTTCATGTACTTCCATGTCTCTCATTAAGATGAGAACTCATACTTCCTCTACATGTGGTTCACTCAGCAGCTTGCTGGCCTGATTGTTAGTTGGGCTGATTTATGATTTAATTTTATGGATGATATCACACAATTATCTCCAGATGGAATAATCAGGATGAATGCTGCCAACCACCATTAGAAATGAAGCAAGTTCATCCAGCACCAGCCAGTTCTGCACTGTAATTATTTTTTGTTTTGACTTCATAAATTTGCCCAGAGACACTGGGTGTTCCTTTGCAGCAGGGCCTCATTTGTCTAATTCAAGTGAGATTATCTCACCCTGGTCCTCATCTTTCCTTATATTTCTTTTATCACCCTGCATCCAACAGGGAAATTGATAAACTATGCCAGAAGAGCTAAAAATATGCAAAGTCTAATCTGCCCAATTTGTGATGCATTTGTGAAGTTATCTTGATGAATTGGGACTCTTAAGGTTTTGGTTTAAGCCAGAACTTTGATGAAAAGAAGCTACAGGGTTGCAAAGGATTCTCTTGTGTCACCAGAATCACGGAAGTAAACCTGTCAAGCCAAGTCCAGAGCTCCGCACTGAAACTTCTCCCACGATGTTGCTGCATTCACTGAACCTACTTTTGGTGCGGGTCCTATCATCTCAAAGGACATTAGCTCTTTTGTTTTCTAAAGTCTATGTTCTACAATTCTGAAGCAACAGTCTCTCCAGGTGCTCGCCATCTTCTTTTATAACAATCCTAAATAACAATAAATAAGGCAACGTAACCTCTTTCCACAGGTGCCTAAATACGTTACTCACAGTTATCATTAAGGCTGTCTAGACTGAGGGAGATGCAAGACAGAGTACAGTGTGAAAGATATTGACAGGTGACCAATACCTATGACAGAAAGCAGATGGGAGCAAAATTGAGCAGAGGGCCATGTTGACCTATAATGAAAGTTTAAAGAAGTCTTAGTGAATTAAACAAGGTGCTCAGAAATAAATGTGACTCACCAAAGTTACTCCACAGGTTAAAATGGCTACATTTTTCATCCCTGTCTCAGGCATTCAATTTGGAATGGTTGTGAGATTTCTGTGACCTTGAGCAAGACAGCTCTCTTTGTGGAAAGCTGACTCTGAAGTTGATGTGAGCCAAAGACTTCTGCTTAGGCTATTTCTCCCTGCTTAGGACAATTCTCCCTGGAAAAGCTTTTCTGGACCCATGATATTCGATATAGGATAGTGGTTTTACTAGTTGCTACTAATACACATTACAACAACCACTTCTTCTCAAAACCTACTGTGTCTGGGCAGCATTTCTAGTATTGTACAGCACTTGCACTTAGCAACCCCATAAGCTAGCCTTTACCAGAATCTCCATTTTTATAAAAGAGAAAACAGAGCATAGAGAAAACATTATCAGGTGCTGTATCATCATACCGATGGCAATTGGTATAAAGATTGAAATCTTTAAACTGGCTTTAGAGATTGCAATCTATTGTAAGTCTTTAAATCTTGCTCTCTCATCACTAAAATAGAATGGACTTTGCGGGTTCAGTTAGATACTCCACTGTTATGGTGTGAATGTTGTAGCTTTCCCAAACTCATATTGAAATTTAATCTCCACTACAATAGTTGTAAGAGGTAAGTGGGAAGTGATTAGTTCCAAACTGTTTTGTTTCTGGTTTATGAATAGGATTGAGGCCTTTCTATGTGAGGCTTC
The DNA here is from genome assembly GCF_019054845.1 of Dipodomys spectabilis. Taxonomy (NCBI): domain Eukaryota; kingdom Metazoa; phylum Chordata; class Mammalia; order Rodentia; family Heteromyidae; genus Dipodomys; species Dipodomys spectabilis. Next base: position 15,723,561 of record NW_024871042.1, read on the forward strand.
ATTCAATACTCAGACTGCTTTGTCTTTCTTCCTCCTGCCATGTATAAATGTCAAAGTCAAGATACTTTCATAGAAAATGGTCCTGAATATTAATTGGATTTTGAATATTTTTGCTTCCTCCTTACCTGTTAGAAGTAAATTACTAGGGTTCATAAATTATCTAGACTACGGTTTTGTTACCAGCGCATAAAGTGACTAAGACAACTATTCAAAATATTGAGAATAATTTCTCATTTAGATCTGACTTTAAAAAGAAGGTAGTGAATAGCAATTTTTAAGTAATGCACTCTGTTTTATCTATTTCTTTTATTGTTATTATAAACGTGATGCACAGAGGAGTTATTGTTACATAAGTCAGGTGAAATTATGTTTCTTTACGAACAGTTCCACCCCTTTCGCTCTCTCCCAATTTTTCCCTCCAATCCCCACCCACAAGTTGTATAGATCATACTCAACATAGTGTCTAGTGAGTGCCATTGCTTCGTTTGTTCAACCTTTGTCCTTCCATTTCTATGCTTTCCCTTAACATTCCCAAAGACATGCAAAGGAACAAACAGAACAAAAAAAAAAGAAAAAAACATTGTTTTCATTTCCTGGGGTTCCTTGATAAATACTACTTTGTATGATCAGATGCACATAGGTATTGTGCTTTTCTCTTTCTTTGCTAAAAGTATTCTTTGGTCTCATAGTGTGTGAATGCCTAGAGATCTTTATAATTTATCATGTCCTGGTGTATTTTAGATCTAGCTTCTGCGTACAAGAGAAAATGTGTCACTTGTCTCTCTGAGCTTGGCTTACTCACTTAGCATGATTTATTGTAGGTCCATCCATTTCCCTGAAAATGACAAAATTATTCCTTCCATTGGCTGTGTAAAATTCCATTGTGTATACATACCACATTGCTTTTTGATCCATTCATCTACTGTAGGGCATCTGGGTTATTTCCACAACTTGACTATTGTGAATAGTGCAGCAATGCACATAGATGTGCAAGTAAGTACACACTCTTAAGGAATGTCCTTGTTTTCTACTACGGAGGTGCTTAGAGGTGGAATCTTTGGGGGGTGATTAGGTTATAAATCTCTGTCCTTGTGAACAGACCAATGCCATCATCCTGAGAGTGTGTTTGTTACCACAGAACTGGAATCCTCATTAAAATGACCCATTGGCTCTTATCCTTTCTCTCTTTTCTTTCCTTCCTTTTTCTTTTCTTCCTCCTCTCCTCTCTCTTTCCTTTTCTCTGTATTACTTTTCTCCCTCCTCCTATCTTGTTCTTCTCCTCCTCTCTCTGTATCTATCTCTCTGTACCTTTTTTATGCCTCTTCTCTCCTCTCTCTTCTTCTCTCTTTACCTCTATCTCTCTTCTTCTCTCCTTGTCTTATCTTGTCTCCTTATCTCCCTCTTTTTAATTCCATCCCTCCTGTGTCTCTGTGTCTGTGT